>NC_057809.1:601877050-602208765 GCF_018294505.1 Triticum aestivum
ATTTGAACTTGGTTTTCGTTGGGCCTCTGGAAGAAAGAGCACAGGGCTTGCCGCGAGGCCTCGAGAGAGATATGGGCCTTTTTTGCTTGTTTTTTCTTTTCTTTATAACGCTGCGTTGTTTGTTTCGGGCCGGTGTTTGGAACCGACTGCTTTTAGAAGATGATTTATGGTGGTGTAATGTGTGTGTGTAGATGTGGAAATGGGCCATCTGTAACGTGTGCTTAGCGTGTGTTATTATCCTTTATTACTAATCTGAGATGGAGATATATTACTAATTGGATCGGAGCTTAGATGGTAGGATCGGAGCTTAACGTGTGCTTAGCGTGTCTATAACTCCCTTACTGCGAGGTGCATTTCGCGCTCACGTACAACACACGACAAATGGGCCGGCCTGGCAAATGTACGTGTGCGGCAGCGTCCCACACATTGTTATCAGAATCGCGATTCTGTTATACGAGTCTACGACTTTACGATCCAAACTTATCCCTCTAATTCTATGATTCTGGTTCTCAGAATCTACGTTTGTACGATCATGATAGTAAAGATTCTACAATTTGCGATCCTACCATCTAAGCTCCGATCCGATTCAAATCGCAATTCTGACAACCTCACATCTACGCTTAATTTACACAAGCATGTGTGTCTAGTGTTGTTCACTTCATAAGGTCGTTGTTTATATGAGAAGTGTTTGGATGGTTAAGAAGGCAGTGATATACTTCCAGCCCATCAGGAATCAAACCCTAGGTTTGACGCTCTGATATCTCATAAAGGCAGGCTATCACTCAGTGGGGGTAACATTTCCGTCAATAGTAAGGCGCTAGTAGGCTCAGTTTTTTGGAAGTGCTCATCATGATAGAATGTATGTGCGTGCATTCATAGAGGCGATTATACGCATATAGTTTATGAGCATATGTGCCTGCTCTGTATATCTACAAAAATTATGCAAACGTACGTTTTTATTTCATTTTCAGTCGTCAATATGTACGTCGGTTCATTCTTTTTCCTTTTTCGTTTTCACTTTTGTTTATTTTCGAAATTTTCGAAATATTTGTGTTTAAGAATTAATTTACTATGATTTAAAAAAAGTCACACAACACATTACAAAACAATTCATGCAATGTAAAAAATTCTTTACACAATTTTAAGAAATCACACCATGAAAATGTTCATCTTGTGTAAAATTATTCACATATTTTAACAAAATTTTCATGAAAATGTAAAAAATTATTCACATGATTTTGTAAAAAATATTCGTACACTTCATTTTTTTATTAATGTCATTTATAAAATATTTCTGAATTTAAACATATATTCATGAAATTTATAGAAAAATTATGAAATGAAATAAACTTGTTCTTGCAATTTTAGAAAAATGGACATAACATAAAATACATATTCATGCCATTTTTTTAAAATGCTCTAATTTCTAACACTTGACAAATATTTTCATGTTTAAAAAAATGTTCATGACTTTTTTGGAAAAAAAGGTTTAACATGTGTTTAAAAATGTTTAGTGTGCATTTTACAAATGTGCAGCACATATTCGCATAAATGTTCAACATGCATTACTACACAACGAGGCTATTTATGTTGGAAATATGCCCTAGAGGCAATAATAAATTAGTTATTATTATATTTCCTTGTTCATGATAATCGTTTATTATCCATGCTAGAATTGTATTGATAGGAAACTCAGATACATGTGTGGATACATAGACAACACCATGTCCCTAGTAAGCCTCTAGTTGACTAGCTCGTTGATCAATAGATGGTTACGGTTTTCTGACCATGGACATTGGATGTCATTGATAACGGGATCACATCATTAGGAGAATGATGTGATGGACAAAGACCCAATCCTAAGCCTAGCACAAGATCATGTAGTTCGTATGCTGAAGCTTTTCTAATGTCAAGTATCATTTTCTTAGACCATGAGATTGTGCAACTCCCGAATACCGTAGGAGTGCTTTGGGTGTGCCAAACGTCACAAGTAACTGGGTGGCTATAAAGGTACACTACAGGTATCTCCGAAAGTGTCTGTTGGGTTGGCACGAATCGAGACTGGGATTTGTCACTCCGTGTAAACGGAGAGGTATCTCTGGGCCCACTCGGTAGGACATCATCATAATGTGCACAATGTGATCAAGGAGTTGATCACGGGTACGAAACGAGTAAAGAGACTTGCCGGTAACGAGATTGAACAAGGTATCGGGATACCGACGATCGAATCTCGGGCAAGTATCGTACCGCTAGACAAAGGGAATTGTATACGGGATTGATTAAGTCCTTGACATCGTGGTTCATCCGATGAGATCATCGTGGGACATGTGGGAGCCACCATGGGTATCTAGATCCCGCTGTTGGTTATTGACCGGAGAGTCATCTCGGTCATGTCTGCATGTCTCCCGAACCCGTAGGGTCTACACACTTAAGGTTCGGTGACGCTAGGGTTATAGAGATATTAGTATGCGGTAACCCGAAAGTTGTTCGGAGTCCCGGATGAGATCCCGGACGTCAAGAGGAGTTCCGGAGGTAAAGATTTATATATGGGAAGTCTTGTTTTGGTCGCCGGAAAAGTTTCGCGCATTATCGGTATTGTACCGGGAGTGCCGAAAGGGGTCCGGGGGTCCACCTGCCCCGGGGGGCCACATGGGCTGTAGGGTGTGCGCCTTGGCCTATATGGGCCAAGGGCACCAGCCCCAAGAGACCCATGCGCCAAGAGATAAGGGAAAGGAAGAGTCCTAAAAGGGGAAGGCACCTCCTAGGTGCCTTGGGGAGGATGGACTCCTCCCTGGCCGCACCCTTCCTTGGAGGAAGGGCCAAGGCTGCGCCCCCCTCTCCCTTGGCCCTATATATAGTGGGGGGAAGGGAGGGCAGCACCACCTAAGCCCTGGCGCCTCCCTCTCCCTCCCATGACACATCTTCCTCCTCCCGCAGCGCTTGGCGAAGCCCTATTGGAATCCCGCTACTTCCACCACCACGCCGTCGTGCTGCTGGATCTCCATCAACCTCTCCTCCCCCCTTGCTGGATCAAGAAGGAGGAGACGTCGTTGCTCCGTACGTGTGTTGAACGCGGAGGTGCTGTCCGTTCGGCGCTAGGATCATCGGTGATTTGGATCACGACGAGTACGACTCCATCAACCCCATTCTCTTGAACGCTTCCGCGCGCGATCTACAAGGGTATGTAGATCCACTCCTCCCTCATTGCTAGATGACTCCATAGATAGATCTTGGTGACACGTAGGAAAATTTTGAATTTATGCTACGTTCCCCAACAGTGGCATCATGAGCTTGGTCTATGTGTAGTTTCTATGCACGAGTAGAACACAAAGTAGTTGTGGGCGTTGATTTTTTTCAATATGCTTACCATTACTAGTCCAATCTTGATTCGGCGGCACTGTGGGATGAAGCGGCCCGGACCGACCTTACACGTACTCTTACGTGAGACTGGTTCCACCGACTGACATGCACTAGTTGCATAAGGTGGCTAGCGGGTGTCTGTCTCTCCCACTTTAGTCGGATCGGATTCGATGAAAAGGGTCCTTATGAAGGGTAAATAGCAATTGGCATATCACGTTGTGGTTTTGCGTAGGTAAGAAATGTTCTTGCTAGAAACCCTTAGCAGCCACGTAAAACATGCAAACAACAATTAGAGGACGTCTAACTTGTTTTTGCAGGGTATGCTATGTGATGTGATATGGCCAAAAAGAATGTGATGAATGATATGTGATGTATGGGATCGATCATGTTCTGGTAATAGGAATCACGACTTGCATGTCGATGAGTATGACAACCGGCAGGAGCCATAGGAGTTGTCTTAATTTATTTATGACCTGCGTGTCAACATAAACGTCATGTAATTACTTTACTTTATTGCTAACCGTTAGCTGTAGTAGTAGAAGTAATAGTTGACGAGACAACTTCATGAAGACACGATGATAGAGATCATGATGATGGAGATCATGGTGTCATGCCGGTGACGATGATGATCATGGAGCCCCGAAGATGGAGATCAAAAGGAGCAAAGTGATATTGGCCATATCATGTCACTATTTGATTGCATGTGATGTTTATCATGTTTATACATCTTATTTGCTTAGAACGACGGTAGTAAATAAGATGATCCCTCATTAAAATTTCAAGAAAGTGTTCCCCCTAACTGTGCACCGTTGCGAAAGTTCGTCGTTTCGAAGCACCACGTGATGATCGGGTGTGATAGATTCTTACGTTCGAATACAACGGGTGTTGATGAGCCTAGCATGTACAGACATGGCCTCGGAACACATGCAAAACACTTAGGTTGACTTGACGAGCCTAGCATGTACAGACATGGCCTCAGAACACAAGAGACCGAAAGGTCGAGCATGAGTCATATGGTAGATACGATCAACATGAAGATGTTCACCGATGTTGACTAGTCCGTCTCACGTGATGATCGGACACGGCCTAGTTGACTCGGATCATGTAATCACTTAGATGACTAGAGGGATGTCTATCTGAGTGGGAGTTCATAAGATGAACGTAATTATCTTGAACATAGTCAGAAGGTCTTCGCAAATTATGTCGTAGCTCGCGCTTCAATTCTACTGTTTAGTTATGTTCCTAGAGAAATTTAGTTGAAAGTTGATAGTAGCAATTATGCGGACTAGGTCCGTAAACTGAGGATTGTCCTCATTGCTCCATAGAAGGCTTATGTCCTTAATGCACCGCTCAGTGTGCTGAACCTCGAACGTTGTCTATGGATGTTGCAAACATCTGACATACACATTTTGATAACTACGTGATAGTTCAGTTAAACGGCTTAGAGTTGAGGCACCGAAGACGTTTTGAAACGTCGCGAAACATATGAGATGTTTCGAGGGCTGAAATTGGGATTTCAGGCTCGTGCCCACGTCAAGAGGTATAAGACCTCCAGCGATTTTCTTAGCCTGCAAACTAAGGGAGAAAAGCTCAATTGTTGAACTTGTGCTCAGATTGTCTGAGTACAACAATCGCTTGAATCGAGTGGGAGTTGATCTTCCAGATGAAATAGTGATGGTTCTCTGAAGTCATTACCACCAAGCTGCTTGAGCTTCGTGATGAACTATAATATATCAGGGACATATATGATGATCCTTGAGATATTCGCGATGTTTGACACCACAAAAGTAGAAATCAAGAAGGAGCATCAATTATTGATGGTTGGTGAAACCACTAGTTTCAAGAAGGGCAAGGGCAAGAAGGGATACTTCATGAAACGGCAAATCAGCTGCTGCTCTAGTGAAGAAACCCAAGGTTGAACCCAAACCCGAGACTAAGTGCTTCTGTAATAAGGGGAACAGCCACTGGAGCAGAATTACCCTAGATACTTGGTAGATGAGAAGGCTGGCAAGGTCGATAGAAGTATATTGGATATACATTGTGTTAATGTGTACTTTACTAGTACTCCTAGTAGCACCAGGGTATTAGATACCGGTTCGGTTGCTAAGTGTTAGTAACACGAAATAAAAGCTACAGAATAAACAGAGACTAGCTAAAGGTGAGATGACGATATGTGTTGGAAGTATTTCCAAGGTTGATCAAATATCGTACGCTCCCTCTACCATCGAGATTGGTGTTTGCGTTGAGCATAGACATGATTGGATTATGTCTATCGCAATACGGTTATTCATTTAAAGTGAATAATGGTTACTCTGTTTATTTGAATAATACCTTCAATGGTCTTACACCTGAAATGAATGGTTTATTGAATCTCGATCGTAGTGATACACATGTTCATGCCAAAAGATAGTAATGATAGTACCACCTACTTGTGGCACTGCCACGTAAGTCATATCGGTATAAAACACATGAAGAAGCTCCATGTTGATGGATCTTTGGGCTCACTTGTTTTGAAAAGTTTGAGACATGCGAACCATGTCTATTGGTGTATATGCATGAAGAAACTCCATGCAAATGGACCGTTTGGACTCACTTGATTTTGAATCACTTGAGACATGCAAATCATACCACATGGGCAAGATGACTGAAAGCCTCGTTTTCAGTAAAATGGAACTAGAAAGCAACTTGTTGGAAGTAATACATTTTGATGTGTGCAGTCCAATGAGTGCTGAGGCGTGTAGTGGATATCGTTATGTTCTTACTTCACAGATGATTTGAGTAGATGTTGAGTATATTTACTTGATGAATCACGAGTCTGAATTATTGAAAGGTTCAAGTAATTTTAGGGTGAAGTTGGAAGATCGTCGTGGCAAGAGGATAAAATATCTATGATATGATCATAGAGATGAATATCTGAATTACGAGTTTTGCATAGATTTAAGACATTGTGGAAATTGTTTCACAACTAATACAGCCTGGAACACCATAGTGTGATGGTGTGTCCGAACATCATAACTGCACCCTATTGGATATGATGCATACCATGACGTCTCTTATCGAATTACCACGATAGTTTATGGGTTAGGCATTAGAGACAACCACATTCACTTTAAGTAGGGCACCACGTAATTCCGATGAGATGACACCGTATGAACTATGGTTTAGAGAAACCTAAGCTGTCATTTCTTAAAAGTTTGGGGCTGCGACGCTTATGTGAAAAAGTTTCAGGCTGATAAGCTCGAACCCAAAGCGGATAAATGCATCTTCATAGGACACTCAAAACAGTTGGGTATACCTCCTGTCTCAGATCCGAAAGCAATAAGGGATTGTTTCTAGAATCGGGTCCTTTCTCGAGGAAAAGTTTCTCTGGAAAAAATTGAGTGGGAGGATGGTGGAGACTTGATGAGGTTATTGAACCGTCTCTTCAACTAGTGTGTGGCAGGGCACAGGAGTTGTTCTTGTGGCACCTACACCAATTGAAGTGGAAGCTTATGATAGTGATCATGAAACTTCAGATCAAGTCACTACCAAACCTCGTGGGATGACAAGGATGCGTACTACTTTAGAGTGGTACGTAATCCTGTCTTGGAAGTCCTGTTGCTAGACAACAATGAACCTACGAGCTATGGAGAAGCGATGGTGGGCCTGGATTCCAAAATGGCTCGAGGCCATATAATCCGAGAGAGGATCCATATATGAAAACAAAGTGTAGACTTTGGGAGAACTACTTGATGGTCGAAAGGCTGTTAGGTACATATGGATTTTAAAAGGAAGACGGACAATGATGGTAGGTATCACCATTAAGAAAGCTCGACTTGTCGTTAAGATGTTTTCTGACAAGTTCAAGGAGTTGACTGCGATGAGACTTTCTCACTCGTAGCGATGCTAAGAGTCTGTTGGAATTATATTAGCAATTACTGCATTATTTGTGAAATCTTGCAGATAGGATGCCAAAAACCATTGTTTCCTCGACGATTTTTGAGGAAAGTTTGTATGTGATACAACCGGAAGGTTTTGTTAATCCTGAAAGATGCTAATAAGTATGCAAAGCTCCAGCAACCCTTCTAAGGACTGGAGTAAGCATCTCGGAGTTGGAATGTATGCTTTGATAAGATGATCAAAGTTTTGGGTGTATACAAAGTTTATGAGAAACTTGTATTTCCAAAGAAGTGAGTGGGAGCACTATAGAATTTCTGATAAATATATGTTGACATATTGTTGATCAGAAATGACGTAGAATTTCTGGAAAGCATATAGGGTTATTTGGAAAGTATTTTTCAATGGAAAGCCTGGATTTAGCTACTTGAACATTGAGCATCAAGATCTATAAGGATAGATCAAAATTCTTAATGGTACTTTCAAATGAGCACATACCTTGACATGATCTTGAAGGTGTTCAAGATGGACCAGTCAAAGAAGGAGTTCTTGCCAGAGTTGTAAGGTATGAAGTTAAGACTTAAAGCTCGACCACGGCAGAAGAAAGAGGAAGGACGAAGGTCGTCCCCTATGCTTTTGTCATAGGCTCTATACGGTATGCCATGCTGAGTACCGCACCTGATGTGTGCCTTGCCACATATCTGGCAAGAGGGTACAAAGGTAATCTCGGAGTAGATCACCAGATAGCGGTCTAAATTATCCTTAGAGGAATAAGGATATGTTTCTCGGTTATGGAGGTGATAAAGAGTTCGACGTAAAGAGTTACGTCGATGCAAGCTTAACACCTATCCAGATAGCTCTGAGTAGAGATACCGGATACGTATAATGGAGCAACAATTTAGAATAGCTCCAAGTAGAACAGTTATTTGAAATGGCTCCAAATATAGTGTAGTAGCTGCATCTACAAGATGACATAGAGATTTGCAAAGTACATACGGATCTGAAAGATTCAGACCCGTTGACTATAACATCTCTCACAAGCATAACATGTTCAAACCCAGAACTCTTCGAGTGTTAATCACATGGTAATGTGAACTAGATTATTGACTCTAGTAAACTCTTTGGGTGTTAGTCACATGGGGATGTGACCTTGAGTGTTAATCACATATCGATGTGAACTGGATTATTGACTCTAGTGCAAGTGGGAGACTGTTGGAAATATGCCCTAGAGGCAATAATAAATTAGTTATTATTATATTTTCTTGTTCATGATAATCGTTTATTATCCATGCTAGAATTGTATTGATAGGAAACTCAGATACATGTGTGGATACATAGACAACACCATGTCCCTAGTAAGCCTCTAGTTGACTAGCTCGTTGATCAATAGATGGTTACGGTTTCCTGACCATGGACATTGGATGTCATTGATAACGGGATCACATCATTAGGAGAATGATGTGATGGACAAAGACCCAATCCTAAGCCTAGCACAAGATCATGTAGTTCGTATGCTGAAGCTTTTCTAATGTCAAGTATCATTTCCTTAGACCATGAGATTGTGCAACTCCCAGATACCGTAGGAGTGCTTTGGGTGTGCCAAACGTCACAACGTAACTGGGTGGCTATAAAGGTACACTACAGGTATCTCCGAAAGTGTCTGTTGGGTTGGCACGAATCGAGACTGGGATTTGTCACTCCGTGTAAACGGAGAGGTATCTCTGGGCCCACTCAGTAGGACATCATCATAATGTGCACAATGTGATCAAGGAGTTGATCACGGGATGATGTGTTACGAAACGAGTAAAGAGACTTGCCGGTAACGAGATTGAACAAGGTATCGGGATGCCGACGATCGAATCTCGGGCAAGTATCGTACCGCTAGACAAAGGGAATTGTATACGGGATTGATTAAGTCCTTGACATTGTGGTTCATCCGATGAGATCATCGTGGAACATGTGGGAGCCAACATGGGTATCTAGATCCCGATGTTGGTTATTGACCGGAGAGTCATCTCGGTCATGTCTGCATGTCTCCCGAACCCGTAGGGTCTACACACTTAAGGTTCGGTGACGCTAGGGTTATAGAGATATTAGTGTGCGGTAACCCGAAAGTTGTTCGGAGTCCCGGATGAGATCCCGGACATCACGAGGAGTTCCGGAGGTAAAGATTTATATATGGGAAGTCTTGTTTTGGTCGCCGGAAAAGTTTCGCGCATTATCGGTATTGTACCGGGAGTGCCGAAAGGGGTCCGGGGGTCCACCTGCCCCGGGGGGCCACATGGGCTGTAGGGTGTGCGCCTTGGCCTATATGGGCCAAGGGCACCAGCCCCAAGAGGCCCATGCGCCAAGAGATAAGGGAAAGGAAGAGTCCTAAAAGGGGAAGGCACCTCCTAGGTGCCTTGGGGAGGATGGACTCCTCCCTGGCCGCACCCTTCCTTGGAGGAAGGGCCAAGGCTGCGCTCCCCCTCTCCCTTGGCCCTATATATAGTGGGGGGAAGGGAGGGCAGCACCACCTAAGCCCTGGCGCCTCCCTCTCCCTCCCATGACACATCTCCCTCCTCCCGCAGCACTTGGCGAAGCCCTGTTGGAATCCCGCTACTTCCACCACCACGCCGTCGTGCTGCTGGATCTCCATCAACCTCTCCTCCCCCTTGCTGGATCAAGAAGGAGGAGACGTCACTGCTCCGTACGTGTGTTGAACGCGGAGGTGCCGTCCGTTCAGCGCTAGGATCATCGGTGATTTGGATCACGACGAGTACGACTCCATCAACCCCGTTCTCTTGAACGCTTCCGCGCATGATCTACAAGGGTATGTAGATCCACTCCTCCCTCGTTGCTAGATGACTTCATAGATAGATCTTGGTGACACGTAGGAAAATTTTGAATTTATGCTACGTTCCCCAACAATTTAAGCCCCCAATAGCACAGGACGACAAGCATGTGTGATGACATTATCAAACATAGTACAAATCAAACCTTGTGTCCAAAAAAATAAACGTGTGATCAACGGTCCATCACGCATAACCCAAAAAAGTAAACTAAGTGCGATATTATGCACAAAATTCAATAATAATCTGTGTGATGTTGAATCCATCACACATGATTCGCTGGAAATGAGCGTGTCCGGATGATAACACACTGTACTCCAAATCCAAATGTCTACGATTACCTAATTCATCGCACACATTTGGAATACTAGCACAGTGTGCTATTCCGAGCAGGCAGGTTATAATTAGCAACATTGTATACATTGCATCAACTTGTATCATGTCCGATATAGTTCACACGATTAGAAAAAAAGGTCACGTGTGATATTTGAGCTTTCACACACGATTTGCTACGCGTAAAACATGTGTACACGTGTCGTCGTTCCTTGTCGCAATAAAAAAACAATGTGTGTGCCTAGTGCATAACACATGTTGGCATCCCCCTTCTCCTGTACTCCACCGTATTCAGTGTTCCCAGTGTTGCAACCATATATAGCGCGTAGTATTCCGGAGTGCGTCATGTCCACATGAGTACAAACGGGTTGTGAGGTGTAAGATGGGGATGGTCAGACCATGTATGCAGATAGCACTCGGTTGTCTTGAAATTCTGGCAGAATCGTTCTGAGCTCAGAACATGAAGCATCGAAAGATGAACAAGAGTGGAAGTCCAACTAAACCCTAGGTGGTTTTTGTAATTAATATATGTAATTGAACTAATTCCTACTCAAAGATAGATTCCAGGAAAGTTCAATGTTGGCATGGCAAAGATATGTGGATGTGGATGAGGGAGTCGTGGACTAAGGGGTCCTCGGGCGTCCGGGCTGTTATCTGTGGGCCGGCCTGATGGGCTGTGAAGATACGAAGACTGAAGACTACAACCGTGTCCGGATGAGACTCTCCTTGGCGTGGAAGGCAAGCTTGGCGACGGAATATGTAAATTCCCTTCTTTATAACCGACCTTGTGTAACCCTAGATCCTTCCAGTGTCTATATAAACCGGAGGACTTAGTCCGGATAGGAGATACTCAATACCTTAGTCATACATGCTAGACTTCTAGGGTTTAGCCATTACGATCTCGTGGTAGATCAACTCTTGTAATACTCATATTCATCAACATCAATCAAGCAGGAAGTAGGATATTACCTCCATAGAGAGAGCCTGAACCTGGGTAAACATCGTGTCCCCTGTCTCCTGTTACCATCAACCTTAGACGCACAGTTCGGGACCCCCTACCCGAGATCCACCGGTTTGGACACCGACATTGGTGCTTTCATTGAGAGTTCTCTATGCTGTCGCTGAAAGGTTTGATGGCCCCTTCAATCATCAATAATGACGTTGTCTGCGGAGAAACTTTCCTCCCCGGGCAGATCTTCGTATTCGGCGGCTTCACACTACGGGCCAACTCATCTGGCCATCTGGAGCAGATCGAAAGCTACGCCCCTGGCCATCAGGTCAGATTCGGGAGCTTGAACTACGTCGCGGACGTCCGTGGAGACTTGATCTTCGCCCGATTCGATACCACGGCGACCGCTCCCGGTCACCCCGATGATCATGACCAAAATCTGTCATTGGGCCACATCCAGGAGATCGCTCCTGTAACCGCTCTGGCCCTAGAGCCGGATCAAGCCACGCCATCCAAAGATGGGAGGATGAACCCCACCTCGGAGGCCGCAGATTCCCCGGTGTTGGAGCCGCACATGGACTTGGTCTCACACGATGCCTATGCCACCGAAACGCCGGACTCGTCTCCGACCGTAGGTTCCGAACCGCGCGAGCCCGCGTACGCCGAGCTTGATCGTCTATCGATCTTCAAATTCAACGCTGCAGACATATTCCAGCACTCGCCTTTGGGCGATGTGCTAAACTCATTTAAAAGCCTGTCCTTGGCAGAGGACTCTCAGCCGAACTATATCCGGCTTGAACTAGGGGCTGACGATGGAGAATTGTGCTCCCCACCCACCACCCACTTCATAGCCACAAGGGCGCGGGGGCGGAGCAGCCCGGGGAAGGAGGAGGAGGAGGAGGGGCGGGCAAGGCGGAGCAGCCGGAGGCGAAGCCTCGGCGGACGAGAGGGAAGGGGTCGCGGAGCGGTGAGGGGAAGCGGGAAGGGCGGCGGACGGCGAAGGCGGAGGCCTCGGCGGAGGGCGGAGAGAGGGAGGCGGCGGCGGCGAAGCCACGACGGAGGAAGCCCAAGACGTCCGGGGGCGGCTCGGGGTCGGGGAGCCGGTCCAAGCCGGGATCAGGGGGAGCCGCGTCGGAGTCGTCCGCCGTGGAGGCGGAGGAGGGGTGAAGCGCGCCGCCTCGCCTCGCCGCGCCGCGCGCTGCTCGCTGGTACATACGGGGAGAAGCTTTTTTTTTCTTTTTTCAGTTTGAACTTGGTTTTCGTTGGGCCTATGGAAGAAAGAGCACATGGCTTGCCGCGAGGCCTCGAGAGAGATATGGGCCTTTTTTGCTTGTTTTTTCTTTTCTTTATAATGCTGCGTTGTTTGTTTCGGGCCGGTGTTTGGAACCAACTGCTTTTAGAAGATGATTTATGGTGGTGTAATGTGTGTGTGTGTAGATGTGGAAATGGGCCATCAGTAACGTGTGCTTAGCGTGTGTTATTATTATCCTTACTTATCTGAGATGGAAATATATGACAGTTCACCTATATGTGGGCGTGTCTATAACTCGCTTATCGCCTGGTGCATTTCGTGCTCGCCTACAACACACGACATATGGGCCGGCCCGACAAATGTATGTGTGCGGCACCGTCTCACATATTGTTGTCAGAATCATGATTTTGTTATAAGAGTCTACGACTTTACGATCTAAACTTATCCCTTTGATTATATGATTCTGGTTCTCAGAATCTATGTTTGTACAATCATGATAGTGAAGATTCTACAATTTGCGATCCTACCATCTAAGCTCCGATCCGATTCAAATCGCGATTCTGACAACCTCACATCTACGATTAATTTACACAAGCATGTGTGTCTAGTGTTGTTCGCTTCATAAGGTCGTTGTTTATATGAGAAGTGTTTGGATGGTTAAGAAGACAGTGATATACTTCCAGCCCATCAGGAATCAAACCCTAGGTCTGACGCTTTGATATCTCATAAAGGCAGGCTATCACTCAATGGGGGTAACGTTTCCGTCAATAGTAAGGCGCCAGTAGGCTCGGTCTTTTGAAAGTGTTCACCAGGATAGAATGTATGTGCGTGCATTCATAGAGGCGATTATATGCATATAGTTTATGAGCATATGTGCCTGTTCTGTATATCTATAAAAATATCCATACGTATGTTTTTATTTCATTTTCAGTCGTCAATATGTACGACGGTTTGTTCTTTTTTCTTTTTCTTTTTCACTTTTGTTTATTTTCGAAATATTTGTGTTTAAGAATTAATTTACTATGATTTAAAAAAAATCACCACACATTACAAAACAATTCATGCAATGTAAAAAATTCTTTACACAATTTTAAGAAATCACACCATGAAAATGTTCATCTTTTGTAAAATTATTCACATATTTTAACAATTTTTTTCATGAAAATGTAAAAAAATATTCACATAATTTTGTAAAAAAATATTCGTACACTTCAATTTTTTTATTAATGTCATTTAAAAAGATTTGTTAATTTAAACATATATTCATGAAATTTCTAGAAAAATTATGAAATGAAATAAACTTGTTCTCGCAATTTCAGATAGATGGACATAACACAAAATACATATTCATGCCATTTTTTTAAAATGCTCTAATTTCTAACACTTGACAAATATTTTCATGTTAAAAAAATGTTCATGGATTTTTTGAAAAAAAGGTTTAACATGTGTTTAAAAATGTTTAGTGTGCATTTTACAAATGTTCAGCACACATTTGCATAATGTTCGACATGCATTACTACACAACGAGGCCATTTAAGCCCCCAATAGCACAAAACAACAAGCATGTGTGACGACATCATCAAACATAGTACAAATCAAACCTTGTGTCCAAAAAATTAAACGTGTGATCAACGGTCCATCACGCGTAACCCAAAAAAGTAAACTAAGTGCGATATTATGCACAAAATTCAATAATAATGTGTGTGATGTTGAATCCATCACACACGATTCGCTGGAAATGAGCGTGTCCGGATGATAACACACTGTACTCCAAATCCAAATGTCTACGATTACCTAATTCATCGCACACATTTGGAATACTAGCACCGTGTGCTATTCCGAGCATGCAGGTTATAATTAGCAACATTGTATACATTGCATCAACTTGTATCATGTCCGATATAGTTCACACGATTAGAAAAAAGGCCGCGTGTGATATTTGAGCTTTCACACACGATTTGCTACGCATAAAACATGTGTACATGTGTCGTCGTTCTTTGTCGCAATAAAAAAACAATGTGTGTGCCTAGTGCATAACACACGTTGGCATCCCCTTCTCCTGTACTCCACCGTATTTAGTGTTTCCAGTGTTGCAACCATATATAGCGCGTAGTATTACGGAGTGCGCCATGTCCACATGAGTACAAACGGGTTGTGAGGTGTAAGATGGGGATGGTCAGACCATGTATGCAGATAGCACTCGGTTGTCTTGAAATTCCGGCAGAATCGTTCTGAGCTCAGAGCATGAAGCATCGAAAGATGAACAAGAGTGAAAGTCCAACTAATCCCTAGGTGGTTTTTGTAATTAATATATGTCACTGAACTAATGCCTACTCAAAGATAGATTCCAGGAAAGTTCAATGTTGGCATGGGAAAGATATGTGGATGTGGACCTCTCAAAATGCTAAGGAAGCACATTGGCAAAAACTTGAAGACTCTTCATTTTTGTTTGAGTTATCCAAGATCACATTGAGTCCGTAATAAAGGCAATACTATTAAAATGGGATAAGGTTTTGATCACGACTCAATTGCTCAAAGTGCTTGAAGATATTGCTCCAAGACCCCCAGTCACTTTTCCACATTCTAATATGTCAAAACCCTAAATGTCAAACTCGATCACACCGAAACCTTCACATCTGTATGTTGGGGAACGCAGTAATTTCAAAAAAGTTCCTACGCACACGCAAGATCCATCTAGGAGATGCATAGCAACGAGAGGGGTAGAGTATGTCTACGTACCCTCATAGACCGAGAAGGGAAGCGTTATGAAACGCGGTTGATGTAGTCGAACGTCTTCGCGATCCAACCAATCAAGTACCGAATGCACGACACCTCCGCGATCTGCACATGTTCAGCTCGGTGACGTCCCTCGTACTCTTGATCCAGTTGAGGCCGAGGGAGAGTTTCATCAGCACGATGGCGTGATGACGGTGATGATGAAGTTACCGACGCAGAGCTTCGCCTAAGCACTACAACGATATGACCGAGGTGGAATTCTGTGGAAGGGGGGGGGGGGCACCGCACACGCTAAACAATCAACTTGTGTGTCTATGGGCTGCCCCCTCCCCCGTATATAATGGAGTGGAGGAGGGGAGGGCCGACCCTCATAGGGCGCGCCCAAGGGGGGAGTCCTACTCCCAGTAGGAGTAGGTTTCCCCCTTCCTAGTAGGAGTAGGAGAAGAAGGAAGAGGGAGAGAGAGGGAAGGAAGGGGGGGGGGGCACCCAATTCGGATTGAGCTTGGGGGGGGGGGCGCCCTCCACCTGGCCGCCTCCTCCTCTCTCCCACTAAGGCCCAATAAGGCCCATTGACTTCGGGGGGGGGGGGGGTTCCGGTAACCCCTCGATACCCAGGTAAATGCCCGAACTCACCCGGAACCATTCCGATGTCCAAACATAGCCTTCCAATATATCGATCTTTATGTCTCGACCATTTAGAGACTCCTCGTCATGTCCGTGATCACATCCGGGACTCCGAACTACCTTCGGTACATCAAAACACATAGACTCATAATACCGATCATCATCAAACGTTAAGCGTGCGGACCCTACGGGTTCGAGAACTATGTAGACATGACCCAGACTCACTTCCGGTCAATAACCAATAGTGGAACCTGGATGCTCATATTGGTTCCTCCATATTCTACGAGGATCTTTATCGGTCAAACCGCATAACAACATACGTTGTTCCCTTTGTCATCGGTATGTTACTTGCCCGAGATTTGATCGTCGGTATCTCAATACCTAGTTCAATCTCATTACCGACAAGTCCCTTTACTCGTTTCATAATGCAACATCCCGCAACTAACTCATTAGTCACATTGCTTGCAAGGCTTATAGTGATGTGCATTACCGAGAGGGCCCAGAGATACCTCTCCGACAATCGGAGTGACAAATCCTAATCTCGATCTATGCCAACTCAATAAACACCATCGGAGACACCTGTAGAGCATCTTTATAGTCACCCAGTTATGTTGTGACGTTTGATAGCACACTAAGTGTTCCTCCGGTATTCGGGAGTTGCATAATCTCATAGTCATAGGAACATGTTTAAGTCATGGAGAAAGCAATAGCAATAAACTAAACGATCATAGTGCTAAGCTAATGGATGGGTCAAGTCAATCACATCATTATCTAATGATGTGATCCCGTTCATAAAATGAAAACTCATGTCTATGGCTAGGAAACTAACCATCTTTGATTAACGAGCTATTCAAGTAGAGGCATACTAGTGACACTCTGTTTGTCTATGTATTCACACATGTACTAAGTTTCCGGTTAATACAATTCTAGCATGAATAATAAACATTTATCATGATATAAGGAAAATGTAAATAACAACTTTATTATTGCCTCTAGGGCATATTTCCTTCAGTCTCCCACTTGCACTAGAGTCCATAATCTAGATTACATTGTATTGATTCTAACACCCATGGAGTCTTGGTGCTGATCATGTTTTGCTCGTGAGAGAGGCTTAGTCAACGGGTCTGCAACATTCAGATCCGTATGCATCTTGCAAATTTCTATGTCTCCCTCCTTGACTTGATCGCGGATGGAATTGAAGTGTCTCTTGATGTGCTTGGTTCTCTTGTGAAATCTGGATTCCTTTGCCAAGGCAATTGCACCAGTATTGTCACAAGAGATTTTCATTGGACCCGATGCACTAGGTATGACACCTAGATCGGATATGAACTCCTTCATACAGACTCCTTCATTTGCTGCTTCCGAAGCAGCTATGTACTCCGCTTCACACGTAGATCCCGCCACAACGCTCTGCTTGGAACTGCACCAATTGACAGCTCCACCATTCAATAAAAACACGTATCCGGTTTGTGACTTAGAGTCATCCGGATCAGTGTCAAGGCTTGCATCAACGTAACCGTTTACGACGAGCTCTTTGTCACCTCCATAAACGGGAAACATATCCTTAGTCATTTTCAGGTATTTTAGGATATTCTTGACCGCTGTCCAGTGATCCACTCCTGGATTACTTTGGTACCTCCCCGCTAAACTGATAGCAAGGCACACATCAGGTCTGGTACACAACATTGCATACATGATAGAACCTATGGCTCAAGCATAGGGAATGACTTCCATTTTCTCTCTATCTTCTGCAGTGGTCGGGCATTGAGTCTGACTCAACTTCACACCTTGTAACAAAGGCAAGAACCCTTTAGTTGCTTGATCCATTTTGAACTTCTTCAAAACTTTACCAAGGTATGTGCTTTGTGAAAGTCCAATTAAGCGTCTTGATCTATCTCTATAGATCTTGATGCCCAATATATAAGCAGCTTCACCGAGGTCTTTCATTGAAAAATTCTTATTCAAGTATCCCTTTATGCTATTCAGAAATTTAGTATCATTTCCAATCAACAATATATCATCCACATATAATATCAGAAATGCTACAGAGCTTCCACTCACTTTCTTGTAAATACAGGCTTCTCCAAAAGTCTGTATAAAACCATATGCTTTGATCACACTATCAAAGTGTATATTCCAACTCCGAGAGGCTTGCACCAGTCCATAAATGGATCGCTGGAGCTTGCACACTTTGTTAGCACCTTTTGGATCGACAAAACCTTCTGGTTGCATCATATACAACTCTTCTTTAAGATATCCATTAAGGAATACAGTTTTGACATCCGTTTGCCCCCGGGTCTACTTTAATCATATTACAAAAACTAAAAATACTTTGCTACAATTTATTTACTTTTATTTTACTTTTCAATTTATCCATCTACCTATACAAGATTTGATCCTAGCAAGTAACGAGTTCAAGGGGATTGACAATCCTCTTGCCCGCATTGGGTGCAAGTATTTGCTTTTATGTGTGCAGGTGTTGAAGACGGGAATTTGCGTGGTTCTCCTATTGGTTCGATAACCTGCTTGGTTCTCACTGAGGGAAATACTTATCTCTACTGTACTGCATCTCCCCTCCTCTTCGGGGAAAATCCCAACACGGCTCACAAGTAGTAGATGGTAACAACGACCCGATGTTTACCCAATTTTGGGCTCTTTAAGGAGATAACACCCTACGTCCTACTTGCATGTATTGCTTTGGTTTGGAGTACAAAGTACATGATCTACGTTGAGATTATTTTGTTGTTTTCTACAAGCCATACCCCTCGGCTTATATAGATACATGATGGTGGGGGGGGGGGCTAGGGTTAAAACATCCTAATGGGTTACGGAGGAGGAAATCGAGTCATCAACGAATCCAACACCTTGGAGTACATGAAAAGTCTTCAGGAGCCTTCTGTTTATACGTCATAGGCCCCAAAAGTGGCCCACTCTCGACCAGACATGAGGGTCCTAGGCCCGGCCCACCAGGTGGGAGACGATGTGGTGAAGGACCCCTGGTTGGAACACCATCAGTAGCCCCTGAACCGGTCTTCAAGTCTGGATGCTCCTCGGTTCATCCGAGTTGCTCTTTGTCTTTGGTCGTCGATCTTGAAAACTGGTTCAATGAATCTGTCTTCTGTAGCCAAGTATTGATTGTCGGATTACATATAAGGTGTTTAAAATCACCTTGGCTCATGACGGGTCATCAGGCGTTTTCACACTGGGCCATAGGTTGGATATGCTCCCGCGCACCTGTTGTCGGTGTCAAAACCGGTGGATCTCGGGTAGGGGGTCCCGAACTGTGCGTCTAAGGTCGACGGTAGCAGGAGACAGGGGACACGATGTTTACCCAGGTTCGGGCCCTCTCTATGGAGGTAATACCCTACGTCCTGCTTGATTGATATTGATGAATATGAGTATTACAAGAGTTGATCTACCTCGAGATCGTGATGGCTAAACCCTAGAGGTCTAGCTTGTATGGCTATGGTAATGAATATATCTCCCCCTCTGGACTAATTCCTCCGGTCACTACTAGGGAAAAGCCTATACACAGAATCTTACCAGCAGCGCGCTTTAAAATAAGGCTCTACTGCTAACTAGCAGTAGCGCCCGCGCTCAAACCTCGCTGCTGAAATGAATGTATCAGTAGTGCGCCCACTCTAAGACGCGCTACTGCTATAATTGCCACGACGCCGCCGCGAGGCTAGTTCTACCAGCAGCGCACTTGTATGAAGAGCGCTACTGCTAGGGACCATAGTAGTAGCGCATTTACACAATAACCGCTACTGCTAAGTTTACTAAAAAATTTAGTCCCACCTTGCTTCGTGAAGAGAGTTTGTACCACCTTAAATATGTTACTTCTCAAACTTTCACAACCACTTGGTCTTCATTGAACTCTATGTGTAAAATTTGTGGCCGCAATATGAGTCTTCAGCAGTTCCTAAACTGGTGAGGACTCATATTGACAAATCAGATTGTACACAAAAAGATCATTGATGATCAATGTATTTTTGATGTCTACTTTTACATGCTGACACATAGCAGTACCGCGCTCTTTATGAAAGGCACTACTGCTAGGTCATTTAGCAGTAGCGCCTTTTGCTATAGCGCGCTACTGCTAAGCCATTCCATCTCCCCCACTCTCCGACCTATCCGATCCACTCACACTCACACTCACTCGATCTCCCCCTCAACCCCCCACGCCAGTCCTCCCCCGTCGCCCCTCCTTCAATCTGCGCCGTCGCCACCTCCTCCTCCTCGCTGGACTCGGTACCAGCCTCCTCCTCTGTCCTCCCTCTAGCTGCCGCTGGCCGGCCCCTCCTCGCTCCGCCTACCTTCTCCGTCCTCCCTCCACTCGCTGCCGGCTGGCCCCTCCTTGCTCCGTCTTCCTCCTCCGTCCTACTCTCTTCTCCCTCCTTGAGTCGCCCCTCCTTCTCCCTCCTCCCTCTTCCACCCACAACCCCTCCTCCCTGCTACATTTTGATTTAGTAGGCTAGTTGATTTAGTTGATTTAGAACATTTTAATTTAGTTGATTCAGTATGTAGTTGATTTACTTGATTTAGAACATCTTGATTTAGTTGATTTAGTAGGCTAGTTGATTTAGTAGGCTAGTTGATTTAGTTGATTTAGAACATTTTGATTTAGTTGATTTAGTATGCTAGTGGATTTAGTAGGCTAGTTGATTTAGTTGATTTAGTATGCACCATTTTATTGTTATTTTTCTGTACATGGATAGGTAGATGCTTTTGTTTTTTGTAATAAGTTATTTTTTGGCAAAATGTAGGTGCCAATTTAGTTAAATTTGCCACTTGTTTTTAATCAATTATCTTAGGCAATAAGGGCCAGATGAGATGAAATGTCTTGGTAGTTGGTACCCTTATTTGGTAGATATTTGTGAAAAGTTTTTTCGGCAATAGGTGCCACCGGAATGCTTTGTCCATAAAATTGCTTCTCACGGAAGAACCAAAAATATCACATGCTACTGTTTTTCTTTCCTGTGAAGTGAATCGTTAATCCTTTGCTCATATTGCTTTAGGAAAATGGCGCCACCACCACCACCACTATGTCGACTGTGCAAGTCAAGGTGCACCAGCAGCCTTGCAACTGGCAAGCTGTTCGGCATCTACTTCCAGCCGAGTTTTCGTCATGCGGCGGTAGAAATTAGATGAAATGTAACAACTATTTTATTTTTAGTGTTGGCATTACTGCATTGTGTCATTTTGCTTTTTTTACATAGATCGTCCTATGCAATGTGAGGTTGAAATTCAACAAGCTGACAGGAGACACTGTGACATTTGAGGCTCCTGGGGGGCCGTACACTATGGAGGTCGAGAAAGGATGCAATATGTCGCAGATTGGAGGAGATGGATGGGCCCGTTTCCTTGCCCACATGCGTCTTACTGGTGGTGAGTTGATCAGCTTCTTCTTCAGAGCAGAAAGACCCAAGGTAGTTGTCATTTATCTCAACCTGGTGGAAGATGACGAAGATGATGAAGATGACGAAGATAATGAGGACCCACTCGATGAAGATGATGAGAACCCACTTCATGAAGCCATCATAGCTCAAAGAATAAGGCTGAGTGAGGAGGAGGTGTGCAACCTATGGGACATAATTCCGCCACGTGATGACTTTGTCGGGGTGCCATTCGTGACCCGCCAGACAAGTACCATGGTCGATCGGCATGAAATGGTATGTTATACGTACTGCCTGTAGTAATTTGATGATATATATGCTTTATTGTTATACTTACAAATGCAAATTATTCGATGATATGCTTAGTGAATCCGATGATATTCTTAGTGTAGAGTCCAATGATATGCTTTGTGGAATCTAGTCGATGATATGCTTTAGTGTAGAGTCTAATCACATGCTCTTATTAGTGTAGAATCCAATGAACTATTAATAGTGTAGATAATCCATATATACTTATTAGTAGAATTCATGATTAGTTAGTACAAATGCGTAGTACTGTGTCTTTTGATAGTGTAGAAATCTAGACTTAATAGAAATATATTTGCAAGAGTATGTGCGAGGCTATTTATTAATTGATATGTTTTTCTTATTCAGAAATTGCCAAAGAACCTATCTGTGAGTTGTGGTATCGAGCCTGATGAAGAAGGCTCAGCTGGACTACGCCTTACCGCAAGGGGCTCCGTCACCACCTGTACTTACCGCATGGACACAGACGGTCGCACACACTTAAACTCGGTTGGGTGGAAGAGATTCCTCGTTGGCAAGAATCTTCGTGTTGGACAAGCCATCCTAATTACTATCAGGAACACCCACCGCCCAGGCTTGAGGATGATGATCATTGTCGATATCATCTAGAACTACATGTGTGTGTGGCTATATCATCTAGAACTACATATGATGATCGTCGTCGATATCATGTAGAACTACATATGATGATCGTCGTCGATATTATCTAGAACTACATATGATGATCGTCGTCGATATCACCTTGTACTACTTCAGGATGCATGTTGAGTATATATGAAATTATTATCTAGTACTCCCTCGGTTCCAAATTACTCGTCGTGGTTTTAGTTCAAATTTGAACTAAAACCACGACGAGTAATTTGGAACCGAGGGAGTACTACCTAGTACCTATAATGCTTTATGAAATTGATATCTAGTAGTACCTAGTATCTGGAAATTGCTGTTTATTGAAGCTGAAACGGGGTAGGAAGCCGGGGGGAAATGATGAAAGATATAGCAGTAGCGCGGGGCAAGGAAATCACTATAGCTAATTAATAGTAGCGCGTTCCGAAAACTCGCTGCTAATACAGTCCAGAGTAGTAGCGCGCGTACAGACCGCGCTATTACTAACCGTTAGCTGTAGCGCCTTATTGGTAGCGCGGCTGCCCGCGCTGCTAATAGCCCCAAAACCCGCGCTACTACTAGGGTTTTCCCTAGTAGTGGGTTTATATAGACACCGGGAGGATCTAGGGTTACACAAGGTCAGTTACAAAGAAAGGAATCAACATATTTGGTCACCAAGATTGCCTTCCACGCCAAGGAGAGTCCTGCTACCTCCTAAGCACTGCGTTGGTTTTCCCTGAAGAGGAAGGGATGATGCAGCAAAGTAACATAAGTATTTCCCTCAGTTTTTGAGAACCAATGTATCAATCCAGTAGGAGGCTACGTGCGAGTCCCTCATACCTGCACAAAACAAATAAATCCTCGCAACCAACGCGAATAGGGGTTGTCAATCCCTACACGGCCACTTACGAGAGTGAGATCTGATAGATATGATAAGATAATATTTTTGGTATTTTTGTGATAAAGATGCAAAGTAAAATAAAGGCAAAGTAAAAAGCAAAGGAAATAACTAAGTAGTAGGAGATCAATATGATAAAGATAGACCCGGGGGGCATATGTTTCACTAGTGGCTTCTCTCAAGAGCATAATTATTCTACGATGGGTGAACAAATTACTGTTGAGCAATTAACAGAATTGAGCATAGTTATGAGAATATCTAGGCATGATCATGTATATAGGCATCACGTCCTAGACAAGTAGACCGACTCCTGCCTGCATCTACTACTATTACTCCACTCATCGACCGCTATCCAGCATGCATCTAGAGTATTAAGTTAAAAACATAGTAACGCCTTAAGCAAGATGACATGATGTAGAGGGATAGACTCATGCAATATGATGAAAACCCCATCTTGTTATCCTCGATGGCAACAATACAATACGTGCCTTGCTGCCCCTACTGTCACTGGGAAAGGACACCGCAAGATTGAATCCAAAGCTAAGAACTTCTCCCATTGCAAGAAAGATCAATCTAGTAGGCCAAACCAAACTGATAATTCGAAGAGACTTGCAAATATAACCAATCATACATAAAAGAACTCAGAGAAGATTCAAATATTATTCATAGTTAGACTTGATCATAAACCCACAATTCATCGGTCTCAACAAACACACCGCAAAAAGAAGATTACATCGAATAGTTCTCCATAAGAGAGGGGGAGAACATTGTATTGAGATCCAAAAAGAGAGAAGAAGCCATCTAGATAATAACTATGGACCCGTAGGTCTGAGGTAAGCTACTCACACTTCATCGGAGAGGCTATGGTGTTGATGTAGAAGCCCTCCGTGATCTATGCCCCCTCCGGCGGAGCTCCGGAACAGGCCCCAAGATGGGATCTCGTGGATACAGAAAGTTGCGGCAGTGGAATTAGGTTTTTGGCTCCGTATCTGATCGTTTGGGGGTACGTAGGTATATATAGGAGGAAGGAGTACATCAGTGGAGCAACAGGGGGCCCATGAGGGTGGAGGGCGCACCTGGGGGGGGGGGGGGTAGGCACGCCCCCCTACCCCGTGGCCTCCTCTTTTGTGTCTTGACGTAGGGTCCAAGTCTCCCGGGTCTTGTTTGTTGAGAAAATCACGTTCCCGAAGGTTTCATTCCGTTTGGACTCCGTTTGGTATTCCTTTTCTTCGAAACCCTAAAACAGGCAAAAAAAATCCAACAATTCTAGGCTGGGCCTCCGGTTAATAGGTTAGTCCCAAAAATAATATAAAAGTGGATAATAAAGCCCAATAATGTCCAAAACAGTAGATAATATAGCATGGAGCAATCAAAAATTATAGATACGTTGGAGACGTATCAGGTCCCATCCGGACACGGGTGTAGTCTTGGGTCTTCGTATCTCCACAGCCCATCAGTCCGGCCCATAGTTAACAAGTCGGACGCCCGAAGACCCTTTAGTCCAGGACTCCCTCAGTAGCCCCCGAACCAGTCTTCAATGGCGAGGTGTTCGGTGCATAGATTGTCTTCGGCATTGCAAGGCGGGTTCCTCCACCAATAACCTCCAAGTAGTGTATTTGGCCTTCCATTCAATGTCTGTACCCTTCGGCTTCTGTGTATCAACAACTTCAGCTTCCACGTGTCGAGCGGATGCGAGAGGTCAGGGTGTTTTTGCACATAACGCCCTGACCGCGCGAGGGACAACGTCTATTTAACGAGACTGGATCCTAGATCCATTCAACTATCTCGCAGAGAAAATCCCCAAAGGTTGCCAGGAAAGAACATGTCTAGCGTTCCCAGCTCCTCCTCTCGTCCCTGCGGCCCAGAGAGAGGCGAGTGGGAGAGGTGCTCCGTATCCCATGGTTAGCTGGTGAAGCTGCAAACACAGGGGTTTCTCCCCCCTGCGGATCTGGTCCCTATTCGAGTAGGGTTGGCCTCTCTTGACGACAAAATCCAGGCAGAGGATTTCCCCAATCCATCCAGGGGAACGAGTGTGTTTCGTCCCCTATTATAGATACGTTGGAGACGTATCAAGCATCCCCAAGCTTAATTCCTGCTCGTCCTCGAGTAGGTAAATGATAAAGACAAATTTTTTGATGCGGAGTGCTACTTGGCATAATTTTAATGTAACTCTTCTTATTTGTGGTATGAATATTCAGATCCAAAAGATTCAAGACAAAAGTTTAATATTGACATAAAAATAATAATACTTCAAGACTAATAAAGCAATTATGTCTTCTCAAAATAATATGGCCAAAGAAATTTATCCCTACAAAATCATATAGTCTGGCTATGCTCCATCTTCACCACATAAAATATTTAAATCATGCACAACCCCGATGACAAGCCAAGCAATTGTTTCATACTTTTGACATTCTCAAAACTTTTTCTATTTTCATGCAATACATGAGCGTGAGCCATGGACATAACACTATAGGTGGAATAGAACGGTGGTTGTGGAGAAGACAAAAAGGGGAAGATAGTCTCACATCAACTAGGCGTATCAACGAGCTATGGAGATGCCCATCAATAGATATCAATGTGAGTGAGTAGGGATTGCCATGCAACGGATGCACTAGAGCTATAAGTATATGGAAGCTCAAAAAGAAACTAAGTGGGTGTGCATCCACTTGCTTGCTCATGAAGACCTAGGGCGATTTGAGGAAGCCCATCGGAATATACAAGCCAAGTTCTATAATGAAAAATTCCCACTAGTATATGAAAGTGATAACATGAGAGACTCTCTACTATGAAGATCATGGTGCTACTTTGAAGCACAAGTGTGGTAAAAGGATAGTAACATTGTCCCTTCTCTCTTTTTCTCTCATATTTTTTTGGGCCTTTCCTATTTTTTATGGCCTCTTTTCTTTCTTTTTTTATTTTTCGTCCGGAGTCTCATCCCGACTTGTGGGGGAATCATAGTCTCCATCATCCTTTCCTCATTGGGACAATGCTCTAATAATGATGATCATCACACTTTCATTTTTCTTACAACTCAACAATTACAACTCGATACTTAGAACAAAATATGACTCTATATGAATGCCTCCGGCGGTGTACCGGGATATGCAATGACTCATGAGTGACATGTATGAAAGAATTATGAATGGTGGCTTTGCCACAAATACTATGTCAACTACATGATCATGCTAAGCAATATGACAATGATGGAGTGTGTCATAATAAACGGAACAGTGGAAAGTTGCATGGCAATATATCTCGGAATGGCTATGGAAATGCCATAATAGGTAGGTATGGTGGCTGTTTTGAGGAAGGTATATGGTGGGTGTATAATACCGGCGAAAGGTGCGCGGTATTAGAGAGGCTAGCAAAGGTGGAAGGGTGAGAGTGCGTATAATCCATGGACTCAACATTAGTCATAAAGAACTCATATACTTATTGCAAAAATCTACAAGTTATCAAAGCAAAGTATTACGCGCATGCTCCTAGGGGGATAGATTGGTAGGAAAAGACCATCGCTCATCCCCGACCGCCACTCATAAGGAAGACAATCAAAAAATAAATCATGCTCTGACTTCATCACATAACGGTTCACCATACGTGCATGCTACGGGAATCACAAACTTTAACACAAGTATTCTTCAAATTCACAATTACTCTACTAGCACAACTTTAATATCACCATCTTTATATCTCAAAACAATTATCAAGCATCAAACTTCTCATAGTATTCAACACACTCATAAGAAAGTTTTATTATTAATCTTGTATACCACGCATATTAGGATTTTAAGCAAATTACCATGCTATTTAAGACTCTCAAAATAATCTAAATGAAGCATGATAGATCAATAGTTTCTATAAAACAAATCCACCACCGTGCTCTAAAAGATATAAGTGAAGCACTAGAGCAAAACTATATAACTCAAAAGATATAAGCAAAGCACATAGAGTATTCTAACAAATTCCAAATCATGTATGGCTCTCTCAAAAGGTGTGTACAAAAAGGATTATTGTGGTAAACTAACAAATAAAGACTCAAATCATACAAGACGCTCCAAGCCAAACACATATCATGTGGTGAATAAAAATATAGCTCCAAGTAAAGTTACCGATAGAAGTAGACGAAAGAGGGGATGCCTTCCGGGGCATCCCCAATCTTTGGATTTTAGGTGTCCTTAGATTATCTTGGGGGTGCCATGGGCATCCCCAAGCTTAGTCTCTTGCCACTCCTTGTTCCATAATCCATCAAATCTTTACCCAAAACTTGAAAACTTCACAACACAAAACTTAAAGTAGAAAATCTCGTGAGCTCTATTAGCGAAAGAAAACAAAAGACCACTTCAAGGTACTGTAATGAACTCATTATTTATTTATATTGGTGTTATACCTACTGTATTCCAACTTCTCTATGGTTTATAAACTATTTTACTAGCCATAGATTCATCAAAATAAGCAAACAACACACGAAAAACAGAATCTGTCAAAAACAGAACAGTCTGTAGTAATATGTAGCTAGAGCAAGATCTGGAACCCTAAAAATTCTAAAATAATTAACTAAATATCACTTTCCAAATAAAAATGACAGCAGTTCTTGTGAGCGTTATACTTTCTGTTTTTACAACAAGTGTAACAAGACTTTCCCCAAGTCTTCCCAACGGTTCTACTTGGCACAAACACTAATTAAAAACAAAAACACAACCAAAACAGAGGCTAGATAAATTATTTATTACTAAATAGGAGCAAAAAGAAAGGAATAGAAATAAAATTGGGTTGCCTCCTAACAAGCGCTATTGTTTAACTCCCCTATCTAGGCATAACAAGCAAGGATAGATCTAGGTATTGCCATCTTTGGTAGGCAATCCATAAGTGTCTCTCATAATAAATTCATAAGGTAATTTAATTTTATTTATAGGAAAGTGTTCCATTCCTTTCCTTAATGGAAATTGGAATCTAATATTTCCTTCCTTCATATCAATAATTACACCAATCGTTCTAAGGAAAGGTCTACCAAGAATAATAGGACATGAAGGATTGCAATCTATGTCAAGAACAATAAAATCTACGGGTACATAATTCCTATTTGCAACAATAAGAACATCATTAATTCTTCCCATAGGTTTCTTAATAGTGGAATCCGCAAGGTGCAAGTTTAAAGAGCAATCATCAAAATCACGGAAACCTAACAAATCACACAAAGTCTTTGGAATCGTGGAAACACTAGCACCCAAATCACATAAAGCATAGCATTCATGATCTTTAATTTTAATTTTAATAGTTGGTTCCCACTCATCATAAAGCTTCCTAGGGATAGAAACTTCCAATTCAAGTTTTTCTTCATAAGGTTGCATCAAGGCATCAACGATATGTTTAGTAAACGCTTTATTTTGACTGTAAGCATGAGGAGAATTTAGCACGGATTGTAACAAGGAAATACAATCAATCAAAGAGAAATTTTCATATTTAAATTCCTTGAAATCCATAATAATGGGTTTAGCAACATCTAGGGTTTTAATTTCTTCGATCCCACTTTTATCAATTTTAGCATCAAGATCAAAAAATTCCGAATTCTTGGAACGCCTTCTAGGTAAAGGTGGATCATATTCAGTCCCATCATTATCAAGATTCATATTGCAAAACAAAGATTTAATATGGGACACATCAATAACTTTTAGATCTTCATCTTTATTTTCATAGGAACTTGAAGAACACGCTCTTATAAAGGCATCTTTCTTAGCACGCATCCTAGTGGGTATTTCTTTGCACTCATCAATGGAAATTCTCATGGCTTTGAGAGACTCATTGATATAATGCTTAGGTGGAATAGATCTAAGTTTCAAAGAATCAACATCAAGAGTAATTCTATCAACGTTCCTAGCCAAATCATCAATCTTAAGCAATTTTTCTTCAATCAAAGCATTGAAATTCTTTTGCAAAGTAATAAATTCTTTAATATTAGATTCAAAATCAGAGGGAATTTTATTATAATTTCCATAAGAATTGTTGTAGGAATTACCATAATTATTAGAGGGATTACTAGGATAAGGCCTAGGGTTGAAATTTCCTCTATACGCGTTGTTACCAAAATTGTTCCTACCAACAAAATTAACATCCATAGATTCATTATTATTCTCAATCAAAGTAGACAAGGGCATATCATTAGGATCAGAAGAAACACTCTTATTAGCAAATAATTTCATAAGTTCATCCATCTTTCCACTCAAAACATTAATTTCTTCTATCGCATGCACCTTTTTATTAGTAGATCTTTCAGTATGCCATTGAGAATAATTAACCATAATATTATCTAGGAGTTTAGTAGCTTCTCCTAAAGTGATTTCCATAAAAGTGCCTCCCGCGGCCGAATCTAAAAGATTTCTAGAAGCAAAATTCAATCCGACATAAATTTTTTGTATAATCATCCATAAATTCAAACCATGAGTAGGGCAATTACGTATCATTAGTTTCGTTCTCTCCGAAGCTTGTGCAACATGTTCATGATCAAGTTGCTTAAAATTCATAATATCATTTCTAAGAGAAATGATCTTAGCAGGAGGAAAATACTTAGAGATAAAAGCATCTTTGCACTTATTCCATGAATCAATACTATTTTAAGGCAAAGACGAAAACCAAGCTTTAGCACGATCTCTAAGCGAAAAAGGAAATAGCTTCAATTTAACAATATCATTATCCACATCTTTCTTCTTTTGCATATCACACAAATCAACGAAGCTATTCAGATGGGTAGCGGCATCTTCATTAGGAAGGCCAGAAAACGGATCTTTCATGACAAGATTCAGTAAAGCAGTATTAATTTCACAAGATTCAGCATCGGTAAGAGGAGCAATCAGAGTGCTAGTAAAATCATTGTTGTTGGTAATGGTGAAGTCACACAATTTAGTATTATCTTGAGCCATCGTGACAAGCAAGCAACTAACACACAAGCAAACAAAAAGCAAGCGGGCAAAAAAAAGGCAAATAGAGAAAGAGAGGGAGGATAGAGAGAGAGGGCGAATAAAACGGCAATGGTGAAGTGGGGGAGAGGAAAACGAGAGGCAAATGGCAAATAATGTAATGCGGGAGATAAGGGTATGTGATGGGTATTTGGTATGTTGACTTTTGTGTAGACCTCCCCGGCAACGGCGCCAGAAATCCTTCTTGCTACCTCTTGAGCACTGCGTTGGTTTTCCCCGAAGAGGAAGGGATGATGCAGCAAAGTAGCGTAAGTATTTCCCTCAGTTTTTGAGAACCAAGGTATCAATCCAGTAGGAGGCTACGCGCGAGTCCCTCGTACCTGCACAAAACAAATAAATCCTCTCAACCAACGCGAATAGAGGTTGTCAATCCCTACACGGCCACTTACGAGAGTGAGATCTGATAGATATGATACGACAATATTTTTGGTATTTTTGTGATAAAGATGCAAAGTAAAATAAAGGCAAAGTAAAAAGCAAAGGAAATAACTAAGTAGTAGGAGATCAATATGATAAAGATAGACCCGGGGGCCATAGGTTTCACTACTGGCTTCTCTCAAGAGCATAAGTATTCTACGGTGGGTGAACAAATTACTATTGAGCAATTGACAGAATTGAGCATAGTTATGGGAATATCTAGGTATGATCATGTATATATGCATCACGTCCTAGACAAGTAGACCGACTCCTGCCTGCATCTACTACTATTACTCCACTCATCGACCGCTATCCAACATGCATCTAGAGTATTAAGTTAAAAACAGAGTAATGCCTTAAGCAAGATGACATAATTTAGAGAGATAGACTCATGCAATATGATGAAAACCCCATCTTGTTATCCTCAATGGAAACAATACAATACGTGCCTTGCTGCCCCTACTGTCACTGGGAAAGGACACCGCAAGATTGAACCCAAAGCTAAGCACTTCTCCCATTGCAAGAAAGATCAATCTAGTAGGCCAAACCAAACTGATAATTCGAAGAGACTTGCAAAGATAACCAATCATACATAAAAGAATTCAGAGAATATTCAAATATTATTCATAGATAGACTTGATCATAAACCCATAATTCATCGGTCTCAACAAACACACTGCAACAAGAAGATTACATCGAATAGTTCTCCACAAGAGAGGGGGAGACCATTGTATTGAGATCCAAAAAGAGAGAAGAAGCCATCTAGCTAATAACTATGGACCCGTAGGTCTGAGGTAAACTGCTCACACTTCATCGGAGAGGCTATGGTGTTGATGTAGAAGCCCTCCGTGATCGATTCCCCCTCCGGCGGAGCTCTGGAACATGCCCCAAGATGGGATCTCGTGGATACAGAAAGTTGCGATGGTGGAATTAGGTTTTTGGCTCGGTATCTGATCATTTGGGGGTACGTAGGTATATATAGGAGGAAGGAGTACGTCGATGGAGCAACAGGGGGCCCACGAGGGTGGAGGGCGCGCCTGGGGGGGGGGGGGGGTAGGCGCGCCCCCTACCTCGTGGCCTCCTCTTTTGTGTCTTGACGTAGGGTCCAAGTCTCCCGGGTCTTGTTTGTTGAGAAAATCACGTTCCCGGAGGTTTCATTCCGTTTGGACTCTGTTTGGTATTCCTTTTCTTTGAAACCCTAAAACAGGCAAAAAACAGCAATTCTGGGCTGGGCCTCCGGTTAATAGGTTAGTCCCAAAAATAATATAAAATGGATAATAAAGCCCAATAATGTCCAAAACAGTAGATAATATAGCATGGAGCAATCAAAAATTATAGATACGTTGGAGACGTATCAAGTCCCATCCGGACATGGGTGCAGTCTTGGGTCTTCGTATCATCACAGCCCATCAGTCCGACCCATAGTTAACAAGTCGGACGCCCGAGGACCCCTTAGTCCAGGACTCCCTTAGTAGGCCCCGAACCAGTCTTTAATGGCGAGGTGTTCGGTTCATAGATTGTCTTCGGCATTGCAAGGCGGGTTCCTCCACCAATGACCTCCAAGTAGTGTATTTGGCCTTCCATTCAATGTCTATACCCTTCGGCTTCTGTGTATCAACAACTTCAGCTTCCACGTGTCGAGCGGATGCGAGAGGTCAGGGCGTTTTTGCACATAATGCCCCGGCCGTGCGAGGGACAACGTCTATTTAATGAGACTAGATCCTAGATCCATTCAACTATCTCGCAGAGAAAATCCCCAAAGGTTGCCAGGAAAGAACATGTCTAGCGTTCCCAGCTCCTCCTCCCGTCCCTGCGGCCCAGAGAGAGGCGAGTGGGAGAGGTGCTCCGTATCCCATGGTCAGCTGGTGAAGCTGCAAATGCAGGGGTTTCTCCCCCCTGCGGATCTGGTCCCTGTTCGAGTAGGGTTGGCCTCTCTTGACGGCAAAACCCAGGCAAAGGATTTCCCCAATCCATATCCGGGGGAACGAGTGTGTTTTGTCCCCTATTTGCTAAGGGGCGTAGTATTTCCAATTCATCCATTCCTCCGAGGACTTCTGGAATATTATGGCCTCCAGCTGCATAACTTTACTCCGGCCTCCATCCTGCACATTGCGGGTTATGTCGCTTTATGCGAACTATTCCTGGGTTGTGAGGCCCATTTTGAACTGTGGAGAAAGTTATTCTGCCTTGTCCCGTGTAACCATGAGGGATCGATATTTGAAGTGGACGAAGCCGAAATATGGTGCATTGCCGAGACCGGATACCTATCCGGCACGCCGAAGAAGGTATCTGAAGAGTGGACTTCCGAGTGGTTCTACGTCGAGGACATCATACTCCCAGACCCAGCCCGGAGGGATCTTTCTGAGTTCACAAGTGTCCCCTTGAAGAAACATCACAGGTGGCGCCCTTAGAGCCTCGAGGAGGAAGATAGTGCAGAGGTTCGCCAACTCTTGAGCAAGATAAGGACGCTTGCCTAGTCCGGATACACGATGGTTGAAGTAATGGCGACCTCCATAGTGCGGGGGGTCCAGCCACTCCAATATAGAGGACTTCCCATGTGGCACTATAATGGGGAAGATGACACCTCCCGCTGCGGCAGGAAGGGTCCAAACACCCCTGCCGCCCTGGCCAAAATATTGGCCGAACTGTTCAAAGGGGAGGAAGAGGAGTTCCTGCGCATCAAGCACAGGGAAGGATATTCCATGTATAGTCCTCCTAGCTGGGTAAGTTCCCAACTCCTCTGCTCTACTCATTCTACTCCCTGAGCTATGTTCAACGAACACTAACCCATCCATTTACAACAACACTGGCAAAAGATTTCCGAGGGGCTTTACAGCCCTGCCCCGCAGCCCGAGGGCCACAATCGGGACCTCGACCCTGGATTCGAAGAGGATCCGAATATATTCGTGGTGCTTGCGAATAGGGTGTTTTACCAAACGAGCTATGATGGCACAAAAGTGGCCATCATCGCCGATTATCCTGGTCTTCTCCCCGCTTCACACGTAAGTAGTCCGGAGATATTTCATCCGAAAAAGTTTTCTCATACTGCCTCACCCACTGCACTGTCCTGTGCTCAAAAGGGGAGGTGCTTGGCGCGTCATGCTACCCCAGGGGCATCTTCGAAGAGAGTGGCCCCACGCCGTGCAAGCCTTCAAAGAGGAAGGCAAACAAAGATACGCCCGAGCCTTCATCAAAGAGGTATGGATTTGCAAATATGCACCTTGGTAGTCACATCCAACTGTGACCTTTATGTTTATCCTGTATCAAGAAAAAAGTGTGCCGGACTATATCCGGGGGTCCGGCTGGTCATACTTCCCACAGCCAGGATCCAGATCCTGCCGTAAAGATGGGGGTTGATGTGGGGGTAACGCCAGACTGTCCCCCGGCCGAGGATTCGGAGGATGTATCCGTCACTAACTCGAAAGTGGAGAGCACCATGAATCATCGACACCGCAGGGCCGTTTTACAAGACCCCAGCTTTTCAAAAGAAGCATTTAACGCCTTCAGCTCGGCTGATGCATACATCCGAGCTGCTCGAGATGGGCTTAACAGAGCCACAAGGCAACATTTAAAAGACGTGCGGGTAAGTTTACTTTGTCTGACTATGATAACCATATGCCAGTAGCCCCCGATACTTAAAGCAATTGGTACAACTGATTTAAGTATCGTTGTATAACCAGGTTCTTACGGAGAAGAACGACCTGTTAGCCCAAGAGCTAGAAAAGTGCCAGACGCAGCTATCTGCTGCCCGTGCCGAACTAGAGAAATCCAAGAAGGCGTCTCCTGGTAATGTTCCCCTCCATCGAGAAAACAGAATGGTATACCAATAATGTTAAACACGATTGCTCACCTCTTATCAGGATCACTAGGTCAACTGGAAGAACAACTGAAAGCTGCCCAAGACGGAGAATGAGAAGCCAAGAAGCTGCTAGCCGCAGGTGAGCGTTTGCTCACAAAAGTCATACTGGAGAAGAACAAGCACCAGGATCCGAATACCCGATTGGGCGAGGATCTGAAAGATGTAGGGGCCCAACTGGCCGACTCTGTGAAGGAGAATAAAAGGCTGCGCGGCGGCATGTTCAGTATGTGGCCGACTTTACTTTATAATAGTTCGGAGATATCAGGAACTGACAGATTTATATCTGTAGGTATGCTGACCGGCCATCCCGAAGATGAGATGTCCGAATTCTCAGGCGATCTGCTACAAGAGCTGTCGCGTATTCATGAGCAAGCTCGGCAGGCGATGCGAAGCGTTGCCAAAGCTTTGTGGCTAGCTGTCTCCCCTCTAGGAAAGATGGAGGAGCTCCTAGAGCTATTCAAGGGGGCGCGACAACGCTTTCGATTGTGGAAAATATCGGCATGCCGGGAAGGGGCTCGAGAAGCCTGGGCCATGGTGAAGACACGGTACACCAATCTTGACCTGAATAATATGGCTCGGGTCAGACCTCTAGGGTCAGACGGGAAGGAAGTTCCCGTTAATTTGGTGTATGACCAAGTAGCAGTAGCTGCCAAATATTCCCAGCAGGATTGTAAGTTAGATAGCCTGTTGGAGGGTATAGAGGAGGAAATTTTTGAGTCGAAATGACTGTGTATTTTTCTGTCTAGCTAAATTGTAAAACGATTGTCATGGCAGACCTTTTCGCTTTGCCCTCTGGACCCGAAGGCACAGAGTGTTTCCGAATACTCGTGCGGCCGAATAGACCGGGGTATGCGTGGAAACCAGGCGTAGGGGTCATAGTTGCTTGAACAGACAAGTTGTATCCGGCTAGTTATGTTATATTACATTATGTAAGAAACATCTTCCAGATAGAATAGTTCCGTTAAGGGTTCCTTTCCCTGGGTGTGCAAGCGTTAGAGCGCATGTACGAACTGTGATTGAAAAATCACAGTATGTATATATCTTCTGGGGGTTCGCAAATGGAGCGAATGCAAAAAAAAAACACCTTTAATTCACCGACCGAATATTCCCTTAAGAACGCTAGCTTTCGGCTTCACCCAGTCTGAGCTACACATCCGAATGACCCAGCAGTAACAATCACAGAGGTGCTCCCTTTATGCCCTAGCCGAACTAACGGGAACGTAGGGCATAAGCACAGGAGCCAGGTAACTGATAACCCACAAGTATAAGGGATCGCAACAGTTTTCAAGGGTAGAGTACTCAACCCAAATTTATTGATTCTACACAAGGGAGCCAAAGAATATTCTCAAGTATTAGCAGCTGAGTTGTCAATTCAACCACACCTGGAAACTTAATATCTGCAACGAAGTGTTTAGTAGCAAAGTAATATGATAGCAGTGGTAACGATAGCAAAAGTAACGGTAGCAAAAGTAATGTTTTTGGTATTTTGTAGTGATGATAACAATAGCAACGGAAAATTAAATAAGCGAAGAACAATATATGGAAAGCTCGTAGGCAATGCATCAGTGATGGAGAATTATGCCGAATGTGGTTCATCATGTAACAGTCATAACCTAGGGTGACACAAAACTAGCTCCAATTCATCAATGTAGTAGGCATGTATTCCGAATATAGTCATTCATGCTTGTGGAAAAGAACTTGCATGGCATCTTTTGTCCTACCCTCCCGTGGCAGCGGGGTCCTAGCGGAAACTAAGGGATATTAAGGCCTCCTTTTAATAGAGTACCGGACCAAAGCATTAACAAATAGTGAATACATGAACTCCTCAAACTACGGTCATCACCGGAAGTGGTCCCGTGCTGGATCATAACACATAGTAGGTGACTATACACTTGCAAGATAGGATCAAGAACTCTAATATATTGATGAAAACATAATAGGTTCAGATCTGAAATCATGGCACTCGGGCCCTAGTGACAAGCATTAAGCATAGCAAAGTCATAGCAACATCAATCTCAGAACATAGTGGATACTAGGGATCAAACCCTAACAAAACTAACTCGATTACATGATAAATCTCATCCAACTCATCACTGTCCAGCAAGCCTACGATGGAATTACTCATGCACGACGGTGAGCATCATGAAATTGGTGATGGAGGATGGTTGATGATGATGATGGCGACAAATTCCCCTCTCCGGAGCCCCGAACGGACTCCAGATCAGCTCTCCCGAGAGAGTTTAGGGCTTGGCGGCGGCTCCATATCGTAAAACACGATGAATCTTTCTCCTTGATTTTTTTTCTCTCTGAACATGAATATATAGAGTTGGAGTTGAGGTCGGAGGAGCTCCAGGGGGCCCACGAGGTAGGGGGCGCGCCCAGGGGGCGGGCGGGCGCCCCACCCTTGTGGCTATGGTGTGGGCCCCCTGGTCTTGATCTTTTGCCAGTATTTTTTATTATTTCCAAAAATAATCTCCGTGAAGTTTCAGGTCATTCTGAGAACTTTTGTTTCTGCACATAAATAACACCATGGCAATTCTGCTAAAAACAACGTCAGTCCGGGTTAGTTCCATCCAAATCATGCAAGTTAGAGTCCAAAACAAGGGCAAAAGTGTTTGGAAAAGTAGATACGGCGGAGACGTATCAACTCCCCCAAGCTTAAACCTTTGCTTGTCCTCAAGAAATTCAGTTGATAAACTGAAAGTGATAAAGAAAAACTTTTACAAACTCTGTTTGCTCTTGTTGTTGTAAATATGTAAAGCCAGCATTCAAGTTTTCAGCAAAGATTATGAACTAACCATATTCACAATAACTCTTAGGTCTCATGTTTACTCATATCAATGGCATAATCAACTAGCGAGCAATAATAATAAATCTCGGATGACAACACTTTCTCAAAACAATCATAATATGACATAACAAGATGGTATCTCGCTAGCCCTTTCTGAGACTGCAAAACATAAATGCAGAGCACCTTTAAAGATCAAGGACTGACTAGACATTGTAATTCATGGTAAAAGAGATCCAGTCAAGTCATACTCAATGTAAACTAATAGTAATGAATGCAAATGACAGTGGTGCTCTCCAACTAGTGCTTTTTAATAAGAGGGTGATGACTCAACATAAAAGTAAATAGATAGGCCCTTTGCAGAAGGAAGCAGGGATTTGTAGAGGTGCCAGAGCTCGGTTTTGAAATAGAGGTGAATTATATTTTGAGAGGTATACTTTCATTGTCAACATAACAACCAAGAGATGGCGATATCTTCCATGCTACACACATTATAGGCGGTTCCCAAACAGAATGGTAAATTTTATACTCTGCCTCCACCAACACGCATCAATCCATGGCTTGCTCGAAACAACGAGTGCCTCCAACTAACAAGAGTCCCAGGGGGAGTTTTGTTTGCAATTATTTTGATTTGATTTGCATGAAGCATGGGACTGGGCATCCGGTGACCAGCCATTTTCTCGTGAGTGAGCAGCGGAGTCCACTCCTCTTGAGAATAACCCGCCTAACATCGAAGATACGAACATCCCTAGTTGATACATGAGCTATTCGAGCATACAAAACATAATGTTTATTTGAAGGTTTAGAGTTTGGCACATACAAATTTACTTGGAACGGCAGGTAGATACCGTATATAGGTAGGTATGGTGGACTCATATGGAATAACTTTGGGGTTTATGGGATTGGATGCACAAGCAGTATTCTCGCTTAGTACATGTGAAGGCTAGAAAAAGACTGGGAAGCTATCAGCTAGAGAGTAACAATAGTCATGAACATGCATTAAAATTAATCAACACCGAATGCAAGCATGAGTAGGATATAATCCACCATGAACATAAATATCGTGAAGGCTATGTTGATTTTGTTTCAACTACATGCGTGAACATTTGCCAAGTGAAGTCACTTAAATCATTCAGAGGAGGATACCACCCTATCATACCACATCACAACCATTTTAATAGCATGTTGGCATGCAAGGTAAACCATTATAAGCTCCTAGCTAATTAAGCATGGCATAAGCAACTATAATCTCTAATTGTCATTGCAAACATGTTATTCATAATAGGCTGAATCAGGAACGATGAACTAATCATATTTACAAAAATAAGAGAGGTTGAGTTCATACCAGCTTCTCCCATCTCAACCAGTCCATCATATATCGTTATAATTGCCTTTCACTTGCACGACCCAATGATGTGAATAATAATAGTGCGCGTGCATTGGACTAAGTTGGAATCTGCGAGCATTCAATAAATAGGAGAAGACAAGGCAATATGCGCTCTTTTGTCAGATCAACAATAATGCATATAAGAGCCACTTTAACAATTTAATCATGGTATTCTCCTATCGACCCCCAAAGAAAAGAAAAGAAATAAAACTATTTACACGGGAAAGCTCCCAACAAGCAAAAAGAAGAACAGGAAATCTTTTTGGGTTTTCTTTTTAATTACTACTACAGGCATAGGAATTAAAGCTAGCTAAAAGCTACAACTAATTTTTTTGGTTTTTCTTAAGGATTATCAAACACACAAGAAGAAAGAATAAAAAGGAAATAAACTAGTATGGATGATACAATGAAAAAGTATGAGCACGGACAACTAGCAATGAGTGTGTGAACATGAATGTAATGTCGGTGAGAAATACGTACTCCCCCAAGCTTAGGCTTTTGGCCTAAGTTGGTCTAATGCCACGGATGGCCTGGCGGATATCCAAGGTTGTAGTTGGGATCGTACTGAGATGCTGCAGTCATTGCATTGCGGGCTGCAGCTTGGAGGCGAGCTATCTCAGCCCTCCTCTTATACTCTTCTGCCTCCTCTCTGGTTATAAAATATCTCCCCTTTTCCTGAAAATCAAAGAAAGTAGAAGCAGGGAGAGCAACGTGATAGGTGCGTCGTTTGACAAAGATTAGTCGGTACTGGAGGAACTGATCGTTCCTCTCAACAAACTGATGACGAACCATAGCCTCATAATCCAAATAAGAGGAGGCAACTCAATATCATCCTCACATATGGTTATACCAAGAAAATTAGCTATGCGAATTGCATAAATTCCACCAAGGAAATCTCCATTAAATCTATTAAGATGCAACCTCGTGCAACAATGGCTCCCAAACTATGAGATTTATCTCGTAACACAACACTCCTAAGAATACTGAGGTCAGGAACACACATGTGACATGCTTCATCTTTACCATTAATGCATCTACCTATGAAGAGAGCAAAATAATGTATAGCGGGAAAATGAATGCTCCCTATGGTAGCTTGTGCTATATCTCTAGATTCCCCCACAGTTATACTAGCAAGAAAATCTCTAAATTCAGATTCGTGAGGTTCACTAGTGTTGGGGAACGTAGCAGAATTTTAAAATTTTGTACGCACCACCAAGATCAATCTATGGAGTCATCTAGCAACGAGGGAGAGAGGAGTGCATCTACATACCCTTGTAGATCGCGAGCGGAAGCGTTCAAGTGAACGGGGATGATGGAGTCGTACTTGCCGTGATCCAAATCACCGATGACCAAGTGCCGAAGGGACAGCACCTCCGCGTTCAACACACGTACGGTTGGGAAGACGTCTCCTCCTTCTTGATCCAGCAAGGGGAAAGGAGAGGTTGATGAACATCTAGCAGCACGACAGCGTGGTGGTGGATGCAGCAGGATCCCGGCAGGGCTTCGCCAAGCACAAGCGGGGAGGAGAGGTGTTACGGAGGGAGAGGGAGGCGCCAAGAGCAAGGTGCGGCTGCCCTCCCTCCCTTCCACTATATATAGGGGCTGGGGGGGAGCATGCCCCCTTGGAGATCCCATCTAAAAGGGGGGGGGTCCCTGAGGGCAACGACCCCCTTAGGGTTTCCAACCAGGGGGCCGCATGCCCCCTCGGGGGGCAACGACCCCCTAGGGTTTCTAACCCTAGGCGCCTTGGGCCCTTGGGTGGGGCGCACCAGCCCATCAGGGGCTGGTTCCCACGCCACTTCATCCCATGGGGCCCTCTGGGATAGGTGGCCCAATCCGGTGGATCCCCGGGACCCTTCCGGTGGTCCCGGTACAATACCGGTAACCCCCGAAACTGGACTTCCTATATATAAATCTTTACCTCCGGACCATTCTGGAACTCCTCGTGACGTCCGGGATCTCATGCGGGACTCTGAACAACTTTCAGGTTACTGCATACTAATATCTCTACAACCCTAGCATCACTGAACCTTAAGTGTGTAGACCCTACGGGTTTGGGAGACACGCAGACATGACTGAGACGCCTCTCCGGTCAATAACCAACAGCGGGACCTGGATACCCATGTTGGCTCCCACATGCTCCTCGATGATCTCATCGGATGAACCACGATGTCGAGGACTTAATCAATCCCGTATTCAATTCCCTTTGTCAATCGATACGTTACTTGCCCGAGACTCGATCGTCGGTATCCCAATACCTTGTTCAATCTCATTACCGGCAAGTCACTTTACTCGTACCATAATGCATGATACCGTGACCAACCCCTTGGTCACATTGAGCTCATTATGATGATGCATTATCGAGTGGTCCCAGAGATACCTCTCCGTCATACGGAGTGACAAATCCCAGTCTTGATTCGTGCCAACCCAACAGACACTTTCGGAGATACCTGTAATGTACCTTTATAGTCACCCAGTTACGTTGTGACGTTTGGCACACCCAAGGCACTCCTACGGTATCCGGGAGTTGCACAATCTCATGGTCTAAGGAAATGATACTTGACATTCAGAAAAGCTACAGCAAACGAACTACACGATCTTTGAGCTAAGCTTGGGATTGGGTCTTGTCCATCACATCATTCTCCTAATGATGTGATCCCATTATCAATGACATCCCCATGTCCATAGCCAGGAAACCATGACTATCTGTTGATCAACGAGCTAGTCAACTAGAGGCTCACTAGGGACACATTGTGGTCTATGTATTCACACATGTATTACGATTTCCGGATAATACAATTATAGCATGAATAATAGACAATTATCATGAACAAGGAAATATAATAATCATTTTATTATTGCCTCTAGGGCATATTTCCAACAGTCTCCCACTTGCACTAGAGTCAATCATCTAGTTACATTGTGATGAACCGAACACCCATGGAATTCTGGTGTTGATCATGTTTTGCTCTAGGGAGAGGTTTAGTCAATGGATCTGCTACATTTAGGTCCGTATGTACTTTACAAATTTCTATGTCTCCATTTTGAACACTTTCACGAATGGAGTTGAAGCGACGCTTGATATGCCTGGTCTTCTTGTGAAACCTGGGCTCCTTGGCAAGGGCAATAGCTCCAGTGTTGTCATAGAAGAGAGTCATCGGCCCCGACGCATTGGGTATGACTCCTAGGTCGGTGATGAACTCCTTCACCCAGATTGCTTCTTGTGCTGCCTCCGAGGCTGCCATGTATTCTGCTTCACATGTAGATCCCGCCACGACGCTTTGCTTGCAACTGCACCAGCTTACTGCCCCACCATTCAAAATATACACGTATCCAGTTTGTGACTTAGAGTCATCCAGATCTGTGTCGAAGCTAGCGTCAATGTAACCCTTTACGACGAGCTCTTCGCCACCTCCATAAACGAGAAACATACCCTTGGTCCTTTTTAGGTACTTCAGGATGTTTTTGACCGCTGTCCAGTGTTCCTTGCCGGGATTACTTTGGTACCTACCTACCAAACTTACGGCAAGGTTTACATCAGGTCTAGTACACAGCATGGCATACATAATAGACCCTATGGCTGAGGCATAGGGGATGACACTCATCTCTTCTATATCTTCTGCCGTGGTCGGGCATTGAGCCGTGCTCAATCGCACACCTTGCAATACGGCAAGAACCCCTTCTTGGACTGATCCATATTGAACTTCTTCAATATCTTGTCAAGGTACGTACTTTGTGAAAGACCGATGAGGCGTCTCGATCTATCTCTATAGATCTTGATGCCTAATATATAAGCAGCTTCTCCAAGGTCCTTCATTGAAAAACACTTGTTTAAATAGGCCTTTATGCTTTCCAAGAATTCTATATCATTTCCCATCAACAGTATGTCATCCACATATAATATGAGAAATGCTACAGAGCTCCCACTCACTTTCTTGTAAACGCAGGCTTCTCCATAAGTCTGCATAAACCCAAACGCTTTGATCATCTCATCAAAGCGAATGTTCCAACTCCGAGATGCTTGCACCAGCCCATAGATTGAGCGTTGGAGCTTGCACACCTTGTTAGCATTCTTAGGATCGACAAAACCTTCCGGCTGCATCATATACAATTCTTCCTTAAGAAAGCCGTTAAGGAATGCCGTTTTGACGTCCATTTGCCATATCTCATAATCACATAATGTGGCAATTGCTAACATGATTCAGACGGACTTCAGCTTTGCTACGGGTGAGAAATTGTCATCGTAGTCAACCCCTTGAACTTGTCGATAACCCTTAGCGACAAGTCGAGCCTTATAGATGGTCACATTACCATCCGCATATGTCTTCTTCTTAAAGATCCATTTATTTTCTATGGCTCGCCGATCTTCGGGCAAGTCAGTCAAAGTCCATACTTTGTTTTCATACATGGATTCTATCTTGGATTTCATGGCTTATAGCCATTTGTCAGAATCTGGGCCCGCCATCGCTTCTTCATAGTTCGAAGGTTCACCGTTGTCTAACAACATGATTTCCAAGACAGGGTTGCCGTACCACTCTAGTGCGGAACGTGTCCTTGTGGACCTACGAAGTTCAGTAGGAGCTTGATCCGAAGTATCTTGATCATCATCATTAACTTCCTCTCTAATCGGTGCAGGCACCACAGGAACATTTTTCTGAGCTGCGCTACTCTTTGCTTCAAGAGGCAGTACTTCATCAAGCTCTACTTTCCTCCCACTTACTTCTTTCGAGAGAAACTCCTTCTCTAGAAAGGATCCATTCTTGGCAACGAAGATCTTGCCTTCGGATCTGAGGTAGAAGGTATACCCAATGTTTTCCTTAGGGTATCCTATGAAGACGCATTTTTTCGACTTGGGTTCGAGCTTTTCAGGTTGAAGTTTCTTGACATAAGCATCGCATCCCCAAACTTTTAGAAACGACAGCTTAGGTTTCTTCCCAAACCATAATTCATACGGAGTCGTCTCAACGGATTTTGACGGAGCCCTATTTAAAGTGAATGCGGCAGTCTCTAAAGCATAGCCCCAAAATGATAGCGGTAAATCGGTAAGAGACATCATAGATCGCACCATATCTAATAGAGTGCGATTACGACGTTCGGACACACCATTACACTGAGGTGTTCCAGGCAGCGTGAGTTGTGAAACTATTCCACATTTTCTTAAGTGTGTGTCAAATTCGTGACTCAAGTATTCTCCCCCACGATCTGATCGCAAGAACTTGATTTTCCTATCACGTTGATTCTCAACCTCACTCTGAAATTCCTTGAACTTTTCAAAGGTCTCAGGCTTGTGTTTCATTAAGTAGACATACCCATATCTACTCAAGTCATCAGTGAGGGTGAGAACATAACAATAGCCACCGCGAGCCTCAACACTCATTGGACCGCACACATCAGTATGTATGATTTCCAATAAGTTGGTTGCTCGCTCCATTGTTCCTGAGAATGGAGTCTTGGTCATCTTACCCATGAGGCATGGTTCGCACGTGTCAAATGATTCGTAATAAAGAGACTCTAAAATTCCATCTGCATGGAGCTTCTTCATGCGTTTGACACCTATGTGACCGCGGCAGTGCCACAAGTATGTGGGACTATCATTATCAACCTTACATCTTTTGGTATTCACACTATGAATATGTGTAACATGACGCTCGAGATTCATTAAGAATAAACCATTCACCATCGGATCATGACCATAAAACATATCTCTCATATAAATAGAACAACCATTATTCTCGGATTTAAATGAGTAGCCATCTCATATTAAACGCGATCCTAATACAATGTTCATGCTCAAAGCTGGCACTAAATAACAATTATTGAGGTTTAAAACTAATCCCGTAGGTAAATGTAGAGGTAGCGTGCCGACGGCGATCACATCGACCTTGGAACCATTCCCGACGCGCATCGTCACCTCGTCCTTCGCCAGTCTCCGTTTATTACGCAGCTCCTGCTTTGAGTTACAAATGTGAGAAACCGCACCGGTATCAAATACCCAGGAGCTACTACGAGTACTGGTAAGGTACACATCAATTACATGTATATCACATATACCTTTCGTGATGCCGGCCTTCTTGTCCGCTAAGTATTTGGGGCAGTTCCGCTTCCAGTGATCACTTCCCTTGCAATAAAAACACTCAGTCTCGGGCTTGGGTCCATTCTTTGGCTTCTTCCCGGCAGCTTGCTTACCGGGCGCGGCAACTCCCTTGCCGTCCTTCTTGAAGTTCTTCTTACCCTTGCCTTTCTTGAACTTAGTGGTTTTATTCACCATCAACACTTGATGTTCCTTTTTGACTTCTACCTCTGCTGATTTCAGCATTGCAAATACTTCAGGAATGGTCTTTTCCATCCCTTGCATATTGAAGTTCATCACAAAGCTCTTGTAGCTCGGTGGAAGTGACTGAAGGATTCTGTCAATGACCGCGTCATCCGGGAGATTAACTCCCAGCTGAGTCAAGCGGTTATGCAACCCAGACATTTTGAGTATGTGCTCACTGACAGAACTATTTTCCTCCATCTTACAGCTGAAGAACTTGTTGGAGACTTCATATATCTCGACCCGGGCATGAGCTTGAAAAACCATTTTCAGCTCTTCGAACATCTCATATGCTCCGTGTCTCTCAAAACGCTTTTGGAGCCCCGGTTCTAAGCTGTAAAGCATGCCGCACTGAACGAGGGAGTAATCATCAGCACGTGTCTGCCAAGCGTTCATAACGTCTTGGTTATGTGGGACGGGTGCGTCACCTAGCGGTGCTTCTAGGACATAATCTTTCTTGGCAGCTATGAGGATGATCCTCAGGTTCCAGACCCAGTCCGTATAGTTGCTGCCATCGTCTTTCAGCTTGGTTTTCTCTAGGAACGCGTTGAAGTTGAGGATAACGTGGGCCATTTGATCTACAAGACATATTATAAAGATTTTAGACTAAGTTCATGATAATTAAGTTCATCTAATCAAATTATTAAATGAACTCCCACTCAGATAGACATCCCTCCAGTCATCTAAGTATAACATGATCCGAGTTAACTAGGCCGTGTCCGATCATCATGTGAGACGGACTAGTCTACATTGGTGAACATCTTCATGTTGATCGTATCTTCTATACGACTCATGCTCTACCTTTCGGTCTTCTGTGTTCCGAGGCCATGTCTGTACATGCCAGGCTCGTCAAGTCAACCTAAGTATATTGCGTGTGTAAATCTGTCTTACACCCGTTGTATTCGAACGTTAGAATCTATCACACCCGATCATCACGTGGTGCTTCAAAACAACAAACCTTCGCAACGGTGCACAGTTAGGGGGAACACTTTCTTGAAATTATTACGAGGGATCATCTTATTTAAGCTACCGTCGTTCTAAGCAAATAAGATGTAAAACATGATAAACATCACATGCAATCAAAAAGTGACATGATATGGCCAATATCATTTGCTCCTTTGATCTCCATCTTCGGGGCTCCATGATCATCGTTGTCACCGGCATGACACCATGATCTCCATCATCATGATCTCCATCATCGTGTCTTCTTGAAGTTGTCTCGTCATCTATTACTTCTACTACTATGGCTAACGCTTTAGCAATAAAGTAAAGTAATTACATGACGTTTATGTTGACACGCAGGTCATAAATAAATAAAGACAACTCCTATGGCTCCTGCCGGTTGTCATACTCATCGACATGCAAGTCGTGATTCCTATTACAAGAACATGATCAATCTCATACATCACATATATCATTCATCATTCATCACAACCTTTGGCCATATCACATCACAAAACACTTACTGCAAAAACAAGTTAGACGTCCTCTAATTGTTGTTGCAAGTTTTTACGTGGCTGCTATAGGTTTCTAGCAAGAACGTTTCTTACCTACGCCAAAACCACAACGTGAATTGCCAATTTCTATTTACCCTTCATAAGGACCCTGTTCATCGAATCCGATCCGACTAAAGTGGGAGAGACAGACACCCGCCAGCCACCTTATGCAACTAGTGCATGTCAGTCGGTGGAACCGGTCTCACGTAAGCGTACCTGTAAGGTTGGTCCGGGCCGCTTCATCCCACGATGCCGCCGAATCAAGATAAGACTAGTAACGGCAAGCAAATTGACAATATCGACACCCACAACTACTTTGTGTTCTACTCGTGCATAGTAACTATGCATAGACCTAGCTCATGATGCCACTGTTGGGGAACGTAGCAGAATTTTAAAATTTTCTACGCATCACCAAGATCAATCTATGGAGTCATCTAGCAACGAGGGAGAGAGGAGTGCATCTACATACCCTTGTAGATCGCGAGCGGAAGCGTTCAAGTGAACGGGGATGATGGAGCCGTACTCGCCGTGATCCAAATCATCGATGACCAAGTGCCGAACGGACAGCACCTCCGCGTTCAACACATGTACGGTTGGGAAGACGTCTCCTCCTTCTTGATCCAGCAAGGGGAAAGGAGAGGTTGATGAAGATCCAGCAGCACGACAGCGTGGTGGTGGATGTAGCAGGATCCCGGCAGGGCTTCGCCAAGCACAAGCGGGGAGGAGAGGTGTTACGGAGGGAGAGGGAGGCGCCAAGAGCAAGGTGCGGCTGCCCTCCCTCCCTTCCACTATATATAGGGGCTAGGGGGGGGGCGCATGCCCCCTTGGAGATCCCATCTAAAGGGGGTGGGGGCCTGGGGGCAACGGCCCCCTTAGGGTTTCCAACCAGGGGGGCGCATGCCCCCTCGGGGGGCAACGGCCCCCTAGGGTTTCCAACCCTAGGCGCCTTGGGCCCTTGGGTGGGGCGCACCAGCCCATCAGGGGCTGGTTCCCACGCCACTTCAGCCCATGGGGCCCTCCGGGATAGGTGGCCCCATCCGGTGGACCCCCGGGACCCTTTCGGTGGTCCCGGTACAATACCGGTAACCCCCGAAACCTTCCCGCTGGCCAAAACTGGACTTCCTATATATAAACCTTACCTCCAGACCATTCCGGAACTCCTCGTGATGTCCGGGATCTCATCCGGGACTCCGAACAACTTTCGGGTTACTGCATACTAATATCTCTACAACCCTAGCGTCACTGAACCTTAAGTGTGTAGACCCTACGGGTTCGGGAGACACGCAGACATGACCGAGACGCCTCTCCGGTCAATAACCAACAGCGGGATCTGGATACCCATGTTGGCTCCCACATGCTCCTCGATGATCTCATCGGATGAACCACGATATCGAGGACTTAATCAATCCCGTATTCAATTCCCTTTGTCAATCGGTACGTTACTTGCCCGAGACTCGATCGTCGGTATCCCAATAACTTGTTCAATCTCGTTACCGCCAAGTCACTTTACTCGTACCGTAATGCATGATCCCGTGACCAACCCATTGGTCACATTGAGCTCATTATGATGATGCATTACCAAGTGGGCCCAGAGATACCTCTCCGTCATACGGAGTGACAAATCCCAGTCTCGATTCGTGCCAACCCAACAGACACTTTCGGAGATACCTGTAATGTACCTTTATAGTCACCTAGTTATGTTGTGACGTTTGGCACACCCAAGGCACTCCTACGGTATCCGGGAGTTGCACAATCTCATGGTCTAAGGAAATGATACTTGACATTCAGAAAAGCTACAGCAAACGAACTACACGATCTTTGAGCTAAGCTTAGGATTGGGTCTTGTCCATCACATCATTCTCCTAATGATGTGATCCCGTTATCAATGACATCCCCATGTCCATAGCCAGGAAACCATGACTATTTGTTGATCAACGAGCTAGTCAACTAGAGGCTCACTAGGGACACATTGTGGTCTATGTATTCACACATGTATTACGATTTCCAGATAATACAATTATAGCATGAATAATAGACAATTATCATGAACAAGGAAATATAATAATCATTTTATTATTGCCTCTAGGGCATATTTCCAACAACTAGCACTACCCCATTATGGAAGTTTGCAAGCAGTTGTAAAGTACTCTAAGTCCATAGTATAAGAATTTTCATAAAGATTAAACATGACAGTTTGAGAATTACGTGAAGATGAAAATTCAAACCTCCTCACAAAGGAACTAGTGAGATAGTGGTACTGACGGCATTTTTCTGCCTCGAATCTCACAAGATCAGCGTTGCACAAATATGCGTTAAATTCCTCCTTAATTCCTGCTCGATCCATGAAGTCCTCTGAAGGCCATTCACAAGACCGCACAGGAGCGTCCCTTGGTGGCTCATCATCAACATCACGCATTGTAAGCCCGGGTCCTTGCTTCCTTGAAGAACCACCTTGGTACATTTTCCTAAACATATTTCCTCCTCTGAAAAATTTCTGAAATTTTTTTAGTAACTTCAAAATAAAAGTGAACCATACTCAACAAAATTGATAGCAACTACTCCTACAAGTGCCTAGAGCCTATATCATGCATTAGAACTACTTGGAACCATATAAATTTGACATGAAAGCTCAAGAACATGGTCACCTAGGCAACACAAATTTGCAATGAATAAAGCACTAGAACAAAAACTAATCAGACCAATGGAGGAGTCACATACCAAGGTACAATCCCCCAAAGCAGTTTTGTGAGAGGTGCTTTGAGCAAGGAGATCGAATATCGCAGCAAAATGAGCTAGAACTCGTGCTTGAGCTAGATAATGGTGTTTGTGGGAGGAAGAAGGAGTGTGGTGGTGCAGGAATAAGTGGAGGAGGGCCACCGTGGGCCCACGAGGCAGGGGCGCGCCAAGGGGGTAGGGCGCGCCCTCCACCCTCGTGGCCAGGTGGATGCCCCCCTGCTGTGTTCTCAGTGCCAAATATTCTCAAAGATTCCAGAAAAAACATATTTAAATTTCAGGGCATTTGGAGAACTTTTATTTTTGGGGTATTTTTATATTGCACGGATAATCAGAAAACAGACATAAATTACTATTTTTGCTTTATTTAATATAAATAACAAAAAGTAGAAAGAGGGTACAGAGAGTTGTGTTTTCTAACTTCATCCATCTCATGATCATCAAAAGGAATCCATTAACAAGGTTGATCAAGTCTTGTTAACAAACTCATTCCGAATAACATGGAACCAGAGAATTTTCGAATAACACTAGGTTACCTCAACGGGGATATGCACATCCCCAACAATAAGAATATCATATTTCTTCTTGACAGTAGGAAGAGGAAATTCAAAACCTCCAAAAATAATCGATGGAATTTTTCCAATAGAATTGATACTATGGACTTGAGGTTGTTTCCTCGGAAAGTGTACCGTATGCTCATTACCATTAACATGAAAAGTGACATTGCCTTTGGTGCAATCAATAATAGCCTCTGCAGTATTCAAAAAGGGTCTTCCAAGAATAATAGACATACTATCATCCTCGGGAATATCAAGAATAACAAAGTTCGTTAAAATAGTAACGTTTGCAACCACAACACGCACATCCTCACAAATACCAACAGGTATAGCAGTTGATTTATCAGCAATTTTCAAAGATATTTCAGTAGGTGCCAACTTATTCAAATCAAGTCTATGATATAAAGAGAGAGACATAACACTAACACCGGCTCCAAGATCACATAAAGTAGTTTTAACATAGTTTCTTTTAAAGGCGCATGGTATAGTGGGTACTCCTGGATCTCCAAGTTTCTTTGGTATTCCACCCTTAAAAGTATAATTAGCAAGCATGGTGGAAATTTCAGCTTCTGGTATCTTTCTTTTATTTGTAACAATTTCTTTCATATACTTAGCATAAGGATTCATTTTGAGCATATCAGTTAATCGCATACACAAAAAGATAGGTCTAATCATTTCAGCAAAGCGCTCAAAATCCTCATCATCCTTTTTCTTGGATGGTTTGGGAGGAAAAGGCATGGGTTTCTGAACCCAAGGATCTCTCTCCTTACCGTGTTTCCTAGCAACAAAGTCTTTCTTATCATAACATTGATTCTTTGTTTGTGGGCTATCAAGATCAACAACAGGTTCAATTTCTATATCATTATCATTACTGGGTTGAGCATCAACCTGAACATTATCATTAACATTATCACTAGTTTCATGTTCATTACCAGATTGTGTTTCAACATCAGAAATAGAAATATCATTTGGATTCTCAGGTGTTTCAGCAATAGGTTCACTAGAAGCATGCAAAGTCCTATCATTTTTATTTTTCTTCTTTTTAGAAGGATTAGGTGCATCTATATTATTTCTCTGAGAATCTTGCTCAATTCTCTTAGGGTGGCCTTCAGGATGAAAAGGCTCCTGAGTCATTTTACTAGTTCTAGTAGCCACTCTAATAGCATAGTCCTTATCCTTACTATTCAATTCATTGAGCAAATCATTTTGAGCCTTAAGTACTTCTTCTACTTGAGTGTTAACCATAGAAGCATGTTTACTAATAAGTTTAAGCTCACCTTTGACATTAGCCATATAAACACCCAAGTGTTCAAGCATATCAGCACTGCATTTTAATTCTCTACCAAAATAAGCATTGAAGTCTTCTTGCTTAACCATAAATTTATCAAACTCATCTAAGCATGGGCTAGAAAACTTGGTGAATGGAATTTTAGCTTTATCGTATCTATAGAGAGAATTTACCTTTACTACCTGTGTCGGGTTATCAAGACCATGTGTTTCTTCAATAGGTGATGGATTAAAACCATATATTTCTTCAACAGGCGGTAAATTAAGACCATGTATTTCTTCAATAGGAGGTAAATTCTTAACATCTTCAGCTTTAATACCCTTTTCTTTCATGGATTTCTTTGCCTCTTGCATATCTTCAGGATTAAGAAATAAAACACCCCTTTTCTTCGGAGTTGGTTTAGGAATAGGCTCAGGGAGTGTCCAGTTATTTTCATTTGTCAACATATTATTCAATAGAATTTCAGCTTCATCCGGTGTTTTTTCCCTGAAAACAGAACCAGCACAACTATACAGGTAATCTCTGGAAGCATCAGTTAGTCCATTATAAAAGATATCAAGTATTTCATTTTTCTTAAGAGGATGATCAGGCAAAGCATTAAGTAATTGGAGAAGCCTCCCCCAAGCTTGTGGGAGAATCTCTTCTTCAATTTGCAAAAAATTATATATATATCCCTTAAGGCAGCTTGTTTCTTATGAGCAGGGAAATATTTAGCAGAGAAGTAATAAATCATATCCTGGGGACTACGCACACAACCAGTATCAAGAGAATTAAACCATATCTTAGCATCACCCTTTAATGAGAATGGAAATATTTTAAGGATATAAAAGTAGCAAGTTCTCTCATCATTAGTGAACAGGGTAGCTGAGGGAGCCCTGGATTAGGGGGTCTCCAGACAGCCGGACTATCTCCATTGGCCGGACATTTAGACTATGAAGATACAAGATTGAAGACTTCGTCTCATGTCCAGGTGGGACTCTACTTGGCGTGGAAGGCAAGCTAGGCAATACGGATATGAATATCTCCTCCTTTGTAACCGACCTTGTGTAACCCTAACCCTCTCCGGTGTCTATATAAACCGAAGGGTTTTAGTCCATAGGACAACAACCATAACATACAATCATACCATAGGTTAGCTTCTAGGGTTTAGCCTCTCTGATCTCGTGGTAGATCTACTCTTGTACTACCCATATCATCAATATTAATCAAGCAGGACATAGGGTTTTACCTCCATCAAGAGGGCCCGAACCTGGGTAAAACATCGTGTCCCCTGCCTCCTGTTACCATCCGGCCTAGACGCGCAGTTCGGGACCCCCTACCCGAGATCCGCCGGTTTTGACACCAACATTGGTGCTCTCATTGAGAGTTCCTTTGTGTCGTCGCCGTTAGGCTTGATGGCTCCTACTATCATCGATAGCGATGCGGTCCAGGGTGAGAATTTTCTCCCCGGACGGATCTTCGTATTCGGCGGCTTTGCACTGCGGGCTAATTCGCTTGGCCATCTGGAGCAGATTGAAAGCTACGCCCCTGGCCACCAGGTCAGATTCGGAAGTTTGAACTACAGGACCGACATCCACGGAGACTTGATCTTCGACGGATTTGAGCCACAGCCGGGCGTGCCGCACTGTCGCAATGGGTATGACCTAGCTCTGCCGCCGAACAGTACCCCAGAGGCTGCGCCCGCATCAGCTCCGACCCTTAGCTCAGAGCCAACTGCGCCAGTTGAGGACGGGTGGTTAGACACCGCCTCAGGGGCTGCAGTCTCAACGGTGATCGAGACGAACACCAGCCTAAACCTCTGCGCAGCCCGTGACTCCAAGGTGCCGGACTCTTTTCCGGACTCCGAACCATCCGCGCCCCTGCCAATCGAATCCGATTGGGCGCCGATCATGGAATGCACCGCCGCGGATATCTTTCAGCACTCGCCCTTCGGCGACATTCTGAATTCACTAAGGTCTCTCTCTTTGTCAGGAGAGCCCTGGCCGGATTATGGCCAACAGGATTGGGATGCGGACAACGAAGAATTTCGACGCCCACCCACCACCCACTTCGTAGCCACTTTCGATGATTTAACCCACATGCTCGACTTCGACTCCGAAGACATCGACGGTATGGACGACGATGTAGGAGACGGACATGAACCAAGACCTATAGGGCACTGGATACACCCAAAGAAGGCAATGGCGACGGGATAGCGGAGGATGACCCCTCCAAGAAGCAACCCAAACGCCGACGTCAGCGGTGCCGCTCTAAGTCCCGCCAACACAAAAGTAGTGATACCGGCACAGGAGATAATAACACTCCGGATAGTGCCGAAGAAAACAACAAACCCCTCCAGCAAGATTTAGAGCAGGAGGATGGAGGAGCCAGCTCTCCTGAGAGAGCGGCAGACGGAGAGGAGGAGCATGACAATCACATGCACCCCTCCAAAGACGAGGCAAGCCTCGGCGACGATGAATTCGCAGTCCCAGAGGATCCCGTCGAACAAGAGCGCTTCAAGCGCCGGCTTATGGCCACGGCAAATAGCCTGAAGAAAAAGCAGCATCAATGTCGGTGTCAAAACCGGCGGATCTCGGGTAGGGGGTCCCGAACTGTGCGTCTAGGCCGGATAGTAACATGAGGCAAGGGACATGAAGTTTTACCCAGGTTCGGGCCCTCTTGATGGAGGTAAAACCCTACGTCTTGCTTGATTAATATTGATGATATGGGTAGTACAAGAGTAGATCTACCACGAGATCGGAGAGGCTAAACCCTAGAAGCTAGCCTATGGTATGATTGTTGTTCTATATGTTGTCCTACGGACTAAAACCCTCCGGTTTATATAGACACTGGAGAGGGTTAGGGTTACACAAAGTCAGTTACAATGGTAGGAGATCTACATATCCGTATTGCCAAGCTTGCCTTCCACGCCAAGGAAAGTCCCTTCCGGACACGGGACGAAGTCTTCAATCTTGTATCTTCATAGTCCAGGAGTCCGGCTGAAGGTATAGTCCGGCCATTCGGACACCCCTAATCCAGGACTCCCTCAGTAGCCCCTGAACCAGGCTTCAATGACGACGAGTCCGGCGCGCAGATTGTCTTCGGCATTGCAAGGCAGGTTCCTCCTCCAAGTACTTCATAGAAGATTTTGAACACGAAGACAGTGTCCGGCTCTGCAAAATAAGTTTCCACATATTGCCATAGAGAGAATAATATTTACACAAATCTAATCTGCTGACGTATTCCGTAGTGTGACGCACCACGGCCAAGCCTTTATTCGAATCGTTTTATTATCCCACCTTAGCGCGTCATGCGAGGCGGTTTCCTTGGCATGTCTTGTTAAAGCAGAGATCATGTCCCCTTATTCCGGGATTCTCATCAATACGGGCGTGGGTAACCCAACCGTGCCATTGATTACGGCACTTGGAGATAAGCGAGTTTTACCAGGCTGGTGGGGACACGTAGTTGCGTCCACCCATATAAGGGGATAAGGATTCACATTTTCACCTAGGCCTTCTTCCTCCTTTGCCTAACCATTTTCGTGCACTCGAGCTCCAGCGCCCAAGTCCGCACTCCCCACCTCAACCTTCTCCAGCCATGTCCAGAGCGGGAGGCAAGTGGATGGTCTCCTCCGTCACGGAGGGACACATCAAAAAACTGAGGAAGGCCGGATACTTGTCTAACGACATCGTGTACCGGCTTCCCGAAGAGGGGCAGCTCCTCCCCACCCCAAGGCCCCATGAGAGGGTAGTGTTCCTTCCCCACTTCCTCCGCGGACTGGGCTTTCCTATCCACCCATTCGTCCGGGGACTCATGTTCTACTACGGCCTGGATTTCCATGATCTGGCCCCGAATTTCATCCTCAACATCTCGGCGTTTATCATTGTGTGCGAGGCTTTCCTCTGCATCCTCCCCCATTTCGGCCTATGGCTCAAGACTTTTAATGTCAAGCCGAAGGTGGTGCGCGGCAACCAGGCGGAGTGCGGAGGCGCCATGGTGGGCAAGATGCCCAACGTCTTATGGCTCAAGGGCTCCTTTGTGGAGACCCTGAAGGGGTGGCAATCGGGGTGGTTTTACATCACCAAGCCGCGCGACCCTGAGTGGGTCGCAGCCCCCGAGTTCCGGTCCGGACCCCCAACGCGGCTCACGTCCTGGAAAGAGACGGGCCTGTCGTGCGGCAGCAAAGGAGAGGTGACTGGACTGCAAACATGCATCCAAACCCTGGTGGACAAGCAGCTCAAGCTTGTCAACGTAGTCCAGGTCATGCTCATCCGCCGGATCCTCCCGTGTCAACAACGGGCCTTTAATCTGTGGGAGTTCAACCCGACGCAGCACCGAACTCTGAGCAGGCTCTTCGACACGATGTACGAAGATGTCTGGAAGGTGCTTTTCAAGGGCGCCGAGGCTCCTGCATCCGCTACTAAGGATCGTGGATTCAGCGTGCAGCATCACGCCAGCGCGGTAAGTTGTTTGTGCCTTTTACAGGGTATTAGTTTTTCATAGTTTAACACTATGCGGGATCTAAGCTCCCTTACCTTTGACAGGTTTGGCAGGCGAAGTCCGGACAGATCGACTGTCCGGCTCCTTTGCCCGAAGACCTAGCCGATGCCCGCTTGGCGAAGTTGCTGGTTCCGGCACCCTATGCGGTGCCGGAGAAGCAGGCCACGGGGACTCGAAAAAGTGCCCGGCGCCGGGAGGTGTCGGGTTCATCATCCGACGGCTCCAAGGCGCATTCCTCCCATGAAGACGAGGAGGAGGAAGAAGAGACCTCTCCCCCTCCAGCGGGGGAAGAGAACAAAAGGAAGGCCGCCCTCACTGGGAGGCCGAAGGGTCCAAGAAGGGGAAAACCCTTCCTCTGGACTACTCCACCGACGCCGACGACGGCGGAGAGGAGTGGCCGCTCAGGGCCAAGCCCCTGGTGAAATCGTAAGTATCCGGATACCAGAGTAATTCATAGTATTCCTTTATTGCATAGCTTTCCCTTATGTCGAATATGTTTATGCAGCCCACCCAAAGACCGGCTCGACGCGTTGTCGAGCGGTTCACTGGACTCGTCGGATGTGAATTCGCTTCCGACGGCTTCCTCCCCCCGCCCTACGAACGACGCCGAAGTGTTGTCCCAACAGGTTCCAAGCCAGGAGGAGGTGGTCCTGGAGGCGCCGCAAGGCGACCTCCCAGACTCCAGGAGTAAAGGGGATAAAACCCCCCAGGGCTCCAAGTCCGGCTCTAGGCCGGACACCGCTCCGGAACCTTCAAAGGTTCCAGAGTCCGGCGGGCGACCTCCTTCCAAGAGGAGCAAGCCCACCATGCCGGTGACCCCCGTCCAACCGGAGGCGCCGGACAATCTGTTGGAGGTGCTCAAAGGCGCCTCCATCGACGAGGAGCACCGCACCATTATGAGTGCGGTGGTCCAGAAGGTTCAGTCCGCCAAGAGCGGACTGACTGAAGCTTGTACTGGCCTTTTAACAGGCTTTGAGGTAAGTAAAGAATGTGTAAATAATATTACCACATAGACAGTAGCCCCTGGTGCTCTGTTTGGCGTTCGGGAAGAAAAGCCAAAGAGAGGATCAAATAAGATTCGCAGGAGTCTAACAAAAAGGAGTCAATACGCGTATGCAGGCTTCTCTGCTGGCGTCCGCCGCACTGATTGCGGAAGTGGACACGCTAAAGCAGAACCTCGAGCAGTCCGAGCAAGAGCTCGGGCGTGCCAAGAAGCAGCTTGAGGACAAGGAAGGTAAGAAATACCTTGTTTAAATATATATAAAAAAGGTGCAATTGCAAAAAATGACAGGATTATCGTGGCTATTGTAGGGGCCACGTCGGAGGTGGCGGCCCTTAAGCAAGCGCTGGTCAAGGCCGAGAAGAGGGCGGCCACGGAGCGCACCGAGCGGGAGAAGTATGAGGCCCAGGTTGGCAAGGTGCAGCAAGAGCTCCAGGCTCTCATGAAAAAACATGAGAGTTTGGAGCTTGACTCAAAGACGCGAGCATCCGAGCTCGCGATGGCTATTGAAAATGCCAAGTCTGCCAAGGCCGAATCCCAGAAGACCCTCCAGGAGTTGGATGCAGTGAAAAAGATAGCGGCGGGTAAGGCATTCTTTATGCAAAGAAAACACATAAGCGTTAGTTACTTGTTACTTACCCGAATCAGGAGCTCTCCAGGAGCATTCACAGATCTTCCCCGTAGCGTGTCCGATGCCGCCGCATTCTATCGAGCCGAGGAGGGCAGCTCGATAGAGAAGGTGTTCTAGTCTCAGTATGCTGAGGCCGGACACCCCGTGCCCCTGAGCGGCCAGCTGAAGCAACTAGTCGAGCTCCACAAGGCGGCCGAACAGGCCATGAAGGGCCTCATAGTTCGGCTGTGGCCTGGAGAGGCTCTGCTTGGGAGCTATTTCGGGCTGGTGCGGCGACTGGTGGGGGCCTGTCCAAGGCTCGAAGTCATCAAGCGCTCCAACTGCATTGAAGGTGCCCATAGGGCCCTTGCCCGTGCTAAGGTGCACTGGGGCAAGCTGGATGCTGAGAAGCTTGTGAAGGACGGGCCACCGCCGGGGAAAGAACATCGCAAGCTCGAGAATTATTATACAGATGTTCTGAAGGGTGCCCGCCTTGTGGCGGATGAATGTTCCAGGGATGTAATTTTTGAGTAAAACTCGCTCGTTTTGTCCTGTGCGCTGAAAACTTGTTCATATGCGCTAAGAAAATTTCGGCGAAGCCCCTGGTATTTGGAAGACTGAGTTCGGGGCGCTATCCACGCCTTGGCCGGACAGAGCCGACTCCTCGCTCTAAGCGGCATAAGTCTTTAGGGACTCGAAAAACCTCTCGAACAGCGACCAGCTCTCGCTTCATCATGACAGTCAGTTTTAGCTTTCTCTACTGAGGTGCTCGACCCAGCTCAACTGGGGCACAATCGTCGTTGTTCTCCTAGTGCTACCTTAGCCGACACAGTGGAACGTAAGGCACCAAAACATAGGAGCCAGGCAAACCCAACTATTGACCCAAGACATGATTCGGAGCCGATGCATATAATGCTATAAGTTCGGGGTGCCGCACTTGTTAAAGTGTTCGGACTTCTCACACCATATTGAGGGGTACTAAAGCCCCTGGCGTATTTTGGCCGTACCAAAGTGTACGGGTGCAACATGTCGTTAAGGAACATATATTTGTAAAAAAAAGAGTAATGCAAAAATAGACAAAAGCTATGCATTGTTTATTAAAAAGGGCTGCGATCAAAGCAAAACGATACAAATAATGCGATAAGCAAAAGGTTGGACTATTTAACATGTCCGTTTCAGGGGCAGGCTGCGGAATGGTATGCGAAACAAGTATACTGCTCGTGATAGAGACCACCTGGGAGTTCCGTAATGCGGCATGGCTTGTCTGCTTCCCTGGTTCTTGCATCATTTGTGCGGCAATTGAACTGCTGAACAGGCCTTCCGAAGAATGGAGTCCTGAAAGTAAGAGAAAATAAAAAAATCGGCAGCTCCTGGTGCGGTTTAAGCCGTGTTTCGGGCGTGCCGTGATGGTGCCCCTCCCCCTGTACCCATGGTATTTCTAGAGCGTGGTTATGTACGCGAAGCACTGGCGTCGCATTTTTGCAAGGGCTGGGGTTGGAGCCGCATTGCTACGCCTGCTCGGAACGTGCCAGGCGGTCTTATTGTAGGTTACTCCGGGCGCGCTTGACGGTGTCCGGACGTTTAATGGCCGGACCGAAGAACTGCTTGGCGAGGCTGCTTTGTACTTCTGCTGCAAGGGCCGCTGTGTGCTCCTCCGTTCGGAGGGAGTGTTCGGTGTTTTTGTTGACCGTAATTACTCCTCGAGGGCCTGGCATCTTGAGCGTAAGGTATGCGTAGTGCAGTACCGCATTGAACTTGGCGAATGCGGTTCGCCCGAGCAGTGCGTGATAGCCACTACGGAATGGGACTATGTCGAAGATTAACTCCTCGCTTCGGAAATTATCCGGAGATCCGAAGACCACTTCAAGTGTGACTAAGCCTGTACAGTTGGCCTCTACGCCTGGTATTACGCCTTTAAAGGTCATTTTGGTGGGCTTAATCCTCGAGGGATCTATGCCCATTTTCCGCACTGTATCCTGGTAAAGCAGGTTTAGGCTGCTGCCGCTGTCCATAAGGACTCTAGTGAGATGAAATCCGTCAATGATTGGGTCTAGAACCAATGCGGCGAATCCGCCATGACGAGTGCTAGTGGGATGGTCCCTTCGATCAAAGGTGATCGGGCAGGAGGACCATGGGTTGAACTTTGGGGCGACTGGCTCTACCGCGTATACGTCCCTTAACGCACGCTTCCGCTCCCTCTTAGGGATGTGGGTTGCGTATATCATGTTCACTGTCCGCACTTGTGGGGGAAAACCCTTCTGTCCACTATTGTTCGGTGGCCGGGGCTCTTCGTCGTCATTGCTATGCAGCTCCGTGTCTTTATTTTCGGCATTTAACTTGCCTGCCTGCTTGAACACCCAACAATCCCTGTTGGTGTGATTGGCCGGCTTTTCGGGGGTGCCATGTATCTGGCACAAGCGGTCGAGTATTCGGTCCAAACTGGATGGACCCCTAGGATTTCTTTTGAATGGCTTTTTCCGCTGACCGGATTTATAGCCTCTGAATCCGGCATTAACTGCCGTATCCTCAGCATTGTCGCCATTAATGCGGCGCTTCTGCTTGTTGCGACGCGACCTGCCACTACTGTCCCTGGTATCCGAATTACCAGGGTTCTTGGTCATATTGTTGCTACGAGCAAGCCAGCTGTCTTCTCCCGTGCAAAAGCGGGTCATGAGTGTCGTGACTGCTGCCATAGATTTCGGCTTTTCCTGTCCAAGGTGCCGGGCAAGCCACTCGTCACGGATATTGTGCTTGAAGGCTGCTAGGGCCTCTGCGTCCGGACAGTCGACTATTTGATTTTTCTTTGTTAGGAACCATGTCCAGAATTGCCTGGCCGATTCCTCTGGCTGCTGAATTATGTGGCTTAGGTCATCGGTGTCGTGGTTTTGTCACGGCAGATGTCCTAGAGAAAGGACTTAGTCGTGGAGCCATCGCGATGGGTTAGCTTGAAGGGGTTAAAGCGGACACAAGGGCGCAAGAGAGTTTATACTAGTTCGGCCCCTTCAATGAAGGTAAAAGCCTACGTCTAGTTGTGATGGAATTGATGGGTGTTTCGATGACTAGGGAGCAAACAAGCTTCGCCTATGTCTCGAGTTGTTGTCTGTTGTCCTTGAACCGCCGCCGGGTCGTCCCCTTATATACATGGGTGACGCCCATCGGTTTACAGAGTCCCAACACCGGCTCATAGATGTGTCCGGTTTGGTCTCTATTTATTCCTAACTTACAATACAAGTTACATATTCACGCCGGTTTACGGCTACAGGCTCTCAACCGATTATGGGTCTTGAGCCCTCATCTATCTTCATGGGCTTTAACATACTTAACTGCTGATGAAGTTAACCCGACCCAGATAGGCCGGTTTACGCCCAGTAGTAATATCCCCAACATTAGGCCCCAGATTGATTTGAACAGGTTCATGTCAATCCTTAGCAAAAATTTCAGCTTCAACATCTTCTTGTAGTTTGGTGAACCGCCGTGATGTCATCTTCTCTGATTGCTGTAAACCGACGTGACGTCATCTGTCATCAAGAAACTATCCATGATACCTTTTAATAGATCTACGATAATCGAGGTGATAACTCTGTTTCCAAACTTGTGGCCCCTTGATTTTCGCGCCTGACCCATGTCCTTGCTTTATAAATAGGACCGAAGGGTCATTTCTTTTTCCCCTTCGTGCCCTTCTGCTTCTTCTTCCTCGCGTCGCCCAACTTCAGAGCTCCGCCGCCGCCGTCGACCTCTGCACCAGCTTTGGCCGCTGCATCAACCTGAGCGTACCAGAGCATCGCGGCGACCTTCCGCTCCTTCCTCAGCTCCGGTAAGTCTTCTATCCTTTTCATCATAGATCTGTTCTAGGGTTTCCATGTTCTCTAGCGTTCGTCGCTTGTTTCTTGTTCATATGATAGATCCTTAGACGAGTCTATGAATCTTCGCTCTATGTAGCAGTAGTTTTTATCCTCCGTCTTCACTTTCGCATATTAAGACCATAGATCTTATCCGTACCTTTGCTTATTGATTTGGCACTGCTCCTTTTGGGCCTTGAATATTTATCTCCTTTATAAACATGTTCCAGATCCAAAGCTGTAGTATAATCTTGTGAAATCTGTTTTTGCGTACTTACTCATCTGCAGTCTTGACTGTTCAATGCTTAGATCAGGCGGTTTAACTTTGTAGAAAATTTTGACAAACCGGTATATACCATTAGTCCCCTTGTTGAACCGCCAGATGTTGGTTGCTTCATGAAACTCCGGTTCAGATAGTTCTATCTCCGGTTTAACAGTGCTCATACCAACGTACCTTGATCAAATGCATTTTTGAACCGGGATCTTCTACCTTGTAGATTCCATCATGGCCAAGCAAGTGTATGAGTGCAATTGGGTCCCTTCTCGTGTCACAGAGGATCAACTGGACGATTTAGTCCTGATTGGCGCCTTGGGCAGCAAAGATACCAACCATTGGAGGGCTCCTGGTAAAGAATGCCCCCCACACCTCGAGAAGGAGAGGTTGTTGTTTTCGTAGATCACCTAGCCCGGGGCTTTAAACCGCCCGGTTCTAAATTTTACCGGGATGTTTTAGCTGATTTCCAACTCCATCCGCAAGACACTGGCCCCAACTCTGTTACAAATATGTGCCACTTCCAAGTGCTCTGTGAGGTGTTTTTTCAATTGGAGCCCACAGTGGAATTATTCAGAGATCTTTTTCATCTAAACCGCCGTACTGAGTTTACTGATGGCTGCAATACGGAGTTGGGTGGCATGGAGATTCAAAAAAGGAAAGAGGTCACATACCCACACGCCAAGCTGCACAGTCACCCCAAGGAGTGGAATCAGACATGGTTCTACTGCAAAGACACCTCCCCTGCTGGTGAGAATCCCTTGCCTGGCTTTCGTCCGGAGCGGCTCAGCAATACACACTCTTTTCCTCAAAGATTGACTGCCCAGGAGAGAAGCAAATATGCTCCCCAGCTGTCAAAGCTCAGAGCCTTTATGGCCAACGGTTTGACAGGGGTTGATCTCGCTCGCTGCTGGATATCATTGTTGGGTTTCATAGTAATTTCAAAAAATTTCCTACGCGCACGCAAGATCATGTGATGCATAGCAACGAGAGGGGAGAGTGTTGTCTACGTACCCACGCAGACCGACTGCGGAAGCGTTGACACGACGTAGAGGAAGTAGTCGTACGTCTTCACGATCCAACCGATCAAGCACCGAAACTACGGCACCTCCGAGTTCGAGCACACGTTCAGCTCGATGACGATTCCCGGACTCCGATCCAGCAAAGTGTCGGGGAAGAGTTCCGTCAGCACGACGGCGTGGTGACGATCTTGATGTACTACAGCAGCAGGGCTTCGCCTAAACTCCGCTACAGTATTATCGAGGAATATGGTGGCTGGGGGCACCGCACACGGCTAAGGAATAGATCACGTGGATCAACTTGTGTGTTCTAGGGTGCCTCTACCTCATTATATAAAGGACTAGAGGGGGGAGGCTGGCCGGCCAAGGGAGGGTGCGCCAGGAGAGTCCTACTCCCTCTGGGAGTAGGATTCCCCCCAATCCTAGTTGGAATATGATTCGCGGAGGGGGAAAAGAGAGAAAGGGGCCGGCCACCTCTCCTAGTCCTAATAGGACTAGGGGAGGGGGAGGCGCACAGCCCATGTAGGGCTGCCTCTTCTCTTTTCCACTAAGACCCATTATGGCCCATTTAGCTCCCGGGGGGTTCCGGTAACCTTCCCGGTACTCCGGTAAAATCCCGATTTCACCCGGAACACTTCCGATATCCAAACATAGGCTTCCAATATATCAATCTTTACGTCTCGACCATTTCGAGACTCCTCGTCATGTCCGTGATCACATCCTGGACTCCGAACAACCTTCGGTACATCAAAATGCATAAACTCATTATATAACTGTCATCGTAACCTTAAGCGTGCGGACCCTACGGGTTTGAGAACAATGTAGACATGACCGAGACACGTCTCCGGTCAATAACCAATAGCGGGACCTGGATGTCCATATTGGCTCCTACATATTCTACGAAGATCTTTATCGGTCAGACCGCATAACAACATACATTGTTCCCTTTGTCATCGGTATGTTACTTGCCCGAGATTCGATCGTCGGTATCCAATACCTAGTTCAATCTCGTTACCAGCAAGTCTCTTTACTCGTTCCGTAATACATCATCTCACAACTAACATATTAGTTGTAATGCTTGCAAGGCTTATGTGATGTGCATTACCGAGAGGGCCCAGAGATACCTCTCCGACAATCGGAGTGACAAAACCTAATCTCGAAATACGCCAACCCAACATGTACCTTTGGAGACACCTGTAGTACTCCTTTATAATCACCCAATTACGTTGTGACGTTTGGTAGTACCCAAAGTGTTCCTCCGGTAAACGGGAGTTGCATAATCTCATAGTTATAGGAACATGTATAAGTCATGAAGAAAAGCAATAGCAACATACTAAACGATCGGGTGCTAAGCTAATGGAATGGGTCATGTCAATCAGATCATTCAACTAATGATGTGACCTCGTTAATCAAATAACAACTCTTTGTTCATGGTTAGGAAACATAACCATCTTTGATTAACGAGCTAGTCAAGTAGAGGCATACTAGTGACACTCTGTTTGTCTATGTATTCACACATGTATTATGTTTCCGGTTAATACAATTCTAGCATGAATAATAAACATTTATCATGATATAAGGAAATAAATAATAACTTTATTATTGCCTCTAGGGCATATTTCCTTCAATCATGGAGCATACTGCCCCTTAGTCAGCGCTCCGGTTTGATGTGCGAGTATACTGATAGTGTTGATGACCCACTGCGACACTCCAAACTCCAGCTCTCCGGTGAAGAAATCACAGAGGCTGTGCGTAAAATACTGAATGAACCGGAACACGTCTGCGCTAGAACCGGCCTACTTCCCTTCTATGCTACCAACAAACCGCCAGCTGTAAGACTTTGATTTTTCTCTTTGCTGAATCTGTTATTGATATGTCTAGTCATTGTTTTTAATATCAGTGTCTGCATAATCAGGGCAATGATCCGTTTTGGAGCAAAAAACTGCCGCAGGAGAAACCAGAGAAAACAGATAAACCGGAAAGAGCAACCCGGCAAAAGACTAAGGCTGTGAAGAAGACTGCCCACCGGAAAAGAACCACTGCATCTTCTAATCCGGCCCCTGATGATGAGGTGGATAATCCGGAGTTTGAGGTAGAGCTTGACTCACTTGGTTTATTTTTCATGCATCTTATTGATGATGATATTTGTCAGGATGATGCCGAAGCCAGGCACGCGGATGTTGCAGAGGTAATTATTCTCTCTTCCGATTCAGAAACTTTGCCTTCACAAAAAATCCATCAGGCAAACCGGAAAGTTAAATTTTCTCATCCTCTTGCTTATTTGGATCCTAAACTTCTTATGAAGACTCAACAACTCGAAGCTCGCCGCACCACTCGGCACAGCGGCCAGGTAGTTACCTCCGCCGGTTTACCGAATAGTCCGGTTCAGAAACGTCATTCCGAGGTCTCTAATTCGCTTGTTAGTGCTTGTCCTAAAGCGGGCTGCTTTTGTCAACCTCTTAATCCGTCTGACTCCGATTACCAGGTTATTTCCCACTCATCTTCTGGCGAGTCATCGGCCACTCAGCTCCCGCCGCTCAAAACGGTGCTTGGGTAAGCTATATTTATTGTGATGTTTGCAGTACATTGACTTAGAACACATGCTGCATTTAATTTGGTTATTCTTCTCAGGGCCAAACCTAGGCCAAGCAAGAAGGCCCGCCTGGACAAAGCGGCCGAAGAAGATGTCATTCTTGAAGCGGCTATCTCTGAGGATATTCCCAACAATCCACCGCAGCCAGATGATGATCTTATTGCTGAAGAGAGGCCTGTTGATACCTCAGGCCCTATCCAACAGCCCACGGGTTCCATCCGGATTGAAAGCTCCACCGGTCTAGCAAAACCTACTGAGAAGCCAACAGCTCCAGTGCAAATCGGCGGTACCAAGGATGATGAGGTTGTCATTACTGGCACTGGACATACTGAACCAAGCAATCCTGTCGCTTTATCCAAACATTCTGCCAAGGAAGAATTTGCTGCTTTTGGCAAAGGCACGTGGAACGCTGATCTGACGGCTTACGCTGCTCTAAATGCCCAAGATATCCATTCCGGCTATCTGAACCGGCTGTATACCAGCCGTGACTACGAAGCCGGTCTGGATAATATGATGAAAGATAAATATGAGGTAACTTCCATATGCTTCTTCCTGCCTGTATGCTTTTATTCTTGCTAACTCTCCTAGCCCCCAAGGGCCTGTTTGAACTATTCTTTCAAACCGGGACTTAATAATATAAATCTTGATGCTTTGAAATTTGCTGATGTAGCCCCCAAGGGCCGGTTCAACTTATCGTAGTTAAACCGGTACTTTAAGTAATTGAAACTGCCGCATCAGAATACATATGATCAAATAGCCATTAGCCCCCAAGTGCTAAGTTGAATGCTTGCATTGATCTTGGGACTTTGTAAACAATTGAAAGATGAAGATCGAATACGCATTAGCCCTCAAGTGCTAAGCACATAACTTGTTATGTGGTTGGTACTGGAATCCTTCTACCGATTTGTTGAAACATATATCTGTATGCCTGCAGGCGGAGCTGAAGGCGAAAGAAAACCAAGTCATCAATCTGCAAGAAAACCTGAAAACCCAACAGGCTGAAACCTTCAAAGCAAAAGAGGAATTGGCCAGTGCCTTAAGCGCCATGGAACAACTTAAGGAGAACTTCAAGAAGAAATGGGCGGATTGGGCCACTGAAAAGTCCGCTTTGATCAAACGAGCAGAGGATGCCGAGGCTGCACTAAAACCAGTGACGGATGAACTGACTAGCATAAAGTGGCAAGTTCATGCCATGACCACTGCTATCTTTGGTAAGCCAGCTTGCCTTCTAAATTGGTTCTGCCTTCTTACAGAGTCGCCGGTTTATTAACCCTTTATGGTATTTCAGGGACACGCATTGGTCACTTGGGGTCAGATGTGCGGAAGAAATTGAAAGCCGCCTATAACTTGGTTGAACAATTGTATATTGGTGCCCAGCGCATCATCTGTACCGCGTCTCATAACAAACCGGCGCCCAGTTTGATTCAAGATACTCTGATGAAACTGTCAGTGCTTCCTGCCCGGGTTGAAGAGCTGAAGAAATCTGCTGCTCGAACCGGTGCAATCAATGCTTTAATCCGGGCAAAAGCCTGGGTGCCGGATTTTGATCCTATTGAACCGGCTCAGGGTTATCCCAGCTTGAAGGAAGACGGGTCAGAATTTGGTGAAGCGGATTTGCGAGCCATAAACCGGGAGGTGCGTCCGCTAGCTTGTCAACTGACTGAGGAAGCAAATTTGTCTCATTATCAAGCCCAATATGACAGCCAGAACAAGCGAATAGCTGCACCAATCCATGAATCGGAAAACCTGATCCCTCCAATCCATAAGCATACTTACGCTCCCAATATTGACCCGTCTTCGCTAAACCATGACGAAGCTATTTTTCAAGCATTAATGGGAATCGACTGGACAACTGTGGATTTCCAGCCACTGGGTAGAGAAACGGAAGCTAAAGCGGCGCAGGATGACCCACAACCATCAGGCCAGGCTGGTGGCCAAGCTTAAATCGGAAGCCAGTTTTAAAACTGTCTCTCCTTTGTGAAAAACAATTATGTTATTATGGGCACCATGTTGCTTTGTAATAGGCTAGCTGATACCTTTGATGTTGATATGCCTTCGTGCATAACTTGTTCTTCCTGTGGTAATGAACTTCCCAAAATACTTTCTGAAATAAGAAATTCGTTAAGTGCCACCGCGGTTGTACCGTCAGGCGGAATATGATGTCTGTATATATAAAGTCAAAACATACAAAACAAAATTTTAAGTATATGATCAAAAATTTTGAGATACATAATACCTGCCACCGTTGAGTGTGAAGTTGGCCTGGCCAACCTTGAAGCGGAGTTTTGCAAACCCACACTGTTGGAGGAAATAACAACTCCTGTATATGTATATGACGCTGGTTACCATGTAAACCGTGCCGGGTTATAATAAACACCGTGTTACTCCATAAGAGGATGTTAACAACAAGGATCAAACCGGACAAATAGTCTCCGGATTGACGTGAACTGTGTTCCGTCAATTGATTGGTTAAAAACATTTTGTCGGTTTAAAGAACACAATAAAAAGCAAAAAAAACCCTTCAAAGAAAAGTATGAAGCAAAAGCAACGACAAAAACGTTTGCCAAAAAAGATTTATTTAAGCTGATCAAATGGCGTAACCATGGCCAAACACGACCAAGCTCCCGTTAGGTGTAACTATGGTTCTAGTTAGCCAGGTCCCCAAGTGATTCTTGTGGCATTTATGCCGACCAAATGGCGTGGTCATGGTTCGGGTTCGACCAAGCCCCCAAGTGATTCTGTGGCCTTAGGCCGATCAAGAGGCATGACTGGTTCAGACATGACCAAGTCCCCAAGTGATCTGGTGGCTTTCGCCTATCAAGAGGCATGGTATTGGTTCGGACACGACCAATCCTCCAAGTGATATAACACGATGCTTTTAGCAAAGCGAACTCAAGGGGTAAACCGGAGGCCGCTTTAGAGCAACTCCGTGTAACCTCACATGATGTAAAAGAACAGATACCCCGCTTTAGCTGAGGTTCCGGTTTTATTTAATCATAATATACATTGTCGTAATATGTACATAAGTATAGCCAATGGCTCAGGTATAGTAAGGCCGAAGATGAGCTATATTCCATGGCCTGTTAGTCTCCTCCTCTGATGTACGTGAGTCCTTATGCTCTCGAATATCGATCAGATAGTACGACCCGTTGTGCAGATTCTTGCTGACCACGAAAGGCCCCTCCCAAGGTGGGGATAGCTTATGCATATCAGTCTGATCTTGGATGAGCCGAAGCACCAAATCTCCTTCCTGAAAGCTCTGGTTCTGACCCGGCGACTGTGATAACGACGAAGATCCTGCTGGTAAATCGCCGATCGGGCGGCTGCGATGTCACGCTCTTCATCCAACCGGTCCAAAGCATCTTGCCGTGCTGTCTCGTTGTCCGCTTCAATATAAGCCGTGACACGAGGTGAATCATGACGGATATCACTGGGGAGAACCGCCTCCGCTCCATAAACCATGAAGAACGGTGTGTATCCTGTTGATCTGTTGGGTGTTGTATTGATGCTCCATAACACAGATGGTAATTCTTCTACCCAACAACCCGGCGTTCTCTGCAAAGGAACCATGAGCCGGGGCTTGATGCCTCTCAAGATCTCTTGATTAGCTCTTTCTGCTTGACCATTGGACTGTGGATGTGCCACTGATGAAACGTCGAGCCGGATGTGCTCCCGTTCGCAGAACTCCTTCATAGCACCTTTGGACAAATTGGTACCATTATCTGTGATAATACTGTGCGGAAATCCAAACCGGAAAATCACCTTTTTGATGAACTGAACCGCCGTGGCCGCATCACACTTGCTAACAGGTTCTGCCTCCACCCACTTTGTAAACTTGTCAACCGCCACCAGGAGGTGGGTCTTCTTATCTTTGGACCTTTTGAAAGGCCCAACCATATCCAGCCCCCAAGTCGCAAACGGCCAAGTAATTGGAATCATTCTCAATTCTTGAGCCGGTACATGAGCACGTCTTGAAAACCTTTGGCAACCATCACATCGTCTGACAGATCCTCCGCATCAGCATGAGTAGTTAACCAATAGAAACCATGGCGAAACGCTTTAGCCACCAGAGACTTTGAACCGGCGTGGTGACCACAATCTCCTTCGTGGATCTCGCGCAAAATTTCATGGCCTTCTTCAGGAGACACGCAACGTTGAAAAGCTCCTGATACACTACAACGATGCAACTCACCGTTGATGACAGCCATGGACTTGGATCGCCGGATTATCTGTCGGGCCAGAATCTCATCTTCTGGCAACTCGCCCCGATTCTTGTACGCCAGGTAAGGAAGCGTCCAATCCGGAATAACATGAAGAACTGCCACCAATTGAGCCTCCGGATCAGGAATAGCCAAATCCTCTTCTCCAGGGATCTTCACCGACGGGTTGTGCAGCACATCCAAAAAAACATTGGGCGGGACCGGTTTGCGCTGAGAGCCCAGCCGGCTTAAAGCGTCCGCTGCTTCATTTTTCCGCCGGTCCACGTGGTCCACCTGATAGCCTCTAAAATAACCTGCAACAATATCCACCTCACAACGATATGCTGCCATGAGTGGGTCCTTGGAGTCCCAAGTGCCAGACACTTGCTGAGCCACAAGGTCCAAGTCACCGAAGCACTTAACTCGACTTAGATTCATCTCCTTAGCCATCCGGAGACCATGGAGCAAGGCTTCATACTCAGCTGCATTGTTAGTACAAGGGAACATTAAACAGAGAACATAACAAAACTTATCACCTCGTGGGGAAGTTAATACGACTCCAGCCCCCGAGCCTTCCAACTGCCTGGATCCGTCAAAATGGATGGTCCAATACGTATGATCCGGCTTTTCTTCAGGTGCTTGCATTTCCGTCCAATCATTGATGAAATCAACAAGTGCTTGAGACTTAACCGCTGTCCGAGGCACATACTTCAAACCGTACGGCCCCAGCTCTATGGCCCACTTTGCAATCCGGCCAGTTGCTTCCCGGTTCTGGATGATATCTCCCAAAGGAGCAGAACTGACTACCGTAATTGAGTGCCCTTGGAAATATTGCTTAAGCTTCCGGCTTGCCATAAAAACTCCATACACCAGCTTCTGCCAATGCGGATACCTTTGCTTGGACTCAATGAGCACCTCGCTGATATAATAGACCGGACGTTGAACCGGATGCTCCTTACCTGCCTCCTTTCGCTCCACCACAATAGCCACGCTGACCGCACGAGCATTAGCAGCAACATATAGCAGTAACGGCTCCTTGTCAATAGGAGCGGCGAGCACAGGTGGATTGGCCAATTGCCGCTTTAAGTCCTCAAATGCTTCATTAGCAGCAGAACTCCAGACGAACTGATCCGTCTTTTTCAACATCTGATACAAAGGGATCGCCTTCTCACCAAGGCGGCTGATAAACCGGCTTAACGCAGCAATCCGGCCTGCCAGGCATTGAACATCATTGATACACTTCGGTTTAGCCAGGGAGGTGATGGCTGTGATCTTCTCCGGATTAGCCTCAATTCCCCTGTTGGACACCAGAAAACCCAATAACTTGCCCGTCGGTACACCAAAGACACACTTGTCCGGATTAAGCATCATCTTGTACGTCCTTAGGTTATCAAAGGTTTCCTTCAAATCATCAACCAGAGTCTCCTTCTCCCTGGATTTAACCATGATATCATCCATGTAAGCATGTACATTACGGCCAATCTGCTTGTGAAGACAATTTTGTACACACCGTTGATAAGTTGCCTGGGCACTTTTGAGCCCAAAGGGCATAGACACATAGCAGAAGGCTCCAAAGGGAGTTATGAATGCCGTCTTCTCCTGGTCCTTAACTGCCATTTTGATCTGATGATAGCCAGAATATGCATCCAAAAAACTTAAACGCTCACAACCCGCCGTAGCATCAATGATTTGATCAATACGGGGGAGGGCAAAAGGATCTGATGGACAAGCCTTATTAAGATCTGTGTAATCCACACACATGCGCCAGGTGCCGTTTTTCTTAAGGACTAGCACCGGATTGGCAAGCCACTCGGGGTGAAAAACTTCAACAATAAAGCCAGCTGCTAAGAGCCTGGCTACCTCTTCTCCAATCGCCTTGCGTCTTTCTTCGTTAAACCGGCGGAGGAACTGTTTCACCGGTTTATATTTAGGATCCACATTAAGTGTGTGCTCAGTGAGTTGCCTCGGTACACCTGGCATGTCAGAGGGCTTCCATGCAAAAATGTCCCGATTCTCACGGATGAACTCGATGAGCGCGCTTTCCTATTTCGGATCCAAGTTGGCACTGATGCTGAACTGCTTGGACGAATCGCCAGGTACGAAGTCAACAAGCTTAGTTTCTGCTGCCGATTTGAACTTCAGGGCCGGATCATGCTCCGTAGTTGGCTTCTTCAACGGAGTCATGTCCGCCGGATCAACATTGTCTTTATAGTACTTCAACTCCTCGGTGGCACAAACCGACTCTGCATAAGCCGCATCTCCTTCCTCGCATTCCAAAGCGATTTTGCGGCTTCCGTGAACCGTTATTGTCCCCTTGTGACCCGGCATCTTGAGCTGCAAATACACATAACAGGGCCGAGCCATAAACTTGGCGTATGCCGGTCGCCCAAACAGGGCATGATATGGACTTTGGATTTTCACCACTTCAAACGTCAATGTCTCCGACCTGGAATCATGATCATCCCCAAAGGCCACTTCAGAGCTATCTTACCAACGGGATATGCTGATCTGCCAGGCACTACACCGTGGAATACTGTATTAGACGGTTTGAGATTCTTATCTGTTAGTCCCATACGACGGAAGGTCTCATAGTACAGGATGTTAATGCTGCTTCCTCCATCCATGAGCACCTTGGTGAACTTATAACCTCCCACCTGAGGCGCCACCACCAGAGCCAACTGACCCGGATTATCGACCTGGGGTGGGTGATCCTCTCTGCTCCATATGATTGGCTGTTCAGACCAACGTAGATAACGGGGTGTGGCCGGTTCAACAGAGTTGACTGCCCGTCTCTGAACCTTCCGGTCTCGCTTGTCCAAGCTAGTGGTAAAGACATGGTACTGCCCACTACTCAACTGCTTTGGGTTGCTCTGGTAACCTGACTGTTGCTGCTGTTGGTTGTAACCACCCTGGTTGTTCTGACTATTTTGACCATTATGTCCGCCCGGATTACCATTAAATCCTGAACCAGAACTTCCTCCACCGTAACCCGGCCCGGACCCTGAGCCACCGCCAGATCCGTGATCATACCGGAAATTATTAGAATTCTTGAACTCCTGCATAATAAAGCAATCCTTCCAAAGGTGGTTTGCTGGCTCCTCCTTCGTCCCATGTCTTGGACAGGGCTGGCTTAGCAGATAGTTCAGGCGGTTTGGGTTAGGGTTGGGTGCTCCACTACGATTTTTCGGCCTACCCTTGCGCCGCTGGCCATTGTCCTGTGCGTTGGTATTAGCCACAAAATCCATGTTACCATCCGCTTTACGCTTGCCTCCTCCGCCATTGCCTACCTAGTGATGCTGCTTCCCTTTGGAGCTGCTATTCTTCTTCCCCTTCCCTGTCTTGTCATCATCAGATTCGGGATCCTTGGTACTATCAGAATCAGCATATTTTACCAAAGCGGCCATGAGGGTCCCCATGTCAGTGCAATGACGCTTCATCCGTCCCAATTTCAACTTCAGGGGCCCAAACCGGCAGTTGCCTTCTAGGGTTAATACTGCGGTGTCAGCGTTGATGCGGTCTGAGGAGTGCAACACTTGTGAAACCCGGCGCACCCAATGAGTCGTTGATTCTCCTTCCTCCTGGACGCATGCAGCTAAGTCCACTATCGACATAGGCTATTTACAGGTATCCTTGAAATTGTTGATAAACCGGGCTCGTAATTGGGCCCATGAACTGATAGAATTAGCTGGCAAGCTTTTTAACCAAGTACGGGCCGTTCCTTCAAGCATCATGGTGAAGTATTTCGCACACGCCGTGTCATCCACATCAAGCATCTCCATGGCCATCTCATAGCTCTCTACCCATGTCTCTGGAGGTTGATCCGCCGTGTAATTTGGTACCTTGCGCGGGCCTTTGAAATCCTTGGGCAGGCGCACATTGCGTAAAGCGGGGATAAGGCAAGGCACCCCCAAAGAACTAGAAGTAACACCAGGTTCGATCGAGATGGTTGGACGAACCGGCGTGAGCTGCCGAGCCTGATGCTGTGTGGCTAACTCGGCCTCCCTGCGCGCTCGGGCCCGGTTTACCACTTCCTGAGCGTCATCAGCACCACCCGTCGGGTTGTTGCCACGGGGTGCTCCACGTCGTTCATTACTCGACACTGCTGGCTCATCCATATGTCTGCTATAGCTCCGGCTTGGACGGGGGGTCGAGTGGATCCGGTCGCGGCTGTACGAGTACGCTTCCTGTTGGGCCAAAGCTGTCCTCAGAAGTTCCTTGACCCGTCGCGTCTCTACTGCCTGCGGCGAGTCACCTTCAATTGGAATGGCCTCCAGTCGTGCAGCAGCGGCAACAAGATTGTCCATTGGGTTGGAGTAGTGACCCGGAGGTGTTAAAGCATCCTGAGGTATAACGGTGTTTTGACGAGGTGGGTCCATCTGACGGGGCTGAACCGGCGCACCGGTCCCAGGGGCTTCTGCCCGGTTCCCCTCCAGCGGATTGCCGGCTCTTGGCCCTGGAGTGTTAAAAAGGTCTCTAGCCTCGAAAACCGGAGGTAAGCGGGATCGGTGCTTCCTCCTCATGACTTCATGCGACGCGCTCTGGTCCAACATAAGCCTGTAGGCCTGTGCGTCTAAAGCGGCCCACTCTGCGGCCTTCCTGGTATCCTCAGCTGCTAGATCCGTCTTGGCCTGGGTGATTTGTTCCTTTACCTTTGCAATCTCCGTGTTGTGAACGTCCTGATCTGGCGGATTAACTTCCGCCATAAGCACAGCCAACGCATCAAATAGTTCTGATAGAACCTGAGCCGGCGGGCGCACAGGGCCTCCTGCCCCGGCAGCCATCGCCGCTGCTGAACCGGAGACCGTTGCCGCGGCTGTCGAAGAATGAAACGCTGCTTGTGTTCCGGTCATGAATATTCCAACCCGGTTAGGCAGATCGGAGGGGTCCGGAATACTGTCGCCATCGGAACAGCTCTCAATCCGGCCATCTTGTAGCTGATAAAGAGATTCGGTTTCTCCGGCCGAAGATTCGTCACCGGAACAAACGACAGTCGCCCCGCGAAGCTCCGATCTGTCCTCATGACTTCCTCCATGGATCACTCCCATGAAGGTACGCTTCATGGCCGGTTTAACCCGGGCGGATCGCGCACGCTGAGCCGTCTCGACGAGATCGGTGCAGATGTCCGGCTCAGGGCCCGGTTCTCCGATCTTGCCAATGAAAACGTGAATGCTACCAAAGGGGACCCGGTACCCGTACTCAATTGAACCGGCCTCGGGGCCCCAGCCTGCGTCGTCGATGTAGAGCTTGCCGCGACGACTCTTAGTCATCCGGCCTACAGCGTAGCCCTCGAGTCCTTCAAAGCGGCCCTCCAAGAACCGGAAACCATCGTGCGATAGCCCCACGGTGGGCGCCAACAGTCGTGGTTTTGTCACGGCAGATGTCCTAGAGAAAGGACTTAGTCGTGGAGCCATCGCGACGGGTTAGCTTGAAGGGGTTAAAGCGGACACAAGGACGCAAGAGAGTTTATACTAGTTCGGCCCCTTCAATGAAGGTAAAAGCCTACGTCTAGTTGTGATGGAATTGATGGGTGTTTCGATGACTAGGGAGCAAACAAGCTTCTCCTATGTCGAGTTGTTGTCTGCTGTCCTTGAACCGCCGCCGGGTCGTCCCCTTATATACATGGGTGACGCCCGTCGGTTTACAGAGTCCCAACACCGGCTCATAGATGTGTCCGGTTTGGTCTCTATTTATTCCTAACTTACAATACAAGTTACATATTCACGCCGGTTTACAGCTACAGGCTCTCAACCTATTATGGGTCTTGAGCCCTCATCTATCTTCATGGGCTTTAACATACTTAACTGCTGATGAAGTTAACCCGGCCCAGATAGGCCGGTTTACGCCCAGTAGTAATATCCCCAACAATCGGCGTCTGGTTCTCGCACATAGGTGCCCTGGAAATTGTCGAGGAATGCGGCTTCCAGGTCCTCCCAACAACCGATTGATCCTGCTGGCGAGCTGTTAAGCCAATGCCGAGCTGGTCCTTTAAGCTTGAGTGGGAGGTATTTGATGGCGTGGAGATCATCGCCGCGGACCATGTGGATATGAAGGAGATAATCCTCGATCCATACCACAGGATCTGTTGTGCCATCATATGATTCAATGTTTACGGGTTTGAAACCCTCGGGCATTTGATGATCCATTACTCCGTCTGTAAGCATAGTGGGTGTGCGGCGCCTCTGTACTGGGCTATATCACGACGTAGCTCCAATGAGCTTTGTCTACTGTGTTCGGCCCTACCGGATTTGTGTCCGGTGTGACGGTTACCGTCTCGAGTCGTAGGGCGCCCACGCGATCCGTAAATCGATCTTGTTTGCCTTGCCTTGTCCTCCAACATATCTCGCAGGTCTGGCGCATTTTCCCGTGCTTTGGTACGGGGTGTGGCTTGAGTGGAGGGCCGAGAGGCCTCTCTGTCGCGGCCACGAGGTGGCTGGTTAGCCATATCAAGTGCTGGTGATGTAGGTTTAAGTGCTTCCTCCTCTAATCGGGGTAGCACCCTGCGCTTTGGGTAGCTCTTGGAGGGGCGTTCGAGTTTATGCTCTTCGGCCGCAAGGACTTCAGTCCATCTGTCGACTAGCAAATCTTGATCAGCTCTAAGCTGTTGCTGTTTTTTCTTGAGGCTTCTTGCCGTGGCCATAAGCCTGCGTTCAAAATGCTCTTGCTCGACGGGATCCTCTGGCACGACGAATTCGTCGTCGTCGAGGCTTGCCTCGTCTTCGGAGGAAGGCATACAATTATCGTCCTCGACCTGTTTGTCTGCCGCTCTCTCATGAGGGCTGGCTTCTCCATCCTCCTGTGCTGAATCTTGCTGGAGGTGGTTTTCTTCGGCACTCTCCGGAGTATTATTATCTCCCGTGCTGGAATCACCGTATTTGCTTTGGCGGGATTTTGAGTGGCGCCGCTGACGCTGACGCTTAGGCTGTTTCTTGGAGGGGTCATCCTCCGCTGTTCCATCGCCATCTCCTTCTTTTGGGGTGTCCACCATGTATATGTCATATGACGAGGTGGCTTTCCAGGGCCTAATAGGCGCTGGTTCTTCATCGTCTCCTGCATCTGCGTCCATACCGTCGATGGCTTCGGAGTCAAAATCGAGCATGTCGGTTAAATCGTCGACAGTGGCTACAAAGTGGGTGGTGGGTGGGCTTTGAATTTCTTCATCGTCCCTATCCCAACCTTGCTGACCGTAGTCCGGCCAGGGCTCTCCTGATAAAGAGAGAGACTTTAGTGTCTTCAAAATATCGCTGAAAGGCGAGTGCTGAAAGATGTCCGCGGCAGTAAACTCCATGATCGGCGCCCAATCGGGTTCGATCGGCAGGGGCGCGGAGGGTTCGGAGTCCGGAGAGGAGTCCGGCTCCTTGGAGTCACGAGTCTCGCGGAGTGTGGGGCTGGTGTTCGGCTCGATCACCGTTGGGATTGCAGCCCCCGAGGCGGCGTCCAACCACCCATCCTCGATTGGCGCAGTTGGCTCCGAATTAAGGGTCGGAGCCGATGCGGGTGCGGCCTCTAGGGCACTGTTCGGCGGCAGAGCTAGATCATGCTCGTCGTGACATTGCGGCTGGCTCGGCAGTGGCTCGAATCCGTCGAAGATCAAGTCCCCGCGGATGTTAGTCGTGTAGTTTAAACTTCCAAATCTGACCTGACGGCCAGGGGCATATCTTTCGATCTGCTCCAGATGGCCAAGTGAATTGGCCCGCAGTGCGAAGCCGCCGAAGACGAAGATCTGTCCGGGGAGGAAGGTCTCACCCTAGACTGCATCGCTATTGATGATCATAGGAGCCATCAAGCCTAACGGCGACGACACAGAGGAACTCTCAATGAAAGCACCAATGTCAGTGTCAAAACCGGCGGATCTCGGGTAGGGGGTCCCGAACTGTGCGTCTAGGCCGGATGGTAACAGGAGGCAAGGGACATGAAGTTTTACCCAGGTTCGGGCCCTCTTGATGGAGGTAAAACCCTACGTCCTGCTTGATTAATATTGATGATATGGGTAGTACAAGAGTAGATCTACCACGAGATCGGAGAGGCTAAACCCTAGAAGCTAGCCTATGGTATGATTGTTGTTCTATATGTTGTCCTACGGACTAAAACCCTCCGGTTTATATAGACACCGAAGAGGGTTAGGGTTACACAAAGTCGGTTACAATGGTAGGAGATCTACATATCCGTATCGCCAAGCTTGCCTTCCATGCCAAGGAAAGTCCCTTCCGGACACGGGACGAAGTCTTCAATCTTGTATCTTCATAGTCCAGGAGTCCGGCTGAAGGTATAGTCCGGCCATCCAGACACCCCCTAATCCAGGACTCCCTCAAGCAGCTTCAAGCTGATCAAGATCTGCTAGCTGACAAATGGACTGAAGTCCTCACGGCCGAGGAATATAAACTCGAGCGCCCCTCCAAGAGTTACCCAAGGCGTAGGTTACTACCCCGACTGGAGGAAGAAGCGTATGATACGGCTGATCGGCCACCTCGTGGCCGCGATAGAGAGGCATTCCAGCTAAAAGCTCAGCCTCCACCCCAATGCCATTAAAATAAAAAGGCATGGGGAGATACGCCAGACCTGCGAGACATATTGGAGGACAAGGCAAAGCATACAAGATCGATCTACGGATCATGAGGGCGCACCACTCTGCGAGACGACAAACGTCACGCCGGATACAGTAAAAGCCCGGGCCGAACACAGAATGCAAGACCCATTCGAGCTGCGTCGCGATATAGCCCAATACAGAGGCGCCGCACACCCCTTATGCTTCACAGACGAAGTAATGGAACGTCAATCCCCAGAAGGTTTCAAACCTGTAAATATTGAATCATACGACGGCACAACAGATCCCGCAATATGGATTGAGGATTTCCTCCTCCACATCCACATGGCCCGCGGCGATAACTTACACACCATCAAATACCTCCCACTAAAGCTTAAAGGACCAGCGCGGCATTGGCTTAACAGCTTGCCAGCGGACTCCATTAGCTGTTGGGAAGATCTGGAAGCCGCATTCCTCGACAACTTTCAGGGCACTTATGTGCGACCACCAGACGCTGATGATTTAAGCCACATAATTCAGCAGCCAGAAGAGTCGGCCAGACAATTCTGGACTCGGTTCCTTACAAAGAAAAATCAAATCGTCGATTGTCCGGATGCGGAGGCCCTAGCGGCTTTCAAGCACAACATCCGAGACGAGTGGCTAGCCCGGCACCTTGGTCAGGAAAAGCCGAAATCTATGGCAGCTCTCACGACGCTCATGACCCGCTTTTGTGCGGGAGAAGACAGTTGGCTGGCTCGCAGTAACAACATATCAAAGAACCATGGTACCTCAGATACCAAGGACGGCAATAGCAGGTCACGTCGCAACAAGCATAAGCTCCACATTAATAGCAAAAATACTGAGGATACGACAGTCAATGCCGGATTCAAAGGCTCTAAACTCGGTCAGCGAAAAAAGCCATTCAAACAAAGTACGCCGGGTCCGTCCAGCTTGGACCGTATACTCGATCGCTCATGTCAAATACACGGTACCCCAGACAAGCCAGCCAATCACACCAACAAGGATTGTTGGGTGTTCAAACAGGCTGGCAAGTTAATTGCCGAAAACAAGGACAAGGGGCTGCATAGCGATGACGAGAAGGAGATCCGGCAGCCGCACACCGGAGGGCAGAAGAGGTTTCCCCCGCAAGTGCGGATGGTGAACATGATATACGCAACCCACATCCCCAAGAGGGGGCGGAAGCGCGCGCTCAGGGATGTATATGCGTTGGAGCCAGTCGCCCCAAAGTTCAACCCTTGGTCCTCCTGTCCGATCACCTTCGATCGCAGGGACCACCCCACTAGTATCCGTCATGGCGGATTCGCCGCACTGGTCCTAGATCCAATCATTGACGGATTTCACCTCACTCGAGTCCTTATGGATGGTGGCAGCAGCCTGAACCTGCTTTATCAGGACACAATGTGCAAAATAGGTATAGACCCCTCAAGGATCAAACCCACAAAAACGACCTTTAAGGGCGTCATTCCAGGTGTAGAGGCCCATTGCACAGGCTCAATTACACTGGAAGTGGTCTTCGGATCCCCGGATAACTTCCGAAGCGAAGAGCTAATCTTCAATATAGTCCCGTTCCATAGTGGTTATCATGCGCTGCTCGGGCGAACCACATTTGCTAGATTCAATGCGGTACCACATTATGCATACCTCAATCTCAAGATGCCAGGACCTCGCAGAGTTATTACAGTCAATGGAAACACAGAGCACTCTCTCCGAACAGAGGAGCACACCGCAGCCCTCGCAGCAGAAACACAAAGCAGCCTCTCAAGGCAATCAACCAGTTCGGCGCTTCACAGCCCGGACACTTTCAAGCGCGCTCGGGGCAATCGGCAAATAGACCACCTGACGCGATCTGAGCTCGCGTAGCAATATGGCGGCCACCCCAATCCCAGCCCAGCGGCGAAACTCGTGCCGTGCGTACATAATTACACATTAAAAATACCATGGGCACAGGCGGGGAGGGGGCACAACTGCGGCACGCCCCAAGACGCGGCCTAAACCACACTAGGGGCTTCCCGTTCGGTTATTTTTCTTTTTCTTTCAGGACCTTAATCTCTGGAAACACTGTCCGGCAGCACTATTGCTGAACACATGATGCAGCAACCAAGGAGGCAGACAACTACGTTATACCACGGAATTCCCAGGTTCATTACAGTAATGAGTGAAATATTCAATTTAATATCATTCCTCAGCTTGCTCTTGGAAGGGACATAGTCCTACTCTTTGCTTATCGCACTATGTGTATCACTCTGCTTTAACGCAATTTTTTAATAAACAATGCATGACATTACGACTATTATCGCATTCTTGTTATATACATATATATATATATATATATATATATAACAAGAATGCGATAATAGTCATACACTATAATATATATATATACCCATGTGTTCATTAATGACGCCTTGCAACCGTACACTATGGTACGGCCAATACACCAGGGGCTTACGTACCCCACAATGCGGTGTGAAAAGTCCGGACACTTTCACAAGTGCGGCACCCCGAACTTATAGCATTATATGCATCGGCTCTGAATCATGTCTTTGGTCAAATGTTGGGTTTGCCCGGCTCCTATGTTTTGGTACCTTACGTTCCGCTCTATCGGCTAAGGTAGCGCTAGGAGAACTACTGCGATTGTGCCCCGGATCTGCTGGGTTCAGCACCTCAGTAGAGAAAGCTAAAACTAACTGTCATGATAAGGCGAGAGACTGGTCGCTGTTCGACGAGGTTTTCAAGTCCCTAAAGACTTATGCCGCTTAGAGCGAGGGACCGGCCCTGTCCGGCTTAAAGGCGTGTATCGCACCCCGAATTCGGCCTTCCGAATACCAGGGGCTTCGCCGAAATTTAAAATTATAGAATTCTATGGCTAAGTGAGAGTGATAAAGCATTATTAGTCTGGTTGCCTTGTTTGTTGTGCTGAGCACCTCCCTCGAAGGACCCAAACATGGGAACAAGAGTGCTCAGGTTTATCCCGAACACCCCAGCACTCGTGGCATGGGGGCAGAAGCCGAGGACTAGCCATCTCTCAGATTGGATAAACAACCAAACAGAAGGTAATATTTTACATTCCAACAAGCGTTGCATAGCGCATATGAAACAAGTTTTCATACATACATACAGGATAAAATGAGCAAGTCTCATTCAAATATTACATCTTTTGAACACTCGTCCGCGACGAGACGGGCACCCGACAGAACACCCTCGTAGTACATCTCGGGGTGGCGGTGCTCCTTGCCCTCCGACGGCCCCTCCTTGATCAGCTTCACGGCGTCTAGCTTGACCCACTGCAATTTCACACAGGCAAAAGCCCGGCGTGCACCTTCAGTACAGACATATCGCTTGATGACCTCCAGCCGCGGGCAGGCATCCACAAGCCGCCTCACCAGGCGGAAGAAGCTGTTCGGAAGAGCGTCGCCAGGCCACAGCCAGACTATAAAGCTCTTCATGGCCTGATCGGCCGCCTTATGTAGCTCGACCATCTGCTTCAGCTGGTCGCTCATTGGCATCGGATGTTCGGCCTCAGCATACTGAGACCAGAACAGCTTCTCCATCGAGCTTCCGTCCTTGGCTTGGTAAAATTGTGCGGCATCGGACACACTGCGGGGCAGATCTGCGAATGCTCCTGGAGAGCTCCGGATTCGGGTAAGTAATCGGTAATTTACTTTTACATGCTTGCTTTGCATATAGAAAGCCTTACCCGCCGCTATCTTCTTCATCGTGTCGATCTCTTGGAGGGCCTTTTGGGCTTCGGCCTTGGCACTTTTTACACTCTCGAGGGCCGCGGCAAGCTCAGACTCCCGCATCTTTGAGTCAAGCTCCAACGCCTCGTGCTTCGCCACGAGAGCCTGGAGCTCTTGCTGCACCTTGCCCACCTGAGCCTCGTGCTTATCTCGCTCGGTGCGCTCCTTGGCTGCTTTATCTTCAGCCTTGGTTAGCGCTTGCTTCAGGGTCGCCACCTCGGTCGTGGCCCCTGGCAAACATACAATGATCCTGTCATTTTGCAATCGCGTCCTTTTTATATATACATATCTATAGACGGGGTACTACTTACCCTTGTTCTCCTCGAGCTGCCTCTTGGCAAGGCCGAGCTCTTTCCTGGACCCCTCAAGGTCCTGCTTCAGTATGGTGACCTCCACAGTCAGTGCGGCGGACGCCAGCAGCGAAGCCTGCATATGGATATTGACACACTTATATTAGACTCCTGCGATATTATTTGATCCTTTGTTCGGATTTTCTTTGTGAACACCGAACAAAGCATCTGGGGCTATTGTCTATGCGGTAATATTTCTACTACATTTTAAAACACTTACCTCGAAGCCTGTTAGAAGGCTGGCACATGCTTCAGTCAATCCGCTCTTGGCGGACTGAACCTTCTGGATCACCGGACTCATGATAGTGCGGTGCTCCTCGTCGATGGAAGCGCTGCGAAGCGCTTCCAGCAGATTGTCCGGTGCCTCTGGATGGACAGAGGTCACCGGCACAGGCATCTCGCCCCTCTTGGAAGGAGGCCACCTGCCCGAGCCCGGAACCGCTGGAGGGTCTGGCGCGGTGTTCGGCTGAGGGCCAAACTCGGAGCTCTCGGGGGACCCGTCCCCGCGGCTCCCGGAGTCCGGAAGGTCGCCTTAAGGCGCCTCCAGGACTGTCTCTCCTCGACCCGGTGCCTCTTGAGCCAACACCTCGATGTCGTCAGCAGGATGAGGGGAGGTGGCGGTCGGGACCGGATCACTATCCATGTCTGACGAGCCCAAGGAGCCGTCCGATGATACATCGATGCTGGTTCGCGGCGGCCTGCATAATCATGTTCGGCGTTAGGGAAAGCAATGCGACAAAAGAATGCTATGAGTTACTCTGGTATCTGAATACTTACGATCTCCCCGGGGGCTTGGCCCGGGGCAACCACTCGTCCTCGCCCTCGTCGGTGGCAGTGGAACTATCCGGAAGGAGAGTCCTCCCCTTCTTGGACCCTTCGGCGTCCCCAGTTGGGGCGGCCTTCCTTTTCTTGTCTCCCCCGCCTTGAGGGGGGCATCTTCTTCTTCCTCCTCGTCTTCAGGGGAAGAGTGTGCCGTAGAGTTATCGGACGATGAGTCCGATAACACCTGGCATCGGGAACTCTTTAGGGCTCCCTTGGCCTTCTTGGTCTTCTCCAACACCTTGTAAGGAGCTGGAGCCAGCATCTCCATCAGGAGAGCACTCGCAGTGTCTTCGGGCAAAGGGGACGGACAGTTAATCTGCCCCGACATCTCCACCCAGTCCTATCAAAGGCATGGAGATTAGACCCCGCGCATAATTAAGCTAGGGAAAATAAATGTCCTACGGGACGTATTGAACTCACCGAACGCGCTAGACGCTTTGCGCTTAGTCCGCGGTCCTTGGCGAGAGAAGGGGGGACCTCGGCGCCCTTGAACAGCACCTTCCAGACGTCCTTGTGCGTCATATCGAAGAGCTCGCTCAAAGTCTGGTGCTGGGCCGGGTCGAACTCCCACAAGGTAAAATCCCGTTGTTGACACGGGAGGATCCGGCGGATGAGCATAACTTGGACTATGTTGACAAGCTTGAGCTTCTTGCTCGCCATACTCCGAATACATTTCTGGAGTCCATCCAACTCCACCGATGAACCCCATGACAAGCCCTTCTCTTTCCAGGAAGTGAGCCGTGTCGGGAATCCAGATCAAAACTCAGGGGCTGCCGCCCATTTGGCATCGCGCGGCTCGGTGATGTAGAACTACACCGATTGCCATCCCTTTATTGTCTCCACAAAGGAGCCTTCGAGCCATATGATGTTGGGCATCTTGCCCACCATGGCTCCGCCGCATTCTGCTTGTTGGCCTTGTACTACCTTAGGCTTGATATTGAAGGTCTTTAACCACAAGCCGAAGTGGGGCCGGATGCGGAGGAAAGTCACACACACGACGATGAACGCCGAAATGTTGAGGATGAAGTTCGGGCCAGATCATGAAAGTCCAGCCCGTAGTAGAACATGAGACCACGGACGAATGGATGGAGGGGAAACCCTAGTCCGCGGAGGAAGTGGTGAAGGAAAACTACCCTCTCGTGAGGTTCCGGGGTAGGGACGATCTGCCCCACAGCGGGCAGCCGATGCACGATGTTCGCGGCTAAGTATCCGGCTCCGCGCAGCTTTTTGATGTCTCCCTCCGTGATGGAGGAGACCATCCACCTGCCCCCCCCCCCTCCCGCTCCGGACATGATTGGAGAAGGTCGAGGTGGGAAGTGCGGACTTGGGCGCTAGAGATCGAGTGTGCGAAAACGGATGAGCAAAGGAGGAAGAAGGCGTGGATAGAAAGGTGAATCCTTATCCCTTTATATGGGCGGATGAAACTAAGCGTCCCCACTTGCCTGGTAAAACTCGCTTATCCCCCAAGCGCCACAATTGATGGCGCGATTGGGTTACCCAAGCCCGTATTGATGAGAATCCCGTAATAAGGGGACACGATCTCTGCTTTGACAAGACGTGTCGAAAAACTGCCTCGCGTTATGTGTGGGGCTGGTTAAAAGAAACGGTTCGAATAATCACCGGGCCGTGACGTAACATCATGATGCCAAAACAAGCCAGCAAATTAGATCTGCGAAAATATTATTCTCTCTACGGTGGAATGTGGAACTTATTTTGCAAGGTCAGACACTATCCTCGTTTTCAAGTTCTTCTGTGATATATTCGGAGAAGGAACCCGCCTTGCAATGCCGAAGACAATACTGCGCGCCGGACTCATCATCATTGAAGCCTGGTTCAGGGGCTATTGAGGGAGTCCTAGATTAGGAGGTCTCCGGACAGCCGGACTATCTCCATTGGCCGGACTATTAGACTATGAAGATACAAGATTGAAGACTTCGTCTCGTGTCCGGGTGGGACTCTACTTGGCGTGGAAGGCAAGCTTGGCAATATGGATATGGATATCTCCTCCTTTGTAACTGACCTTGTGTAACCCTAACCCTCTCCGGTGTCTATATAAACCGAAGGGTTTTAGTCCGTAGGACAACAACCATAACGTACAATCATACCATAGGCTAGCCTCTGGGGTTAAGCCTCTCTGATCTCGTGGTAGATCTACTCTTGTACTACCCATATCATCAATATTAATCAAGCAGGACGTAGGGTTTTACCTCCATCAAGAGGGCCCGAACCTGGGTAAAACATCGTGTCCCCAGCCTCCTGTTACCATCCGGCCTAGACGTGCAGTTCGGGACCCCCTACCCGAGATCCACCGGTTTTGACACCGACAGTAGTTATATCATTTAATTTAGTAAGATGTGCCACAACAGTTTCAGATTCATAGCCATAAAAGGATCAGATTCAACCAAAGTAATTATATCAGGATCAATAGAGAATTCATAATCCTTATCATTAACAAAGATAGGTGAAGTAGCATAAGCAGGATCATATTTCATTCTAGCATTCAGAGTTTTTTGTTTAAGCTTAGCTAATAATTTCTTAAGATCACTTCTATCATTGCAAGCAAGAAAGTCTCCTTTAGTTTCTTTATCCATAACATAGCCCTCAGGCACAACAGGTAATTCATATTTATTAGGAGAGCCTTCATAATCACTTTCATCAGTATTATTAGTTTTCAATAATTTCATTCTCTCTAGCCCTAGCAAGTTGTTCATCAAGAAATTCACCAAGTGGCACAGTTGTATCAGGCATAGAAGTAGTTTCATCATAAGTATCATGCATAGCAGAAGTAGCATCATCAATAATATGCGACATATCAGAATCAATAGCAGAAGCAGGTTTAGGTGTCACAAGCTTACTCAAAACAGAAGGTGAATCAAGTGCAGAGCTAGATGGCAGTTCCTTACCTCCCCTCGTAGTTGAGGGATAAATTTTGGTTTTTGGATCTCTCAAGTTCTTCATAATGATAAGCAGATATAAATCCCAAGTGACTCAAACAATATATCTATGCTCCCCGGCAACGGTGCCAAAAAATAGTCTTGATAACCCACAAGTATAGGGGATCGCAACAGTTTTCGAGGGTAGAGTATTCAACCCAAAATTATTGATTCGACACAAGGGGAGCCAAAGAATAGTCTCAAGTATTAGCAGCTGAGTTGTCAATTCAACCACATCTGGAAACTTAATATCTGCAGCAAAGTGTTTAGAAGCAAAGTAATATGATAGTAGTGGTAACGATAGCAAAAGTAACGGTAGCAAAAGTAATGTTTTTGGTATTTTGTAGTGATGATAACAATAGCAACGGAAAAGTAAATAAGCGAAGAACAATATATGGAAAGCTCTTAGGCAATGGATCAGTGATGGAGAATTATGCCGGATGTGGTTCATCATGTAACAGTCATAACCTAGGGTGACACAGAACTAGCTCCAATTTATCAATGTAATGTAGGCATGTATTCCGAATATAGTCATACGTGCTTATGGAAAAGAACTTGCATGACATCTTTTGTCCTACCCTTCCGTGGCAGCGGGGTCCTAGCGGAAACTAAGGGATATTAAGGCCTCCTTTTAATAGAGTACGGGACCAAAGCATTAACACATAGTGAATACATGAACTCCTCAAACTACGGTCATCACCGGAAGTGGTCCCGATTATTGTCACTTCGGGGTTGCCGGATCATAACACATAGTAGGTGACTATACACTTGCAAGATAGGATCAAGAACTCTCATATATTGATGAAAACATAATAGGTTCAGATCTGAAATCATGGCACTCGGGCCCTAGTGACAAGCATTAAGCATAGCAAAGTCATAGCAACATCAATCTCAGAACATAGTGGATACTAGGGATCAAACCCTAACAAAACTAACTCGATTACATGATAAATCTCATCCAACCCATCACCGTCCAGCAAGCCTATGATGGAATTACTCACGCACGGCGGTAAGCATCATGAAATTGGTGATGGAGGATGGTTGATGATGACGATGGCGACAGATTCCCCTCTCCGGAGCCCCGAACGGACTCCAGATCAGCCCTCCCAAGAGAGTTTAGGGCTTACCGGCGGCTCCGTATCGTAAAGCGCGATGAATCTTTCTCCTTGATATTTTTCTCTCCGAACACGAATATATAGAGTTGGAGTTGAGGTCGGAGGAGCTCCAGGGGTACACGAGGTAGGGGGCTCGCCCAGGGGGGCAGGCGCGTGCCCCACCCTCGTGGCTAGTGTGTGGGCCCCTTGGTCTTGATCTTTTGCCAGTATGTTTTATTATTTCCAAAAATAATCTCCATGAAGTTTCAGGTCATTCCGAGAACTTTTGTTTCTGCATATAAATAACACCATGGCAATTCTGCTGAAAACAGCGTCAGTCCGGGTTAGTTCCATTCAAATCATGCAAGTTAGAGTCCAAAACAAGGGCAAAAGTGTTTGGAAAAGTAGATACGACGGAGACGTATCAGTAACCCAGCTTGGCCAAAACTTAAGTCATATCGATGCATATAATGGCAAAGAAAAGGTACATATGGGGAAAAACACATATGTGATGAGCATGATGCCCGAAGAATAATAGCAAGCTTCTGTACAAGAAGCCCCCAGGTATAATGGACGTACATATTTGAAGGCATATGTGTGCGTCCGAGGTACGCGGTCTAACCACATGAAAGCTTTAAGGCTAAAGAGAAAAACTAAAAGAGAGAGAAGGAAAGAGAAAAAAGTATTCAAGAAACAACAGGGAGAAGGAGACGAACAAAGAGTTCGGCGCTTAGGCATAGAATCTTCGGAGTCTGGTTGCGTTCCAGGGGTTCAGCTCGAGGCGATTGTCTAACGCATCACACAGGCAGTACACTCCTCCAGTGAGGACTTTGTCAATGATGAAGGGACCCTCCCATTTGGGCTTGAGTTTGTCCTTTTTCTTCTCCGGCAAGCGTAGAACGAGTTCGCCAATGTTATAAGTCTTGGCCCGTACTTCTCTGCTTTTGTATCTGCAGGCCTGTTGTTGATAAAATGCGGAACAGGCTTTTGCGACATCACGCTCCTCCTCCAGGGTGTCTAGGCTGTCCTGTCGATCGAGCTCGGCCTCTCTCTCTCTCTTCGTACATGCACACCCGAGGTGAGTCATGTATAATGTCGTAGGGTAGCACAGCCTCTGCGCCGTACACCATGAAAAAAAGTGTGTATCCGGTAGTTCGGTTGGGCGTGGTTCGTAGCCCCCATAGTACGGAGTCAAGCTCCTTGACCCACTGTGCGTCTGATTCCTTCAAAGACCGCACCAGCCTGGGTTTGATGCCGCTCATTATAAGACCGTTGGACCATTCGACTTGACCGTTTGTCTGTGGATGATAGGCAGAGGCGTAATCGAGCTTGATGCCCAGATTAGAGCACCAGATTTTCATGTCGTCGGCTGTGAAATTAGAGCCGTTATCAGTGATGATGCTATCTGACACACCATAACAGTGTACGACGCCGGATATAAATTCTATCACCGGCCCGGACTCGGCCGTTTTAACTGGTCGGGCCTCTATTCACTTAGTGAATTTATCCACCATGACCAGCAGATATTTTTTCTTATGGCTTCCTCCTTTAAGGGGTCCAACCATGTCCAGTCCCCAGACCGCAAAAGGCCAAGTGATGGGGATTGTTTGTAGGGCAGTGGGGGGCATGTGGCTTTGATTGGCGAAGAGTTGGCATCCGACGCAATGTTGGACAAGGTCCTGTGCATCTGCTCGGGCCGTCGGCCAATAAAACCCTGTACGGAAGGCCTTGCTAACAAGGGCCCGAGCTGCGGTGTGGTGCCCGCCGAGACCGGCATGAATCTCAGCCAGGAGCTTCCGCCCCTCCTCCTCGGAGATGCTTCTTTGAAAGACTTCGGTAGCGCTTTTCTTGTAGAGTTCTCCGTCGTGAACCTTGTAGGCCTTCGAACGTTGGACGATGTGGCGGGCCTCATTCTGATCCTCAGGAAGTTCCTTCCTATTAAGGTAGGCCAAGAAGGGTTTGGTCCATGGGGCAATGACTGCCATAATGAGATGGGCCGACGGTGTTATTTCAGTGGCTGAGCCTCCGATGATATCGGTGTGTTCGGAATCTGGGGTTGTGTTCGGATTCGGACTAGTGTTGCCGCTTTCCCCCTGCCACACCACGGATGGCTTGAAAAGCCTTTCCAGAAAGATGTTAGGTGGGACTGGGTCACGCTTGGCGCCGATACGAGCAAGAACGTCCGCCGATTGATTACTTTCTCCGGCCATGTGATGAAACTCGAGTCCCTCGAACCGAGCCGACATTTTTAGGACAGCATTACGATAAGCCGCCATCTTCGGATCTTTGGCATCAAAGTCTCCATTTATATGAGATATTGCAAGGTTTGAGTCCCCGCGCACTTCCAGGCGTTGTATGCCCATGGAGACAGCCACCCAGAGACCATGCAATAAGGCCTCGTATTCGGCTGCATTATTGGAGTCTGTGTATAGTTTTTGGAGTACGTACTTAACAACGTCTCTCGTGGGCCCCTCTGAGGCCAAAAATGTCTTGCCTTATTATGGTCTTTAAAATCGACGCACGGATGCCAGGATTTATCCTTCTTTGGTACCATCACCAGGTTTGCCAGCCAGTCCGGATGTTTTATTTCTCTGATGAATCCGGTCTCGATTAGCTTGGCTAGCTCCTCTCCCATGGCTTGACGTTTGGGTACGGAAAAGCGCCGCAGTGTTTGTTTGACCGGTTTGTATCCCTTTAATATGTTGAGGTTGTGTTCGGCCAGTTTGCGCGGGATTCCTGGCATGTCAGAAGGGTGCCAGGCGAATATATCTCAGTTTTCGCGAAGAAAATCCCTTAGTGCGGCGTCGACCGTTGGGTCTAGTTGTGCCCCAATAGGTGCTGTCTTTTGGGGGTCCGTTGGATGGACCTGGAATTTGACTATTTCTTCCGCTGGCTTGAAGAAGGTGGACTTGGGGCGTTTGTCTAAGATCACATCGTCCCTGTCCACCGTGGAGCGTAGTGCGGTTAATTCTTCGGCCGCGAGGGCTTCAGATAATGCCTCAAGGGCCAGGGATGCGGTTTTATTTTCGGCGCGGAGTGCTATGTTCGGATCACTGGCGAGAGTGATTATGCCTTTGGGCCCGGGCATCTTAAACTTCATGTACCCGTAATGAGGTACAGCTTGGAAGCGTGTAAATGCCTCCCGCCCCAAAAGGGCGTGATATCCGCTGTTGAAAGGGGCCACTTGGAAGGTTATTTCTTCGGACCGATAATTCTCCGGCGTACCGAATACCACATCGAGTGTTATTTTTCCCGCACACCGCGCCTTGATACGTCTCTAACGTATCTATAATTTTTTATTGTTCCATGCTATATTATATCCTATTTTGGACATTACTAGGCTTTATTATACACTTTTATATTATTTTTGGGACTAACCTATTAACCGGAGGCCTAGCCCAGAATTGCTATTTTTTGCCTATTTTAGGGTTTCGCAGAAAAAGAATATCAAACGGAGTCCAAACAGAATGAAACCTTCGGGAACATGATTTTTGGAACGAACATGATCCAGAGGACTTGGACCCTACGTCAAGCAATCAACCAGGAAGGCACGAGGTAGGGGGGCGCGCCTACCCCCCCAGGCGCGCCCTCCACCCTCGTGGGGCCCATGTTGCTCCACCAACGTACTCCTTCCTCCTATATATACCTACGTACCCCCAAACTACCAGATACGGAGCCAAAACTCTAATTCCACCGCCGTAACTTTCTGTATCCACGAGATCCCATCTTGGGGCCTTTTTCGGAGCTCCGCCGGAGGGGGTATCGATCACGGATGGCTTCTACTTCAGACCTACGGGTCCATAGTTATTATCTAGATGGATTCTTCTCTCTTTTTGGATCTCAATACAAAGTTCTCCCCCTCTCTTGTGGAGATCTATTCGATGTAATCTTCTTTTGCGGTGTGTTTGTTGAGACCGGTGAATTGTGGGTTTATGATCAAGTTTATCTATGAACAATATTTGAATCTTCTCTGAATTCTTTTATGTATGATTGGTTATCTTTGCAAGTCTCTTCGAATTATCAGTTTGGTTTGGCCTACTAGATTGATCTTTCTTGCAATGGGAGAAGTGCTTAGCTTTGGGTTCAATCTTGCGGTGTCCTTTCCCAGTGACAGTAGGGGCAGCAAGGCACATATTGTATTGTTGCCATCGAGGATAACAAGATGGGGTTTTCACCATATTGCATGAGTTTATCCCTCTACATCATGTCATCTTGCTTAAGGCATTACTCTGTTTTCATTAACTTAATACTCTAGATGCATGCTGGATAGCGGTCGATGAGTGGAGTAATAGTAGTAGATGTAGGCAGGAGTCGGTCTACTTGTCTCGGACGTGATGCCTATATACATGATCATACATACCTAGATATTCTCATAACTATGCTCAATTCTGTCAATTGCTCAACAGTAATTTGTTCACCCACCGTAGAATACTTATGCTCTCGAGAGAAGCCACTAGTGAAACCTATGGCCCCCGGGTCTATTTTCCATCATATTAATCTTCCAATACTTAGTTATTTCCTTTTCCATTTATTTTACTTGCATCTTTATTTCTCTTTATCATAAAAATACCAAAAATATTATCTTATCATATCTATCAGATCTCACTCTCGTAGGTGACCGTGAAGGGATTGACAACCCCTTTATCGTGTTGGTTGCGAGGAGTTTATTTGTTTGTGCAGGTGCGAGGGACTCGTGTGTGGCCTCCTACTGGATTGATACCTTGGTTCTCAAAAACTGAGGGAAATACTTACGCTACTCTGCTGCATCATCCTTTTCTCTTCAAGGGAAAACCAACGCAGTGCTCAAGAGGTAGCACGCCTCCCGACTGGGAATAATTCCTCGAAAGGTCGTGCTGCTTTGCTCAATGAGGCTCCTGTCTATTTCCATTTTGTGGAGTGTATCTTCGTAGATGAGGTTTAGTCCGCTGCCACCGTCCATGAGGACCTTGGTGAGCCGAAAGCCATCCACGATTGGACTGAGGACCAAGACGGCTGGTGCTCGAACTGTCATGTATTTTGGTTCGTCACCGGCATTAAAAGTTATAGCCGTGTCGTTCCAAGGGTTTATTGCTGCTATTTGACAGACTTCAACGAGTCCGTGTAGTGCTCTTTTGTGCCTATTATTTGAGGCGAATGTCTCGAAGACCGTTAGTACTTTGGGGTCGTTGTCCTCTGGGGGTGTTGTTCTGGGTTATTCTTGGTGAGGATATCCTCGCCGCTCTTGGCCACTTGCCAGAGTATCCAACATGCTCTAAGGCTATGTGTTGGTATGTTATCCGGTGTTGCGTGTATTTTGCATGGCCCATCGAGCCATCCTTCCAGAACGGTTCCGTGCCCCATACTAGGCTTATATTCCTTTACTATTGAACCGGGCATGTTGCAAGGGTGCGCCCTTTTCTCCTGAATGAGAGGTCGAGTGGAGACCGATGATTCCCAATGGGCTGCTTGAGTTTTCCAGGAGCTTTCCATTGCGTTGTAGTTCTGTACGATAGTTGCCAAGTCAGTGAAGTGTAGGATGCGATAATGGTTGATGGCGCTGAGGATTCCTTCGTCCCTGCAATTGTTGCGGAACATTGAGATCGCTTCCTCGTCGCGGCAATCTTCGATCTTGTTTTTGACAAGAAGGAATCTGGCCTAGAAGTGGTGGACTGTTTCCTGAGACTGCTGTTGTATGCTCATGAGAGCACTTGTATTCGGGTGGGCGGGTGGATTTAAATCTGAACCCTGACCCAATTTTGGATCCGGAGTCTGAAGGTCTTCCGAACTTAACAGATCAGGCTCCGGGATATCCACTGATTTCTTAGGCCCGTCGTTCAATTCTATGTTCGGAGGGCAGGATGCATCTCCTCGCAGGTAGGTGTCCGGCTCTTCGAGACCAGAGATCCGGACATAGTCCGTCCTTAGTATGGAGGAAGAGTTGTCGACTCGCTCCTCGACTACCGCTATCTAGTGGGTGATCGGTGGAGATTTGATTTCTCTCTGATCAGGTTTATGCCCAATTCGATCATAGTCTGTAGCGACCCCTAGGGAGGTGATGCGATCTAGGAGCTCGTTTAAGGACGAAAGCTCCGCTGGATCCATCTGCTTGGAGTGTTCGGAGTCGATACGAAGGGGGTTTTCGATGACCCGAGAGGTCATCGTCGGCTTAACGACCGAACAGGCGGTCATGGTAAAGCCGCCCAGCCGGAGGGTTTGGCCTGGAGCCAGTGTTCCTCCGGTGGTGATATTATCCTTGAGAACAGGGCAAGACATCGATCCTGTCGTCGACGTCACAGTGGAACTCTCAATGAAAGCACCAATGTCGGTGTCAAAACCGGCGGATCTCGGGTAGGGGGTCCAGAACTATGCGTCTAAGGTCGATGGTAGCAGGAGACAGGGGACACGATGTTTACCCAGGTTCGGGCCCTCTCTATGGAGGTAATACCCTACGTCCTGCTAGATTGATATTGATGAATATGAATATTACAAGAGTTGATCTACCTCGAGATCGTGATGGCTAAACCCTAGAGGTCTAGCTTGTATGGCTATGGTAATGAATATATCTCCCCCCTCCGGACTAAGTCCTCCGGTTTATATAGACACTGGGAGGATCTAGGGTTACACAAGGTCGGTTACAAAGAAAGGAATCTACATATTTGGTCGCCAAGCTTGCCTTCCACATCAAGGAGAGTCTCATCCGGATACGGGTGCAGTCTTGAGTCTTCGTATCTTCACAGCCCATCAGTCCGTCCCATAGTTAACAAGTCGGACGCCCGAGGACCCCTTAGTCCAGGACTCCCTCACCTGTTCCTTGGCATGAAGTATTCTCGCGCTTAGATCATGATGATGATCCGACCCGGTTCTGACGGCATGGGCCGACCTTATTCGTGGGCCCACCTAGGCACGTGCCCCCTTTGTCCTGACGTTCAATATGACGTGTGGTCATGGGTTAAGGTCCCACCATCGTCACGTCACATAAAAAAAGAGATCGCACGTATAGACGCACACAGTAATTAACAACCTCCCCTTGATCTCTTTGTATAATTAACACACGACGCACGGGGAAGTTGCTGATTTATTGCCACACACCGGGTGTATCTTACCGCCATTTTGCATTTTACCTCTCCTATAAATGGTGAAGGTAGATGAGGGGGAGGGCTTTACGCTCATTCCCTTCGTGCCTGTGTCTTCATCCCCGAGCACAAGCTCCCAAGTCTTTCAACGCACCTGATTCCAAAAGGCCCGTGCCTTTCCACTCACAACCTCACCCAACACCATGTCCGGGGAGAGGAAGTAGATCCAGTACGGAGAATGCTAGCAAGAAGCCGACGGTGGACGCTTCAGACAAGGGGAAAGTGGAGTCTCTCCATCGAGGATCAAGCACGGCTGGACCAGTTATCCACAGCCAGATACCTGCCGCCATCAGGGTAGGCCTCTGCTCATTCTGCGCTCGTTGTCTCCCAGCCAGGAGATGCTCGCTGGTGAACTGCAAGGTCGGGAGGGAGGATGGGAGGTTAGGCGGGATGCAACCAGGGAAGGGACCACCTCTGACCCCTGTGAGGCTGTCGGTCAAGGTGACGGTGAGGCAGTTGGGGTAGAGAGAGAGAGAGAGAGAGAGAGAGAGAGAGAGGAGGCATAGAGGAAGGCATCGGTTTGACCAAATGACTCGTCCTAGACTGCAAGTGATAAGAGAGAAAATAGCTACCACATGGACGGTTTTGCACTCAAATCTTGTTTTGAACAAAACTCACCCGATTTTGAGACTTGAGGGACCAAATGTCTCCCAAAAGTTCTTACGGGACTAAGTGTTGGGGAACGTTGCAGAAAATTAAAATTTTTCCTACGGTTTCACCAAGATCCATCTATGAGTTCATCTAAGCAGCGAGTCAAGGGAGAGAGTTTGCATCTACATACCACTTGTAGATCACGAGCGGAAGCTAGCCAAGGGGATGGTGATGATGGAATCGTACTCGAACGTGATTCGGATCACCGATGTCCAAGTGCTGAACGGACAGCACCTCCGCGTTCAACACACGTACGGGACGGGAGACGTCTCCTCCTTCTTGATCCAGCAAGGGGGAAGGAGAGGTTGAGGATATTGCTCCAACGGCAGCACGACGGCGTGGTGTAGTTGGTGCAGCAGTACTCCGACAGGGCTTCGCCAAGCATATACGGAGGAGGAGAGGTGTTGGGGAGGGGAGGGGCTGCGCCTTCGCTTGTGTTCAGCTCCCATGCGCCTCCCCACTATATATAGGGGTGGAGGGGCTGGTTTCTTGCCCTCCAAGTCCATTGGGGCGTTGGCCAAGGTGGGAGGAAAGAAATCCCATCATTTCCTTCCCCACCGATTGTTATCCCCCCTTTTTAGGGATCTTGATCTTATCCCTTCGGGATATGATCTTATTCCTTCTAAGGGGGGATCTTGGTGCGCCTTGACCAGGGGTGTGGGGCCTTTCCCCCACTACTCACGTTCATGTGGGTCCCCCCATGCAGGTGGGGCCCACTCCGGAACCTTCTAGAACCTTCCCGGTACAATACCGAAAAATCCCGAACATTTTTCGGTGGCCAAAATAGGACTTCCCATATATAAATCTTTACCTCCGGACCATTCCGGAACTCCTCGTGACGTCCGGGATCTCATCTGGGACTCCGAACAACATTCGGTAACCACATACAAACTTCCTTTATAACCCTAGCGTCATCGAACCTTAAGTGTGTAGACCCTACGGGTTCGGGAGACATGTAGACATGACCGAGACGTTCTCCGATCAATAACCAACAGCGGGATCTGGATACCCATGTTGGCTCCCACATGCTTCTCGATGTTGTCATCGGATGAACCACGATGTCGAGGATTCGATCAAACCCTGTATACAATTCCCTTTGTCAATCGGTACGTTACTTGCCCAAGACTCGATCGTCGGTATCCCAATACCTTGTTCAGTCTCGTTACCGGCCAGTCACTTTACTCGTACCGTAATGCATGATCTCGTGGCCAACACTTTGGTCACCTTGAGCTCATTATGATGATGCATTACCGAGTGGGCCCAGAGATACCTCTCCGTCATACGGAGTGACAAATCCCAGTCTCGATCCGTGTCAACCCAACAGCTACTTTCGGAGATACCTGTAATGCACCTTTATAGTCACCCAGTTACGTTGTGACGTTTGATACACCCAAGGCACTCCTACGGTATCCGGGAGTTACACGATCTCATGGTCTAAGGAAGAGATACTTGACATTGGCAAAGCTCTAGCAAACGAACTAAACGACATTTGTGCTATGCTTAGGATTGGGTCTTGTCCATCACATCATTCTCCTAATGATGTGATCCCGTTATCAACGACATCCAATGTCCATAGCCAGGAAATCATGACTATCTGTTGATCACAACGAGCTAGTCAACTAGAGGCTCACTAGGGACATATTGAGGTCTATGTATTCACACGTGTATTACGATTTCCGGATAATGCAGTTATAGCATGAATAAAAGACAATTATCATGAACAATGAAATATAATAATACTTTTATTATTGCCTCTAGGGCATATTTCCAACAGTCTCCCACTTGCACTAGAGTCACCAATCTAGTTACATTGTGATGAATCGAACACCCATAGAGTTCTGGTGTTGATCATGTTTAGCTCGCGAGAGAGGTTTAGTCAACGGATCTGCGACATTCAGATCCGTATGTACTTTGCAAATTTCTATGTCTCCATCTTGAACATTTTCACGGATGGAGTTGAAACGACGCTTGATGTGCCTGGTCTTCTTGTGAAACCTGGGCTCCTTGGCAAGGGCAATAGCTCCAGTGTTGTCACAGAAGAGTTTGATTGGCCCGACGCATTGGGTATGACTCCTAGGTCGGTGATGAACTCCTTCACCCAAATCGCTTCATGCGCTGCCTCCGAGGCTGCCATGTACTCCGCTTCACACGTAGATCCCGCCACGACGCTCTGCTTGCAGCTGCACCAGCTTACTGCTCCACCATTCAACATATACACGTATCCGGTTTGTGACTTAGAGTCATCCGGATCTGAGTCGAAGCTAGCGTCGACGTAACCCTTTACGACAAGCTCTTCGTCTCCTCCATAAACGAGAAACATGTCCTTTGTCCTTTTCAGGTACTTTAGGATATTCTTGACTGCTGTCCAGTGTTCCTTGCCGGGATTACTTTGGTATCTAGCTACCAAACTCACGGCAAGGTTTACATCAGGTCTGGTACACAGCATGGCATACATAATAGATCATATGGCTGAAGCATAGGGGATGACACTCATCTCTTCTTTATCTTTTGCCGTGGTCGGTGACTGAGCCGAGCTCAATCTCACACCTTGTAACATAGGCAAGAACCCCTTCTTGGACTGATCCATTTTGAACCTCTTCAAAATCTTATCAAGGTATGTGCTTTGTGAAAGACCTATGAGGCGTCTCGATCTATCTCTATAAATCTTGATGCCTAATATGTAAGCAGCTTCTCCAAGGTCCTTCATTGAAATACACTTATTCAAGTAGGCCTTAATGCTGTCCAGAAATTCTATATTATTTCCCATCAAGAGTATGTCATCTACATATAATATGAGAAATGCTACAGAGCTCCCACTCACTTTCTTGTAAACGCAGGCTTCTCCATAAGTCTGCACAAACCCAAACGCTTTGATCATCTCATCAAAGCGAATATTCCAACTCCGAGATGCTTGCACCAGCCCATAAATGGATCGCTGGAGCTTGCATACTTTGTTAGCGTTCTTAGGATCGACAAAACCTTCCGGCTGCATCATATACAGTTCTTCCTTAAGATGCCCGTTAAGGAATGCTGTTTTGACGTCCATCTGCCATATCTCATAATCATAGTATGCGGCAATTGCTAACATGATTCGGACGGACTTTAGCTTCGCTACGGGAGAGAATGTCTCGTCATAGTCAATCCCTTGAACCTGTCGATAACCCTTAGCGACAAGTCGAGCTTTATAGATGGTGACATTACCATCCGCGTCTGTCTTCTTCTTAAAGATCCATTTGTTTTCTATTGCTCGCCGATCATCGGGCAAGTCTGTCAAAGTCCATACTTTGTTTTCATACATGAATTCTATCTCGGATTTCATGGCTTCAAGCCATTTGTTGGAATCTGGGCCCGCCATCGCTTCTTCATAGTTCGAAGGTTCACCGTTGTCTAACAACATGATTTCCAGGACGGGGTTGCCGTACCACTCTGGTGCGGAACGTGTCCTTGTGGACCTACGAAGTTCAGTAGCAACTTGATCCGAAGTACCTTGATCATCATCATTGGTTTCCTCTTCAGTTGGTGTGGGCATCACAGGAACATTTCCCTGAGCTGCACCACTTTCCCGTTCGAGAGGTAGTACTTCATCGAGTTCTACTTTCCTCCCACTTACTTCTTTCGAGAGAAACTCTTTTTCCAGAAAGCATCCGTTCTTGGCAACAAAGATTTTGCCCTCGGATCTTAAGTAGAAGGTATACCCGACAGTTTCCTTAGGGTATCCTATGAAGACGCATTTTTCCGACTTGGGTTCGAGCTTTTCAGGTTGAAGTTTCTTGACATAAGCATCGCATCCCCAAACTTTTAGAAACGACAGCTTAGGTTTCTTCCCAAACCATAATTCATACGGTGTCGTCTCAACGGATTTAGACGGTGCCCTATTTAAAGTGAATGTAGCTGTCTCTAGAGCGTATCCCCAAAATGATAGCGGTAAATCAGTAAGAGACATCATAGACCGCACCATATCCAATAGAGTGCGATTACGACGTTCGGACACACCGTTTTGCTGAGGTGTTCCAGGCGGCGTGAGTTGTGAAACGATTCCACATTTCCTTAAGTGTGTGCCAAATTCGTGACTTAAATATTCTCTTCCACGATCTGATCGTAGGCACTTTATCTTTCGGTCACGTTGATTCTCCACCTCATTCTGAAATTCCTTGAACTTTTCAAAGGTCTCAGACTTGTGTTTCATTAAGTAGACATACCCATATCTACTTAAGTCATCAGTGAGAGTGAGAACATAACGATATCCTCCGCGAGCCTCAACGCTCATTGGACCGCACACATCGGTATGTATGATTTCCAATAAGTTGGTTGCTCGCTCCATTGTTCCGGAGAACGGAGTCTTGGTCATCTTGCCCATGAGGCATGGTTCGCATGTGTCAAACGATTCATAATCAAGAGACTCTAAAAGTCCATCGGCATGGAGCTTCTTCATGCGCTTGACACCAATGTGACCAAGGCGGTAGTGCCACAAGTATGTGGGACTATCGTTATCAACTTTACATCTTTTGGCATCTACACTATGAACATGTGTAATATTACGCTCGAGATTCATTAAGAATAAACCATTGACCATCGGAGCATGACCATAAAACATATCTCTCATATAAACCGAACAACCATTATTCTCAGACTTAAATGAGTAGCCATATCGTATTAAACGAGATCCAGATACAATGTTCATGCTCAAACTTGGCACTAAATAACAATTATTAAGGTTCAAAACTAATCCCGTAGGTAAATGTAGAGGCAGCGTGCCGACGGCGATCACATCGACTCTGGAACCATTCCCGACGCGCATCGTCACCTCGTCCTTCGCCAGTCTCCGTTTATTCCGCAGCTCCTGCTGTGAGTTACAAATATGAGCAACGGCACCGGTATCAAATACCCAGGAGTTACTACGAGTACTGGTAAGGTACACATCAATTACATGTATATCAAATATACCTTTGGTTTTGCCGGCCTTCTTATCTGCTAAGTATTTGGGGCAGTTCCGCTTCCAGTGACCCTTCCCCTTGCAATAAAAGCACTCAGTCTCAGGCTTAGGTCCATTCTTTGACTTCTTCCCGGTAACTGGCTTACCAGGCGCGGCAACCTCCTTGCCGTCCTTCTTGAAGTTCTTCTTACCCTTGCCCTTCTTGAACTTAGTGGTCTTATTGACCATCAACACTTGATGTTCTTTCTTGATTTCAGCCTCTGCTGACTTCAGCATCGAGAACACTTCAGGAATGGTCTTTTCCATCCCCTGCATGTTGTAGTTCATCACAAAGCTCTTGTAGCTTGGTGGGAGCGACTGGAGGATTCTGTCAATGACTGCCTCATCTGGGAGGTTAATGTTCAGCTGGGTCATACGGTTGTGCAACCCAGACATCTTCAGGATGTGCTTACTGACAGAACTGTTTTCCTCCATCTTACAACTGTAGAACTTGTCGGAGACATCATATCTCTCGACCCGGGCATGAGCTTGGAAAACTAGTTTCAGCTCTTCGAACATCTCATATGCTCCGTGATGCTCAAAACGCTTTTGGAGCCCCGGTTCTAAGCTGTAAAGCATGCCGCACTGAACGAGGGAGTAATCATCAGCGCGAGTTTACCAAGCATTCATAATGTCTTGGTTCTCTGGGACGGGAGCGTCACCTAGCGGTCCTTCTAGGACATATTGTTTCCTGGCAGCTATGAGGATGATCCTCAGGTTCCGGACCCAGTCCGTATAGTTGCTGCCATCATCTTTCAGCTTGGTTTTCTCTAGGAACGCGTTGAAGTTCATGTTGACATGAGCGTTGGCCATTTGATCTACAAGACATATTTGCAAAGGTTTTAGACTAAGTTCATGATAATTAAGTTCTAATCAAATTATGAACTCCCACTCAGATTAGACATCCCTTTAGTCATCTAAGTGTTACACGATCCGAGTCGACTAGGCCGTGTCCGATCATCACGTGAGACGGACTAGTCATCGTCGGTGAACATTCTCATGTTGATCGTATCTTCCATACGACTCGTGTTCGACCTTTCGGTCTCCGTGTTCCGAGGCCATGTCTGCACATGCTAGGCTCGTCAAGTTAACCCTAAGTGTTTTCGCTGTGTAAAACTGTCTTACACCCGTTGTATGTGAACGTAAGAATCCATCACACCCGATCATCACGTGGTGCTTAGAAGCGACGAACTGTAGCAACGGTGCACAGTTAGGGGAGAACACTTCTTGAAATTTTTGTAAGGGATCATCTTATTTACTACCGTCGTCCCAAGTAAACAAGATGCATAAACATAATAAACATCACATGCAATTATATAGTTGTGACATGATATGGCCAATATCATATAGCTCCATTGATCTTCATCTTCGGGGCTCCATGATCATCTTGTCACCGGCTTGACACCATGATCTCCATCATCATGATCTCCATCATCGTGTCTTCATGAAGTTGTCACGCCAACGACTACTTCTACTTCTATGGCTAACGCGTTTAGCAATAAAGTAAAGTGAGTTACATGGCGTTCTTCAATGACACGCAGGTCATACAAAAAATAAAGACAACTCCTATGGCTCCTGCCGGTTGTCATACTCATCGACATGCAAGTCGTGAATCCTATTACAAAGAACATGATCTCATACATCACAATTCATCATTCATCACAACTTCTGGCCATATCACATCACATGATCAATCGCTGCAAAAACAAGTTAGACGTCCTCTAATTGTTGTTGCATCTTTTACGTGGCTGCAATTGGGTTCTAGCAAGAACGTTTACTTACCTACGAATAACCACAACGTGATTTTGTCAACTTCTATTTACCCTTCATAAGGGCCCTTCTCATCGAATCCGCTCCAACTAAAGTGGGAGAGACAGACACCCGCCAGCCACCTTATGCAACTAGTGCATGTCAGTCGGTGGAACCGGTCTCACGTAAGCGTACGTGTAAGGTTGGTCCGGGCCGCTTCATCCCACAATACCGCCGAAGCAAGAAAAGACTAGTAGAGGCAAGTAAGATGACAAAATCCACGCCCACAACAAAATTGTGTTCTACTCGTGCAAAGAGAACTACGCATAGACCTAGCTCATGATGCCACTGTTGGGGAACGTTGCAGAAAATTAAAATTTTTCCTACGGTTTCACCAAGATCCATCTATGAGTTCATCTAAGCAACGAGTCAAGGGAGAGAGTTTGCATCTACATACCACTTGTAGATCACGAGCAGAAGCTAGCCAAGGGGATGGTGATGATGGAATCGTACTCGAACGTGATTCGGATCACCGATGTCCAAGTGCTGAACGGACAGCACCTCCGCGTTCAACACACGTACGGGACGGGAGACGTCTCCTCCTTCTTGATCCAGCAAGGGGGAAGGAGAGGTTGAGGAAGATTGCTCCAACGGCAGCACGACGGCGTGGTGTAGTTGGTGCAGCAGTACTCCGACAGGGCTTCGCCAAGCATATACGGAGGAGGAGAGGTGTTGGGGAGGGGAGGGGCTGCGCCTTCGCTTGTGTTCAGCTCCCATGCGCCTCCCCACTATATATAGGGGTGGAGGGGCTGGTTTCTTGCCCTCCAAGTCCATTGGGGCGTTGGCCAAGGTGGGAGGAAAGAAATCCCATCATTTCCTTCCCCACCGATTGTTATCCCCCCTTTTTAGGGATCTTGATCTTATCCCTTCGGGATATGATCTTATTCCTTCTAAGGGGGGATCTTGGTGCGCCTTGACCAGGGGTGTGGGGCCTTTCCCCCACTACTCACGTTCATGTGGGTCCCCCCATGCAGGTGGGCCCCACTCCGGAACCTTCTAGAACCTTCCCGGTACAATACCGAAAAATCCCGAACATTTTCCGGTGGCCAAAATAGGACTTCCCATATATAAATCTTTACCTCCGGACCATTCCGGAACTCCTCGTGACGTCCGGGATCTCATCCGGGACTCCGAACAACATTCGGTAACCACATACAAACTTCCTTTATAACCCTAGCGTCATCGAACCTTAAGTGTGTAGACCCTACGGGTTCGGGAGACATGTAGACATGACCGAGACGTTCTCCAGTCAATAACCAACAGCGGGATCTGGATACCCATGTTGGCTCCCACACGCTTCTCGATGTTGTCATCGGATGAACCACGATGTCGAGGATTCGATCAAACCCTGTATACAATTCCCTTTGTCAATCGGTACGTTACTTGCCCGAGACTCGATCGTCGGTATCCCAATACCTTGTTCAGTCTCGTTACCGGCCAGTCACTTTACTCGTACCGTAATGCATGATCTCGTGGCCAACACTTTGGTCACCTTGAGCTCATTATGATGATGCATTACCGAGTGGGCCCAGAGATACCTCTCCGTCATACGGAGTGACAAATCCCAGTCTCGATCCGTGTCAACCCAACAGCTACTTTCGGAGATACCTGTAATGCACCTTTATAGTCACCCAGTTACGTTGTGACGTTTGATACACCCAAGGCACTCCTACGGTATCCGGGAGTTACACGATCTCATGGTCTAAGGAAGAGATACTTGACATTGGCAAAGCTCTAGCAAACGAACTAAACGACCTTTGTGCTATGCTTAGGATTGGGTCTTGTCCATCACATCATTCTCCTAATGATGTGATCCCGTTATCAACGACATCCAATGTCCATAGCCAGGAAATCATGACTATCTGTTGATCACAACGAGCTAGTCAACTAGAGGCTCACTAGGGACATATTGAGGTCTATGTATTCACACGTGTATTACGATTTCCGGATAATACAGTTATAGCATGAATAAAAGACAATTATCATGAACAATGAAATATAATAATACTTTTATTATTGCCTCTAGGGCATATTTCCAACACTAAGTGTATAATTTTGGCACACTCACAAATATACTTTTCTCTTTTAATTACTAGCTTCAAACTTAACCGATTTTTACTAGTTTTGGCAACTTTTTTAAACAGTAGTGGCAAATTTAGAAGTTGATGTTGTATGTTGCTACTTCCAACAAGAAGGCGTGAAGGCTTGTGTGAATACATCGAAATCACAAGATACTTGCTCATACAACACTATCATGTGTTTCTATCTTACATTATCTGTGCGGATAATTTTGTACACTGTCAATTTTACATTATTTGTGTGGGTAATTTTGTACGAACCGAGATGGCAATTTCATTTGAGAAACCATGACAATGCTGTGATGAACCAAGTTCTGTATAATGTTTGAAAACCAATGTATATAAACAAACTTTTGGCTAGGTTGAACTATAGGGGGCTCATCCAATGGTAATTTCAATTTTTTTTGCCATGGTTTTATTTATCTGTCAGCAACTTGCGTTTTAAAATCACCTTGTTCAATCGTGTATTTCTCTTTTTGCTGTTAGTTCTATTTGGTAGCTCAACTCATAGCATATCATAGTGACAACTTTAGTACTCCCTCCGATCATATAGAGGCTGCATCAATTAGTTCAGATCGGAGGGAGTATATAATGTGACCTGGGCAAGTTTGTACGCTGTGCCATTTTGCTGGCACATACCTAAATTTCTGTTTTGCTACATTTTTATGAGACATGGCAATTCTAAATGGTGTAGAATGTGATGACTTTGGGTCAGGTGATGGGATCTCTTTATTTCTTTATGGTGGCAATTTTTGATTTCACCAAAAGAATTACTTAGAAATTAACAAAAAATGGACACTTTTTTTCAGTCAAGGGTTAGTAGTACTCCCTCCGTATAAAGAAATATATGAGCATTTAGATCACTAAAATAATTTTTTTAAGGAGGGGTAGTTTTTTTCCAGCCGGCGAGCGCCAATGGACCACGGCCCGCGCGAGCCGCGTGAACGTCATAGCCGCATAAAGCCCAGGCCCAAGGCAGCACACGGGGAGGAGGGAGGGATAAGCCACGTCTCCCAGCCCCTCAAAAAAACAAAAAAGCCACGTCTCCCAAATTGCCGCACTAAAAAAAAACCCGAACCCTAGCACGGCGCCATACGCCGCCAGCGGCAGCCATGGCGACTGACGCCGACCTCGACATGGCCGCCCCCGCCTCTCTCGACGCCCCCGCCTCTTCCGCCGCCCGCTTCCACCCCAAGGTAAGGGGCAAGGCGAAGGCGAAGCTGAAGCCGAAGACGAAGCCCAAGCCCAAGTCCGGACAAGAGGGTGGCGTGGATGCGATGGAGACGGACAGGGTGAGTGCCGGCGAGAGCGCGGATCTTGAGGACGAGGACTTCGTGGTGCGGGAGATGGACGTGTATTTCACGCCCAAGCCCTTCGACAAGGACACCAAGCTCTACATCGCGCAGTACCCGCTGAGGCCATGCTGGCGCCCTTACGAGCTCGGTGAAGTGTGCAAGGAGGTTCGCGTGAGGCCAGAGAGCTCAGAGGTTGAAGTGGATCTGGAGATCGATACAGAGAGTGACAACTACGACCCGGAGGTTTCTGCATCTTTGGGGCTGACAGAGCAGACGCTGTGTTCATCGGAGGCAGCAGCTGATGTGGCCGGTTATGCCGCCGGGGTTCTTCGAGGTGGCTTGGTTCATCTGAATCATCTTGATGCAGTTCTGCAGCTGCGACCATCAATGGCGCATCTCATTTCCGGTGCATCACGTACCACGAGGCAGCCTTTACAAGAGGTAGAAACAAATGGACTGGCGGTTCCATCAGTTAAGGGAGATGATTCAGAATCTGATCGATGGATTTCTCTCACTTACGAACCAGCTGGGAGTGATGTTGCAAGCAGGTACTATGCTGAGATGATGGCAATCGAGGGCAGGCCCATGGATTTCACAATGAGCACAAAATATTATGCAATGTCATTGTGTCCTGGAGGGCCGACAGGCAGCAAGCATATTAACAGATGCGAGGTGTTACGGGAGATGCGTTCACTGCCACTGGAAGTGCGCTTCAAGAAATGGTTTACTGAGGTGTCACAGGTGAATCGGTTTGATGCTCTGATGCATCTTGCTCCAGACTGTTCGGAGGAAGACCTTCTGAAAATTCTTCCAGTGTACGCAGATTTGGTGCGTGGTTTATGGGTCTGCAAAAGCTCTTTGCTGTATGATGATGGGCTTGCTTCCAAAAGGGATAAAGTTCTGCTCGGATTTACAAAAGGGGAGTCCATATCAGTGAAATATCTAGAGAGACTGATTAGAGATGAGCAAACGAGGAACATGATATTGAACCCACTGGGTAAAAGAAGGGAGAAGCTTCAAGATTACAAGTTTATTGTACCAGCAGATTCATCATTCATAAGACGTTATTCCCATATAGTCAAGGAGCAGGAAAATGCTTGGTCAGTCCGCCTAAGAGCCTGAAGAAATGGCTTACTAATAGAAGCTATGTTACACTATCCTAAGAGCGGCTACTTTTTTATCTTGTCATATTAGATTCTTAGTGCAGTGGTCCTAGATTGCAACCCGAGGTCATCCTGTTGCTACTTGTTGTAGTCATTTTCCAACAGTAAGAAGTAGGTTCTCTTCAGAAATGAGTAGCGTGTGCTCTTTGGGTGGGTGGACGGTATTCTTGCAGATATATTGCAATTTATGTTGGATACAGCTTGCAACCTTATTTCCTTCAATAATTTATATTTGCCCTTCTATTTGTGCTATACTACTTTACGAAACAATTGATTACCTCTGATTAGACTCTGATTTATGGTATTTGTGTGTGGTTAGGCCGGGCAGATTACACACACATATACCAAGTAAAAATGGAAGGTCAAAAGAAAGCAAATTAAGGCATTGCTATTTGTTGGCGCCCTTTATTACTACTCTGCTTTGAACCCAGAGTTCAAATCCAGACATTGCACATAGGAAGACAGGACTTAATATTTGACAACACTGTTGTGATGGTATAGTGTTAGTGATTCATGTAAGGAAGATCTATTATGGGGTATAATTACCCTTGTGTTAGAGAGCACTCTCTGGCTCTCTGCTAACTCGGGAGTTTTAATCCAGGCATTGCAATAGAACTATTGGCTGATTACACAAAAGAAGACATGACTTAATATTTCACAGCACTGTTGTGATAGTATATTGTTAGTTATGTAAGGAAGATCTTTTATGGTGTATCCCTTTGTTCTACAGAGCACTCTCTGCTTTTTATTATTTTACTTTATGAAAAGAAAAATATGCAAGTACCTTCCCAATCAAAGAGTTTGGCTGTCGGATTTTACATATTGACCGTAGGGAACTTGCATGAGTTTAAAACTTATAAACTCTTCAATTTGAATGGTTCATCTACTGAAGCAATCTGTTTGGAGTAGTCTGAGCACTGCCTGTAGCATGATATCACGACCGCTTCCACAGCAGGGGTTTCGTGCGGCACAGGTAATCTTCCTCTCCTTCCTCCTCTACTGTCTCTAGCCGTCCTCTCCCTCCAGATCTCACTTTAGCTCTTATGTGCAAGAGTTTGCACCATGAATGAAAGCCGAGTAGATTCTCATTTCATTGCTGTATGCACATGAGCAATGAATCATCTTGGAAGAATTTCTACCGCCTATGTAATTTGCTTGATATGTGTATGTCTGAGCATCGTCATCAGTCCTAATATAGCTCATTATTTGTACTTTATTTTTGGTCCATGATGACTGTATGTTCGCAATGAAACAAAGGACTGGAATTGACAATTTCCTGGTTTAGTAGTCATTAGATTATTCTTTGGTTTCTGTTTGCCGGATCTTCTGTTGCTATGCTCAGTTCTCTGAAAGTTCCTCTTGTGAAGTGTATCAAAGTGGTTGTGACTGTAGTACTTCTAGGCTATATGTTGAGTAACCTGGCAGACAAGAACATTTGGCTGTACTGCATTGTCTCTGTGTGCATGTTGTCTGTCAATTTTTTGTGGTATGAAGCATATACGCACGATGTATGTCCTGATTTTCTGTATGCTCTTTGTTCTTCAGAGTTTATACTTAAATCAGTCTTGATTAAATCGATAAAAAGCAAGTTATCCTCGTAAATCTCCTGATCAATAGAGAAGCACTTCAATCTATGTAGTTTATTTTGTATATACCTCAATTGTACTTGTGATTAAGTTTATCAATGTTAAAAATAATTTCCGGCCATCAAAAGGAGATTTGCCAGATGCAAAATAAATTGTTCTTCAGAGATATGCTTGATTGAATTGAGCAAGATAAGGTCCACAGTTGCATTGTTCTTCACATGCAAACTAAATTGTTGTTGAGAGATAGACTAGATTGAATTGTCGGATCTGCTTGAAAGAATCTAGTTTTAGCTAACTTTTCATACATGGTCTGATAATTGCCTACTATTTTTAGATTCTTAATTATGTCACTGTAATTGCTCAACAAGCTTGCCAGTTGTGAGTTTGTCCCACCTAATGGAGTTTCTGTGTGTGTTATGCAGCCTGGAAGTAATCCTGATGCTGCTAAATGCAGTTGTGTTTGGCTTCCTTCTGCATCGAAGGTTAATCATTGCTTTCAGGTCAGCCTATGGCATGATGTGGTTTCTGTTGGAAAATAATTGTTTCTGCAATTAAGGTTAGGTTGTCATTTGTTAGCTGAAAGTAACTAATTTAGTTTCTTGTGTTATCTTTAGCCATTCCTTATCATTTTATCTGGTTCTGCAGGATTGCAGATCATAGAGGTACAATTTGGTCATATTTTTCGACGCGAGTACCTCACCTAGATGCCATGCTAATGCAGTTTGACAAGAGTCGTAATAAAACTAATGGATAATGGTGTTTCTTACTCCTTGGCCTCATCATTGTGAGGACAAGAGCCTAACTGGACATGCGTTTGAGCAGCTGTATCACAGAACTTCACAAGAGGTACTCAGATTCATCTCCTCGACACACCATAAGCCAGTTGTTTCTCTTCAGGACTTTGGCGCCTGATCCACTTTGAGAACGGTGAGTGATTCAGCGGTGGAACCTGCAACAGGGTATTGCCTTACAAGAAGGGAGAGTACAGTGGGAAATATGTGGAACGTTTCATGAGGGGGATTGAGCTTCACGAGTTGAACGAGGCCATAACAGCGGTCAATAGTCTAGTTCAAGGGATGTGGTGAAACTGAAGCTCTTGGACACTTGCAGCATTTCGTCCATGAGGCCTGATGGCCATGCTGGTCCTTGCAGGGTGTTCCATACATTTGCACAGGGCAGCAACAAGGATTGCTCATCGGTTCAGAATGATTGCCTGCATTGGTGCGTGCCCATCGACGCCCGGAATGATCTGATCATGAAGTTGGTTCTGAACTGATGAAACCTGTAGATGTGTAGTATGTTGCGCTCCTTGCAGGTCACAAGATACTGGTTGGGTTCAGACACTAGACCCAGCGAGTTAAGAGTTCAACAGTGTTGAGTGTTGACCCTGTTTGTTGTATCCAGCACCACCACGGTCTCCCACCTTATGTATGTACGCCAAACCGTTTGACTACACTCGTTACACGTAGTGTAGCCAAGCCAAATCGTTTGACTACACTAAGTGTATGAGTCGCTCCAAACCTCCAAATGGTTGGTTTGGAGCGACTTCAGACCAATCAAATTGTAGTTGCGCCAGACCGTTTAACTACATTCGTACATTTGACGTAGCCATATTTTTTGGCCACGTGGGTATGAGCAAAGTTAGTACAAAGTTGAGTCACTTATTTTGGGACAAAGGGAGTACTATTTATGTATCAAGTTTGGTTTAGTAGAAGGGAGCTACGAAATTATATCTCTGCGTCAGCTCGTATCATCACGAGCAGTGAACTGAGCCGGAGGAAACAAGGCATGGAGTTTTTGGACGGGCACGAGGCCGGTCGGTCATGGAATGGAAGCAACAGGCAGGAAGCTAGGCCGATATATCAGCTGATAGAAATAGAAGTAGCCGTGTACCCTGCTGCAGGGATCGAGCATTCGAGCGGGACCAGGCGCGCATGCAGCGCGCCAACTTCAATTCCATTCCTGCTCCTCCGCTCCGCCGCAGACCGATCCACGTCCGTCCGGGACGACGATGGGGTCGCTGTCTGTCGAGGAAGCATTATTGATCGATGGTGTTGGAGGGTGGCTCACCTACCTGCCGGCTACCGTCGTTCTGTTGTTCCGTGTGACGCCGAGACCGGCCACCGGGCCACGAATTAGCGGTGCTTATTACTTTGGTCCCTAGCTTGTGAATTAGCTGCTCCTGCTCGTGGTCGTGCCGCCGCTGCAGTGATGTTCTTGCCTTGGCCGCCGGCAGCGATTCTGTTGGCTGGCCGTTTGTGCCTGAAGATGCATGGAACTACGCATGTGACGCCGACGACACTGACGGAGACCGATCGGGCTCAGCACCCCGTGACCCCATTGCTAATTGCTGGCACTACTTGCAGGTAGGAGTACGTACGATCAATCTACAAGGCTGGCTGATCTTGCTTCTTCTTCTTCTTCAAAAAAAAAAAAAGCTAGCTACATCTTGAGTGCTTGGATTATATATGATCACTTGGGTGTTTATTAATTAATCACAATGCTGCTCCTGGATCCTGATGGGGTACTCACGGACAGATGAAATCTGGCCTTGGTAGGGCCCTGGATAGCTTGTTTTGATTGATCACCATGAGCTAGCTAGCTAGCGCCATGGCTGGTGTCATGGAGGATCCCGCTTTCAATTCCCTGCCGGCCGGCTTGGCTGGTGTCATTTTTCATTTGGCTCCCTTTGAACCATCATCATTTCCGGCCGGGCCGGGTTTGGCTTTAAAGGACTACTACTCCAGTATGATTATGAATTATGATGGGAGTGTCTCAAAAAAAAAAGAATGATGATGGGTTGGTCTCCTCCTACTATTCCGGCGACCAAGGAGGAGGGGTGGTTCGTTCCATGAAAGCAAAATTAGCATTCAAAATGTAGCATACGGAAAAGGCCGGGGGAATAACCCGTCCCGAATGAAGCCCGGCCGGCCTGCCACATGACCACACTCCTCCGTATTGTACGTGGCAAGAGAATTATAGAAGGCCAGCGACGGTGCATGCACACAACGGACGCCACATGACCACACTCCAACGAACTGAAAGCCAGAGCGTCCTGGACCTCCTTTGTCAATCAAGGAGAGTGGAGGCCCGCGAAATCACGAAGCGGCTAGGTTTTTTTTTCGAAGAAGCGGCTAGGGTTGTTGGGAGAAACAGAGACTCGGTGGCATGGCATGCATCCGTCCATTAAGTTCCCATGGTCAACAAGAAACGCGCGGCACGTACAGTGATTTTATGTTCCGCCACCTACATCATCCATCCATCACTCGCAGCAACGGAGTTTGACGTGTTGCGCTGCTTCTTTCCTTGATAGCCGGATGAGGCGCCGGAGCCGGGCGGGGGGATCATCGATGGCGACGACACGACGAGGGCAAAGGGGCCGGCCGGACGGGTCTAGCTAGCCGGAAAGCAAACAGGAGATGAGATGCCGCCTTCTGTCTCGCGATCCGCCGAGGAGCCGCAGTCAACGGCGGCGGGACGGCCGGAGCAGGCGAGCGAGCGCGCGTCCACGTGCGACGGCAGGCGCGTGTCCGTTTCTTCCTTCTCCTTGGCGTTGCAGCTTACTTGCAGACAAGCGTTTTCCCACCCCGCCAAGCCACCCACCCACCTCCACCGACGGCGACGAGAGAATTTTTTCTTTTTGTGCAAATGCTGGAAGCTAGCGATGGAGCAGTGCAACTACTGTGGCCTTCAGGCAGAAACGTCGCGGTCTCCGAGGGAATATTTATGTGTTGACGTGAGCCGGACCAGTCACAAATTGCGGCCGCTCGCTACGCGCCACGGCGAAATTGCTTCACTTACGGATGATGCTTACGGAAACTGTCATAAGGACAGATGTGCCAGCGCCTAATTCATCCCTCCTCCTGAATTTCAGAGATGGGGCCCTCCTTCTCCCAATCAGATGATTTCATTTCAGCCCGTAAGTTTAAACGCGTTGAAAGTTGCCTATAAGTGTAGCTCCAGCCCCGCTCTCCTTGTTTATTCCATCGGCCAGTCACCGTTCAGTGTGTAGGTTTTGCTTCGTTACAAAGTGGAGTACGATCGAATATCATCGACTAGTTGTTCTCGACTAAAATCACCGGAAACTGATCGCTGATACATACGTGTTCCCTATTTTTAGGGCGCAGCTGTTAGCTCGGGTCCAACAAGTTATTACACGTCAGGAGGCCACAAAATGATATGCAAGTGATTTCTAAAACGCATGAGTGCGAAATACTCCCTCCGTAGTGTAGTGTCAAAAACGTTCTTATATTATGAGACAGAGGAAGTATATAGTTACGTTACGCAAATATAGTAGTACATGGCAAGCGCGTGCAGTGCCTTCTTTGCTCAACCACCAGTAATATTAGGCTGCGTTGAGTTGAGAGCGACACGACGGCAAGTCCCCAACAAGCAGCTCGTGTTGGTGCTGTCCGTGCACAGGCCATTTCTGTCAGGGGGACAGAGCCCACTCGACACGCGCAGCGAAAACGGCCAGCGCTACGAACAACAACGGGCCAGGGAGCAAAGAGTTGGGAGGATGCGTTCCGGGGAGGCCGGGAAGAGAGCCCCTGCTGATTAAGCACTGTATTTGCAGTGATTTCACTTGATAGGCAGAAGCGCATGCATGCAGATGGATCACATCGATCCATGCTGCACTGCAGACGGCTAGATATGATTCCACACTACAGCATTTCCATTTGAACGACACGGCAGCATTATTGGATTCGATAGATCATGCACACGGGGTTACATGCTAAAGAATTTGAGAAATCTGCAGCTTGGAATCGGGCGGGAGACAGTTTTCGGTTCGATAGTTTACCGTCGGAGGGCTCTTCGTGGCCGGCGGAGTGCTCCGTCGTGGCCCGCGTAGGACAAGTCCCCATCTTGTCGACAAGATTGAAGACGAATGATGAATCATTCGATAGTACTCCCTCCGTCCGCGATAAATGTATTTCTTAAGTCAAAGTTTTAAAATTTTGATCAACTTTATAGAAAATAGTTGTAACATATATAACATCAAAATTGATATATTATGAAAGTACATTTCAATACAAAGCCATATATACTGCTACTTTTTCATATAAAATTGGTCAAAATTTTAAACTTTGACTTAGGACAAAACCTAGATGTACACTTATTTGCGAATAAAGGGAGTAGTCGAAGCGTAAAAGGCCTGATGCGTAAAAGAAGAGGTTATTTGTTAATTCGTGTTTAAGTGGCTGGTGGTGATCCCACCTAAGATTTGTGCCGCTCCCTCTCCTTATTGATCCGATGGCCCATGAGGTGAGTTTTCACTTGATACTTCGCTCATTTATTTTTGGCTATGCCTTTTCTGAAACTTTAGTCCAGACACCAAAAGAGAAAAAGACTGCAAAAGGTTACTTTCTTTATCGTTTATGTCGACCCCTTCAATAAAGGATGAATTTTATTGACTCAAAATGAAGTATCAAGAGGATACAATTACAATGAGTCCACATTTGACCTCTGCATAATTAGGATGCACACAACCAACACCAACTCACGCTCAAGTAAACACGCGAGCAAATAGCAAAGTCTTACAAGACCTAAGCTATGCATGCGTGAGAAAAAAAAACCCGCAGTAATCAAAACAGTGATCGACAAATTACGACAACAACCATATCTGCACCAACCATCTCTTGACGCCACAAGGACAACGAGAAATTTCTTCAACAGCAACACCTTCATGAAGGGGGACGACGCTCAAGCGCCGCCGTCGCCGAATCCAAACATATGAGATTCTAGGTTTTCACCCTGAAGAACTAGTCCGAGCATATCCGAGCAATGCCTTCAACAAGGTAATGACGCAAATACATCACCATTGCTAGGTATAACCAACAAGGGTCTGACCTAGGTTTTTCACCCCGGAGCTCGAGACCGGGTACTCGAGAAGCACCATCAAATCGAAGTCAATCTTGTATTGTCTCCACCACTTTTCCGCGATCCTAGCAGTTACATGCGGTAAGTTAGAAATCTCACCGCCGTCACTGCACCACCATACCCTCTGCGTCAAGCTGTCATCCATAGCAGCACTGAAGGTAGACTGGCCAGTGAGAGCCGCCAAAACTCGTAAAGAAGCCTTTTAGCTGCATCTCACAACCTTGCAGGTCTGAGCCGCCGGGCGCAGCCACAGGATCTGAAGAGGGAAATCCTCACAAAAATCCTTGGGTGACCACCGCCATCCGCAACTCAAATGGCCGGCTGGTGCCACCACAACCAGAACTGAACTGCTACCAATAATCATGTCTTCTGCAAGAGAAGGATCTAGGCCAAGGTGGCACGGTTGCTGCCACTAGGCCGCAGACGAGGCTCTCAAAACTGCGGTAGCGTTCTGCCTCTAGAGCATGCTTCACCGCCGTCGCCGCTACGCCTTGTGCGCTGCTGCTGAAAAAGAGCGTCGCTGCCACCGATTTGCCTTGTTGTAGCCGCTGCAGCTACAGCCATTGCCAAGCAGTCCGCACGTCTGCCTCTACGGCCGCTGCCGAGCAGCATGCGTTGCGACCGCCGCTCATAGATCGTCACGGGGCCGCCGTGCTCCTTGTCGCCGCTCGCTTCGAGTTGCCTCCGCTGCTTGATTTGAATCGCCAAAGACCGAACCACCTGGGGCCCGCCGCTACCGTCGGCTGGTTGGGCATTGCCCAGCGGCGAGGAGAGAAACGTCGGAGAGGGAGGCAGAAAAATCGGATCTCGATCGCCACCCGTGTTGCCCGACCGGACGACGCGGGGCAGTTTGACGTGACAAGAGACCATAGTTGATTAATCCATAGAGAAAAGTATGTTTTTGGTCCCTCAAGTTCCCAAAAAATACAGACTTGGTCCCTCAAGATTTTTTGGTATACATTTGGCCCCTTAAGTCTCAAAACCGGACAAGTTTGGTCCTAAACCAGATTTTGACCCTCTTGACCGGATTTGACCGCCACAAAACCGCCTGATGAACAGTAAATTCAAGTTTTTTTTAAAAAAAATCTTCAAAAAAATCTGAAATTTCTTGGGGTGCAATATGCTTACATGCGCAGGGTGCGACCAAATTTTCATGGTCTTTCGATACTCGAGGAGCTCATGGCAAAAAAGAAAAAATATCTACGTCTGATGAACAGTAAATTCAAAAACAAAACCTGAAAAATTCAAAAAAAATCTGAAATTTATTGGGCTCTAATATGATTACATACTCAAGATTCGACCAAAATTTGGCGGTGTTTCGAGACTCAAGGAGCTCGTGGCAAAAAAAAACAAATTTTCGCTCACAAAAATAGCCAATTTTTTTTTGATAGAGCCCGTCCTACGTCATTTCATGAAAAAATGTTGGTCGCACCTTGCGCATGTAACCATATTGGATCCCAAAAAATTTCAGATTTTTTTGAAGATATTTTTTTAACTCGGATTTACTGTTCATCGGGCGGTTTTGTGGCGGTCAAACCCGGTCAATGGGGTCAAAATCTGGTTTAGGACCAAACTTGTCTAGTTTTGAGACTTGAGGGACCAAATGTATACCAAAAAATCTTAAGGGACCAAGTTTGTACTTTTTGGAAACTTAAGGGACCAAAAACATATTTTTCTCTAATCCATATGACTAATCACATGATTAGAGGGATCGACGATGAGATAGCTCCCATAGCTTGCACTCGCGGCCTTCCTGGCGAACGATCAATCTCGCACAAGGATGTGTCGGCGTCGCTGTTGTCTCCATCGCGGATGATTGGAACGGGGGACCCTACATACATTACATGGGCTATCATCAGGAAAAATACGCGGCGGATCTGGTACGCCGCACGACCACGTTCTACGACGGCGAAATCTTCCTTCGTGACGACATCCAGTGGCTTGTCCTCCTCGATTCTCACGGGTGCATGGTGGATGCATGCTATGTACACGAGGGGGAACAGATCGACGTGGGCTGCTTCGTCTCCTTCCCGTGCCACTTCACCAAGATCGAGGATCGCCTGCCGGTGATTGGCTCGTCGTGCGGTGCTACCACGTGCGCCGAAGAGGCGACGGTGCGCACGGACCGTGCTGATCTGGAGAAAGGGGGTGCGGTACACGGGGACAAGGTTGAGGTGGTCGTGCTCGGCCCCCCCGACCTCCACCACGACTAGACAGGAGACCCGGGGTGCTCGGGCGTGGCCCCAACCGCCATGGCCCGGATCGTCGACACGTGGGAGCAGCGGACACCAACCGTCCGGATCCGTCGTGAGATAGGGTTTCGGCCCACGCCCCAGGTACTAATACGCCGCTGCCTCGCTCTCGCTCCGCTTTTTCAGATCTCGACGAGTGCCTGCTCCATCTCTGGGAGGCGCCGCAGAGGAGAGATATTAGGGTTCCTCCCTCCTTCTCTTGGTGGGAGGGCAAGATCCGAGGCGACGCTAGATCCTTTGCTCAGGTCGCCGCTTCCCCACCTCCACCCAAAGATCCAGATCCAAAGCAAGGTCGCGGAGGCGGAGAGATGAGGGGGAATGGTTTCGGCGCTGGCAGGCATGGCCGTGGGGCGGGACGGTTCGACCGCGGCGGTGGCCGTGGACGGGACATCAACGTGTGGAAGCGCAAGGAGGACGTGGGGCAGCCCTCGACCACCAGGACGTCGGGCTCCGGCGACACGAGCTTCGACAAGTGGGAAGTCACGGCGGGTGCGGGAGGATCTGGGCCGCCGTGCCCGGACCGCTGGTCCTCTGCAGTCGACGGCGACGGCGGGGACCAGAATACACGAGGACTGCAAGGGAAAACGCCTTCGCCTGCTGCGGGGCGAGACCCAAGCACCCACGCTGGTAACCCTAACCCTACTCCTGATGCATGTCAGATCTGCAATGTTTTTGGTCATTACACGGCTAGATGCCCTCAGGCTCTGTGTGAACAATGCAAGAAGAGAGGTCACTTGTCGATCATTTGCTCTGAATTTCTTCCTTGGGAATGTATTCCTGCTATGTGTGGCTTCCAATCCAAGGGGCAGGGCTTCTGTTACTTTCCTGATTTTAGTATAGAGAGACAGACGCAGAGAGAGAATACCAATGTGCTTGAGGGAGTCCTGAATTAGGGGGTGTCCGGATAGCCGGACTATACCTTCAGCCGGACTCCTGGACTATGAAGATACAAGATTGAAGACTTCGTCCCGTGTCCGGAAGGGACTTTCCTTGGCGTGGAAGGCAAGCTTGGCGATACGGATATATAGATCTCCTACCATTGTAACCGACTTTGTGTAACCCTAACCCTCTCTGGTGTCTATATAAACCGAAGGGTTTTAGTCCGTAGGACAACATACAGAACAAGAATCATACCATAGGCTAGCTTCTAGGGTTTAGCCTCTCCGATCTCGTGGTAGATCTACTCTTGTACTACCCATATCATCAATATTAATCAAGCAGGACGTAGGGTTTTACCTCCATCAAGAGGGCCCGAACCTGGGTAAAACTTCGTGTCCCTTGCCTCCTGTTACCATCCGGCCTAGACGCACAGTTCGGGACCCCCTACCCGAGATCCGCCGATTTTGACACCGACATTGGTGCTTTCACCTCTGTGTCGTCGCCATCAGGAAGGATGCCTCGCCCCGTCTTTAAAGACGGCACCGTTGCTAAGGGAGCTTTGGCTGTCGGCCAAACCCTCCGGCTAGGTGGTTTTCTTATGACCGCCTGTTCGGCTTCTGCGCCGACGATGACCTCTCGAGCCATCGAAAACAATCTTCATGTCAGCTCGGAACTCGCCGAGCAGTTAGATCCAATGGAGCTCTCCTCCATAAACGAGCTCTTGGATCGCATCGCCGCCCTGGGAGTCGCTACGGATTACGACCAGATTGGGCCTAAGCCCGATCTGAGAGAGATTAACTCTCCCCAAGTCACCCATCATGTTGCCGTGGTAGAGGGACAGTGCGGCGACCCTTCATCTATCTTAAGGACTAGCTACGTCCGGATTCCCGATCCCTCCAAGCCGGATACCCGCGGAGGGGAGGATATCACTCAAGACCTGGACTTAGGGTCAGGCGACGGGCTGGATTCATTGGACAACATCCAGGAATCCAAATTTTCGAGTTCGGAAATTCCTCGGCCTCTGAGCCTCAGATGGGGTGAGGCTTCGGATTTAATTCCACCCACCCACCCGAACATAAGCGATCTATCCCAAATCAGGCAAGAGCCCGAAGAAACAGTACATCATTACTGGGCCAGATTCCTCCTGGTTAGGAACAGGATAAGGGACTGCCGCGAGGAAGACGCAATCTCAATCTTCTGCAATAATTGCACGGACAAGGGAATCCTCAACGCCATAAGTCGCCGTGATATTACACGCTTCGCTGACTTGGCGTCCATTGTACGAAAGTACTGTGCGATGGAAAGCGCCTGGAAAACCGAAATAAAATTTTGGGACGATCCGGCCCTGAATACAAACCCAGTCCGAAATAAAAGGGTGCATCATCGCCAGACACCCGGGTCAAACACCAAAAAGCAAAAACCCTCTACAGGGCATGGAACCGTACTGGAAGGATGGCTTAATGGACCCTGTAAAATTCACAGTACAGAGGACGCCACACCAACTCACAGCCTTAGAGCATGTTGGATACTCCGGCAGGTGGCCAAAATTGGCGAAGATCTCCTAATTCCGGAGGCCACAGAAAGCCACCCCAGAGACACCAATACGGTATTAACAGTCTTCGAGACTTTCGCATCAAATAATATGCGAAAAAGGACACTCCGCAGCCTTGCCGAAGTCTACCAAGTAGCAACAATAAACCCATGGAGTGACACGGCTATTACCTTTAACGCCAGTGATGAACCTAAATTCCGAACAGCCCGAGCACCAGCCGCATTGGTCCTCAGTCCAATAGTGGACGGCTTTCGTCTTACCAAGGTACTCATGGACGGCGGCAGCGGATTGAACCTCATTTATGAGGAAACCCTTCAAAAAATGGAAATAGACTGGAACCGCATTGAGCGAAGCAGCACAACCTTTAGAGGAATAATCCCCAGTCGGGAAGCGCGCTGTACAGGAAAAATCACACTAGATGTGGTGTTCGGCACGCCGGATAATTACAGGTCCGAAGAGGTCACGTTCCATGTGGCTCCGTTCAGCAGCGGTTATCACGCTCTGCTAGGGCGGGAAGCGTTTACAATCTTCCAAGCAATACCCCATTACGGGTACATGAAGCTCAAGATGCCCGGGCCTAACGGGATCATCACTCTCGCTAGTGATCCGGACATAGCACTCCGCGCCGAAAACAAGACAGCCGCACTGGCCCTCGAGGCACTATCCGAAGCCCTAGCGGCTGAGGAACTGACTGCGCTGCGCTCCATGGTGAATAGGGACGATGTGGTACTCGACAAAAGATCCAAGTCCACCTCCTTTAAACCGGCGGACGAAATAGTCAAATTCCAGGTCCATCCAACGGACCCCAATAAAACAGCTTCCATCGGGGCACAGTTAAACCCTGATGTAGACGCCGCACTGCGAGAGTTCCTACGAGAGAACTGGGACATTTTCGCCTGGCACCCTTCAGACATGCCAGGAATCCCACGCAGGCTGGCCGAGCACAGCTTAAATATCCTAAAAGGATTCAAACCTGTCAAACAAGCTCTTCGGCGTTTTTCCGAACCTAAGAGACAGGCCATGGGAGAGGAGCTAGCAAAGCTATTGGAGGCCGGATTCATCAGAGATATAAAACATCCGGACTGGCTAGCAAACCTGGTGATGGTACCAAAGAAGGACAAATCCTGGCGCCTGTGCGTTGATTTTAAAGACCTTAACAAGGCTTGCCCAAAGGATCCCTTCCCCCTCCCCCGCATCGATCAAATTATCGACGCTACCGCAGGACACGATTCGTTGTGTTTCCTCGACGCATATTCCGGCTACCATCAAATCAAGATGGCAGAATCAGACCAAGCCGCAACGGCATTTATCACACCATACGGCCCATTCTGCTTCAACACAATGCCCTTCGGGCTCAAAAACGCCGGCGCAACATATCAGCGCATGATTCAGACATGTCTGGCAAACCAGATCGGCAAAACAGTGGAGGCATATGTAGATGATGTGGTCGTCAAAACAAGACATGTCGAATCTCTAGTAGACGACTTGAGGCTCACATTTGATAACCTCCGAACATACGACATCAAGCTCAACCCGGAAAAATGCGTTTTCGGCGTCCCAGCCGGAAAGCTCTTGGGCTTCATTGTATCCGGTAGAGGAATTGAAGCAAATCCAGCCAAGATCCGAGCTCTGTCACAATTGGATATCCCAAAGGACCTCAAACAAATACAAAAGTTAACCGGATGCGTGGCGGCTCTAAGCCGCTTTATCTCCCGCTTGGGAGAAAAGGCCCTACCCCTTTACCGCCTCCTTCGGCGCACCGAACACTTCGAATGGACGGATGCAGCCACGGCCGGACTCGACGAAATAAAAGCCATATTGGCAACAAACCCAGTCCTGGCCGCGCCAAACATTGGCGAACCAATGCTATTGTACATTGCAGCAACACATCAGGTTGTAAGCGCAGTGCTCGTCGTCGAACGAGAAACGGACGGACACAAATTCCCCCTTCAAAAGCCGGTCTATTATGTGTCCACTGTCCTCACTCCGTGCAAATCACGGTACCCGCATTATCAAAAGATTGCTTACGCGGTATTCATGGCATCCCGGAAGCTACGACACTACTTTCAAGAGTGTTCAATAACAGTAGCCTCGGAAGTACCACTTAACGATATTATAAACAACCGTGACGCAACAGGCCGGATTGCAAAATGGGCCATTGAGCTCCTCCCGTTCGACATAACTTATAAGCCACGGCGAGCCATCAAGTTGCAAGTTTTGGCCGACTTCGTCGCAGAATGGACGGAGGCCGAACTCCCTAAAGAGTACGACACATATTCAAATTGGATCATGCATTTCGACGGCTCCAAGATGTTGGCCGGACTAGGGGCTGGCGTCGTTTTGACGTCCCCCACAGGAGACACAGTTCAATACGTACTCCAGATTATGTACACAGACTCCAACAAGGCAGCCGAATATGAGGCCCTTTTACATGGTCTCCGGATGGCAGTATCCATGGGCATTCAACGCCTAGAGGTGCGTGGGGACTCGAACCTCGCAATATCCCAAATAAATGGAGACTTCGATGCCAAGGATCCAAAAATGGCAGCTTACCGCAACGCCGTCCTAAAAATGTCAGCTCGGTTCGAAGGGCTTGAATTTCACCATATAGCCCGGGAAAATAATCAGGCGGCAGATGTCCTGGCACGCATCGGCGCAAAACGCGATGTAGTCCCCCCAACATCTTCTTGGAAAGGCTGTTCAAGCCATCCGTAGTATGGGAAGGGGAGCCGAACAATAACAGCCCGGACCCAACCGCACTGCCCGACACCGAACATTCTGACACAATCGGAGGCTCTGCCAATGAAATAACACCTTCAGCCCACGTAATAATGGCCGTCATCGCCCCGTGGACAGAACCATTCCTCGCCTACCTTACTAGGCAGGAACTCCCCGAGGACCAAAATGAGGCACGCTGCATAGTGCGGCGATCCAAAGCCTACAAAGTCCACGAGGGAGAGCTTTATAAGAAAAGCACTACCGGAGTCCTTCAAAGGTGCATCTCCGAAGAGGAAGGGCGGAACCTCCTGGCTGAAATTCATGCCGGACTCGGCGGTCATCACGCTGCAGCTCGGTCCCTTGTAAGCAAGGCCTTCCGTACAGGCTTTTATTGGCCGACGGCCCGGGCAGACGCCCAGGACTTAGTCCAACGATGCGTCGGTTGCCAGCTCTTTGCAAACCAAAGCCATATGCCACCCACCGCCCTCCAAACTATCCCCATCACTTGGCCCTTCGCGGTCTGGGGGCTTGACATGGTTGGACCCCTTAAAGGCGGAACCCACAAGCAAAAATACTTACTGGTCATGGTGGATAAGTTCACCAAATGGATAGAAGCCAAGCCTGTTAAGACGGCCGAATCCGGACCGGTGATAGACTTTATATCCGGGGTTGTACACCGTTACGGCGTCCCCCACAGCATCATCACTGATAACGGCACGAACTTTACGGCCGACGAGGTAAAACTCTGGTGCAAAAACATGGGCATCAAGCTCGATTATGCTTCCGTCTATCACCCACAAACTAACGGCCAGGTCGAACGTGCAAATGGTCTTATCATGAGCGGCATCAAACCCAGATTAGTGCGGTCCCTCAAGGAATCTAACACGCACTGGGTAGAGGAGCTCGACTCCGTACTCTGGGGGCTGCGGACCACGCCGAATCGCACCACCGGATACACACCATTCTTTATGGTGTACGGCGCAGAGGCAGTTTTGCCTTGCGACATAATTCATGACTCACCTCGAGTGCGCATGTACGAAGAAAGAGAAGCCGAGCTCGATCGGCAGGACAGTTTGGACGCATTGGAGGAGGAGCGTGACGTGGCAAAAGCCCGTTCCGCATTCTATCAACAGCAGGCTCGAAGATACCAAAGCAGAGAAGTACGGGCCAAAAATTACAACGTTGGCGAATTAGTTCTACGCCTGCCGGACAAGAAAAAGGACAAACTCAAGCCCAAGTGGGAAGGTCCCTTCATAATTGACCAAGTCCTGACTGGTGGAGCGTACCGCCTGCGAGATGCATCGGATAACCGACTCGAGCCGAACCCATGGAACGCAGCCCGTCTCCGAAGATTCTATGCCTAGCGCCGGACTCTGTGTTCGTCTCCTTCCTCTGTCCATTTTTTATATACTGTCTGTCTTACATTTCTCTCCTTCTCCCCTTCCTTTCTCTTATAGCCTTTAAAGGCTCATCAAATGACGTGCTATTCGCACTCATTAAACCTGGGGGCTTCTTTTAACAGAAGCTTATTTATACGGGCTTCATGCCCAACACATGTGTTACACTTCCGCATGTACCTTTTATTTCACCATTATATGCATCGATATGACTTAAGTTTTGGCCAAGCTGGGTTGCCTGGCTCCTGTGCTTACCCCTACGTTCCCGATTATTCGGCTAGGCGGTAAAGGGAGCACCTCTGCGATTGTTACTGCCGGATCAGCCGGATGTGTACCTCAGACTGGGTGAAGCCGAAAGCTAGCGTTCTTAAGGGAATATTCGGTCGGTGACCTAAAAGATGATCTTTTCACTTATTTATTTATGCGCCCCCAGATGCTTTTTCCTGCGTCTTTTTCGCAGAATGGGCATGCACTTTAGGGCATGCCTCCCAGGGAAAGGAACCCCTAACGGAACTATTCTCCCTGGAAGATGTTTCTTACTAACCATGTAATATAACATAACTAGTCGGGCACTTGTCTGTTCACGCACTAATGACCCCTACGCCTGGTCTCCATGCATTCCCCGGTTCTTATATAACCGCATGGGAATTCGGACACACTCCGGACCGTCAGGTCCCGAGGCTGAAGCGAAAAGGTCGGCCATGACAAACGATCTACAATCCGGCTAGAAGGCATTATAAATGTCAATTAAATTACATAGTCATTCTGACTGATTGTATTCCTCTTCAATACCATCTAACAGGCTGTCTAATTTACAGTCCTGCTGGGAATACTTTGCGGCCAATTCTACTTGGCCGTATACTAAGCTTACAGGGATCTCCTTCCCATCGGGCCCCACAGGACCGACCTCGGCCATGTGGTTGGGGTCAGCCTTTGTGTACCGCGTCTTCACCATGGCCCAGGCCTCCCTAGCGCCTTGACGGCAGGCCGATATCTTCCACAATCGGAAGCGCCGCCGTGCTCCCTTTAGCTTCTCCGCAAGCTCTCCAAGACCTTCGGGCATGGAGATGGATGGCCACAGGGCCTGGGCGACGCCTTGCATCGCCTGCCGAACTCGCTCGAGCAGTTGCGAGAGCTCGGGAAGAAGGTCACCCGTAGAACCGGGCATCTCCTCTGCAGGACGACCTGTTAGCACACCTACAGACATTACTCTGTTAGTCGACTTCCCCGCCGAACTTTTTTTCAAAGGTTCGTTCAAGCACTTACTAAATATGCCGCGCCGAAGCCGCTGATTCTCCTTAACGGAGTCTGACAGCTGGGCACGAACATCTTTCAGTTCGACGCCCAGCTTGGTGTTGGCATCTTGGAGATCGTTCTTCTCCCGCCTCACCTTTGTCAGCACCTTCTCACCAGCCTTCAGCTGGCGTAGGAGGTGTTGCCTTTCCGGATTCAATCCGGCGCCATCTGCAATTTCATTTGTCAGATTCGCACCCATGCCGTGCTTCGCAAAATACTTATCTTTCGAAGTGTATATTACCAGAGGGGGTCTCCTTGGGCTCCCCTGCCGCGGCTAGTGCGGCCTCAAGTTGGGCTTTGCACTCTTCCAGCTCCTGGGACAGTAGGGAATTCTTTTCTGTAAGAACCTGCATAACAAATGATCCTTAAATCAGTTATTCTAACTGTTTCAAGTCTCGGGGGCTACTGGTATATATATATAATTACCAAAATTTTCTTACCCGTATGTCTTTTACATATTGCTCCGTGGCTCTGGCTAGACCATTTTGAGCGGCACGGAGGTACGCATCTCCCGAATTGAAGGCATCTAATGCCTCTCGGGAGAAACAAGCGTCGCGAAGAATTGTCCGGCGACGCCTGTGGTTCATGGCACTCTCCACCTCAGAGTTGGTGGCAGACAACCTGTCCACATCCTCCGTCGGAGGAGCGTCCGGTGCGCGCCTTGTGTTCGCCTCCGCCTCCGGACCAGGCTTTGGAGCCTGGCTGGTGGAGGCGCGATTGGCAGCCTCTCCGGATATAGTCCGGCGAGGTCTCTTTGTCCTGAAGAGAGCACGAGTGTTAATATGCCTTGAAGGTATAACACCTGGGATAAGGGGGCGCGCCATACCTTTGCGCTGACGCCTCGGTCCGGACTGCACCTCTTTTCTGCCCACGGGGCCCTGCGGCCCCTCGTTGGCTTGTCGCCGCAGGTTCGGCCTCCCGTCTCAAAAACCTCCCCTGCAAAGCTCGGTTGTAATCAGGAAACTGAAAACACGAGAGGGCGGACCCCTATTCGGGGTACTGGGACTTCGATCTCAGTTACCTGGGAGGCCGGGATTAGCCCTGGGTAATCGGCCGTAATGGCCACCAAGGCGTTGTCCTTGCTCAATTGATGGAACACTCCATCAATCAGCTCCACAGATAAGTCCAGATCCTCTTGAGAGGCCGGGTCGAGGGACCGTCCTGGGTCCTCGGGTTGTGGAGGAGGGCTGTTTATTTCTTTAACAGCCTGGCGCAGTTCCTGCGTTGAAGTCGTTAGACTGAATATTTAACAATGGGAATATAAAACGGATGGGCAGGTAAATGTGACCACTTACCCAGCTTGGGGGATTGTACATAGAAAATCCACCCTTTGGGTCGACGCAGAGAAAATCCTCCTCTTCTCCCTTGTACAAAGCGGACAAGGTCTTTGTTAGAGCCGCAGCCGAATCCGGCCCCTTACGGCCGTAGCGGGTGGCGTCATCCTCCCCGTTGAAGTCCCACATGGGGTGGCCTCTATACTGTAGCGGCTGCACCCCTCGCATGATGCATGCGGCCATGACCCCGATCATGGTCAGTCCGGAATGAGCTAACAATCTTATCCGGCCCATCAGGTAACCAACGTCCTTGTCACTTTCCCTCTGAGGGCTCCGTGGATGCCAACTTAGGCACTTCTTTAGTGGAGCACTATCGAACTTAGGGAGGCCGATCCGAACAGGATCCGGCAGCGGGACGTCCTCTATGTAAAACCATTCCGAAGGCCAGTCCTCGACGCCTTCTTGGGGTTCCGGATAGATATCCGGTCCCGGCGATGCGCCACACTTCGGCTCCGCCCACTTGATATATTGACCCCTTCTGAGAATGGGGCACAAGGCAGAATAGCTCTTTCCACAGCCTGAAATGAGCCTCAACACCCAAGAACAGCTCGCAGAGGTCTACGAAGCCCGCGATATGCAATACGGAGGCAGGCGTAAGATTGTGTAGCTGGAGGCCATAGAACTCCAGGAGCCCCGGAGAAACGGATGGATTGGAAATCCGAGCCCTCTTATTAAATAAGGGACAAGGCATACCCGCTCTCCTTTGGAGGGATTAGGGGCACTCTCTGCTTGCTCTTCGCCATTATAGATGGCAAGACCAGCTCGAACCGGGACCATATAGGCCGGGGGGAGAAATCCCTTGGTCTGGAGCGTCACTAGCTCGCTATGCGGGATGGAGCATCTCTCCCAATATCCAGGCTGAGGGCTGGAAGGGCGAAGGGAGGAGTTGCGACGGCTGGCCATGGTGGAATGGACCTTTGTCGGATGCGCTCTGATGAACACTCGCGAAGGGGAGAAGGTGTGGTTTGGATCTAAATCCTCGTCCCCTTAAATGGGCGGCTCATTTACGCGGCTAGGGGTGTGGATGTAAAAACACTCAGACTTTTCATATTCGTTTGACACATGGGAGATGGCCATTATTGGGCATAGAAGCCAAGGAGCGCAATATTTACAAGAAGCCGAACTTTATTCAAAAGGTACACGGAATTTGGAGGAGAACCCGCCTTGCAGTGCCGAAGACAATCTGCGCGCCGGACTCATCGTCATTGAAGCCTGGTTCGGGGGCTACTGAGGGAGTCCTGGATTAGGGGGTGTCCGGATAGCCGGACTATACCTTCAGTCGGACTCCTGGACTATGAAGATACAAGATTGAAGACTTCGTCCCGTGTCCGGAAGGGACTTTCCTTGGCGTGGAAGGCAAGCTTGGCGATACAGATATATAGATCTAGTACCATTGTAACCGACTTTGTGTAACCCTAACCCTCTCCGGTGTCTATATAAACCGGAGGGTTTTAGTCCGTAGGACAACATACAGAACAAGAATCATACCATAGGCTAGCTTCTAGGGTTTAGCCTCTCCGATCTCGTGGTAGATCTACTCTTGTACTACCCATATCATCAATATTAATCAAGCATGACGTAGGGTTTTACCTCCATCAAGAGGGCCCGAACCTGGGTAAAACTTCGTGTCCCTTGCCTCCTGTTACCATCCAGCCTAGACGCACAGTTCGGGACCCCCTACCCGAGATCCGCCGGTTTTGACACCGATAGTGCTCATTACCATTGTGGAAGGGGCCATATCTAAACAAGATCTGCAGGATGATATGGGGTGTACATTGGGCAGGGCTGGAGATGTTCCACGCATCTTGTAGCCCCTAACAAATATGTTATGAGGTTCCCCAATGTGAGAGAGGTTGAGCGTGCTTTGTTTGTGGAATACATAAACCTCAAAAAGCACCAAACTGTGGTCAGAATCACACCATGGTGTGATGACATGGACTGTGAGGGTCTGCTTGAGATTGCCTGGGTGAAAATTAGTAAGATACCTCTTAATGGGCTTATGCTGGCGGGCTTGTTGGGGTGACTTTAGAGATCGATATGTCTACTATTAAGCGCCCCTTGTCTGTTAGGGTTAAGATTGGATGTCGCAGTATTGATAATCTTCCTGTTTCTGCTGAGCGTTGCATGGGGGGCCATTTCTACAAATTCCTGTATGAAGTAGAAGAAGTCTTGGTGAGAAATCCGGTGAAGGAAGATGACTCTGTGCCTGTTAGAAATGATCAGAAAGAATCCCTGGCGTCCACTCTGAAGAGGAAGAGGCAGGACGGGGGGGACTGAACTATCTAAGAGTGCTCATGCTCCTGTTGAGCATGGCACATCTTCCTTCAGGGGGAAGGCCTATCACCTGCTCCCACTTGAAAAAGAGAATGAAAATGAGGAGGATAACTTGTCAGACTCTTATGAAAGTGATGATGATAAAACTTTATTTATTGAGAAGTTGGCCAATGAGAATTCTGCTCAAGAGGGTTGTGAAGAGAAATCAGATGGAGAAAAAATCGCTAATCATGAGGAAAATGCACCTGAAAAGAGCACTGATGTGCAAACTCTGCAGGTGAATGTACTTCCTTTGATTGAGAAGAAATGCTCATATATGGAGGTAGTAACTGGTGTTTCGCAGGTCCGTGAAGTTACATGAGAGGTGGATCCAAAGCTGAAGGTATCAGATGATTATCTGGTACATCTGCCATCGCCTCATTGTGACAATGAGATAATTCCCACACCTCCATTGATCCCTGAGACTAACATGAGGTTTAGTCTTTGATGTGGTCAGGAGAGGCAGGGAGACATGATGCAAAAAGCTATGAAAGTGGCCAAGAAGAAAAATCTAGAAGGTAACTATCAAAACCCTAGAAAAAATTCTTTTGCTCCTTTGGGGGATGCTGAGCTAATAAGTAGAGCTAATAAAATGGGGGTTCTAATTCCAGATGATAACTTTACCTGTATTGATATCCTGCATGAGTTAGAGGATGTTAGAGGAAATTTGTTGAGTAACCAAGATGACATTAATAAAAAAATGAGAAAGAGGATGACCTAGTGGTCACAAATGGGCTGGGCAAACAAGCCCCTCTTAGCTTATCTTGGTTAGAACAAGATGAGTATTGTAGTGAAGATTTCTGTTCTTATAAAAATGGGAACAGAAAGAAAAAAAAGCAAATCTACTGTCAAGCTATCTAGGCCTGTGACTAGAAGCCAAAAGAAAATGACAGTAGAAAACAATGATAATTGTCATGTCCCCTGGCAGGGTTACGAGGTCCAAAAAACAAAAAAACATTCCAAATGAGAGGTATCATTTGGAACTGTAGAGGGGTGGGCAAGAAAGGAATGGCCACCTGCCTCTCTGACTTAATAAGTGATCATTCCCTTGATTTCCTGGGTCTACAGGAAACCATGAAGAAAAACTTCTCCCCCGAATGCTTGAGAAAAATTGACCCTTTTAGTATTTTTGAGTGGGTCTGGATCCCCTCATGTGGCAAATCAGGTGGTATCATTGCAGGGGCTAGAAAAGACATTTTGGACTTGAGGTCTAATAAGAAAGGAAAGTTTATATCCAGATTGATCTTATAGATAGGAAGAAAAAATCTGAATGGAGTATTTTAGTGGTGTATGGCCCAGCTCATGAGGATATAAGGGAGGAGTTCCTGCTGGAACTTGCTCAATTCTGTTCTAACATGAACAAACCCTACATAGTTGGGGGAGACTTTAACATCTTGAGGCATGGTGGAGAGAAGAATAAAAAATTACATGGACATAAATCTATGGACATGTTCAATTCTGTCATTAATGCATATGGCCTGAGGGAGATTTATTGTAGTGGATGGAAATATACTTGGACAAATAACCAGACCCACCCCACCTTGGAAAAGCTAGACAGGATTTTGATGTCTAGTGACTGGGAAAACTTGTACCCAATGGTAACTGTTAGAAAGCTGGTTAGAGAGTTGTCTGACCATAACCCCCTACTCCTTTCCTCAGGAGACATGGGCAGGGAGGCACATAAACCTAGAGAGTTCAGGTTTGATCTGGCCTTGTTTAAAAACAAGGACTTCTTACTCTTAGTGGAGAAAATCTGGAGTAAAGCGGTTAAAGCTGAAGATCCTATTGATATTCTTAATATCAAACTAAAAAGGTTTAAAACCTTCTTCAAAGGGTGGGGGTCCGATAAGTACGGCCATACCAAGAAGAGAAAAGAAGAATTACGAGTAGAACTGTCCACTCTTGAGGAGCTTGAAGAAGAGGGACCTCTGACCCCTGAGATGTATAGTAGAAAGGTGGATATTAACTTTGAACTTCATGAGATTCTGGTGAATGAGGAGATTTTCTGGCTGCAACAATCCCATGAGCGTTGGCTGCTCAAAGGGGATTTGAACACATATTACTTTCATAAAATTACAAATGGGCGAAAAAGGAAGAATACCATTCATGCCCTCAAATATGGTGATGTTGAGATAGAAGGTACTGATAACCTTATCTCACATGCTATAGAGTTTTATAAAACCCTATTCGGCCCAGCCCCAGGCAACTTGTTTCACATGGATCCTGGCTCGTGGGATGAATCAGAAAAATTTACTCAAGAGGATAATATTGATCTGACTAGAGCCTTCTCAGAAGAGGAGGTGAAAGAGGCCTTGTTTGCAATGGATGTTAATAGAGCACCTGGCCCCGGTAACATTCCTGCGGAGTTTTATCAACATTGCTAGAGCATTGTTAAAAATGACATCATGCGGCTGTTCGGCCACTTCCATGCTGGAACGCTTGACGTGCAGCGCCTTAACTATGGGGTGATTACTCTTCTCCCTAAAGTGTCAGGTGCGGATTGTATCCAGCAATTTCGACCTATTTGTCTCCTTAGGTGCCCATATAAACTGATTACTAAGACTATGGATCGGAGAGTAGAAAAATATGCTGACAAGCTGATAAGTTTGTCACAAAATGCTTTTGTGAAAGGGAGGAACATTATGGATGGAATTATGACTTTACATGAGCTCCTCAATTACACCCATTTCAAGAAAAAAGTAGGGGTGGTGCTTAAGCTCGACTTCGAGAAAGCATACGACAGGGTTAACTGGGAGTTTCTATTGGATTGCCACAGAATGAGGGGGTTCAACAAAACTTGGTGTGGGTGGGTGAAAAAAATCCTTTACAATGGTACTGTTAGTATCAAACTTAATAACTCAGTGGGGCCATATTTTCTAAGTGCTAAAGGGGTGCGCCAAGGAGACCCTCACTCCCCCTTTCTGTTTAACCTAGCTGTAGAATGTCTCAACAAGATGATCTGTAAAGTGCAACAAAATGGCCTCCTAACTGGGCTAGCATCTGATCTTGTCCCGGATGGGGTGGCAGTTCTACAATACGCAGATGACACAATCATTTGTCTCGAGCATGATGTGGAAAAAGCATTAAATCTGAAGCTCCTCTTATACATATTTGAGCTCATGTCTGGAGTGAAAGTAAACTTCCAGAAGAGCGAGATCCTGACTGTCGGAGGGGACACTGACATAGATAGCAAGTATGCTGAGATCTTTAACTGCGAGATCGGACACTTTCCAATCAAATATCTTGGAATGCCCTTGAGTTTCACAACTCTTAAAGATTCAGTGTGGGAGTTTATTGTAGATAAATACCTCAAGAGTTTCGGGTCCTGGATTGGTAATGCTGCATCTAGCGGGGGCAGACTTACTTTGCTTACCTCGGTACTGTCGCAGCTATCTTTATATCATATGTCCATGTGGCTTATGAGTAAAACTTTCATAGAAAGGCTGGACAAGCGTCGTCGAAATTTTTTCTGGCATAGTTGCAATAAGAAAAATAGATATTACCTGGTCAAATGGAAGAGGGTGTGTAGATCGAAGGGCAAAGGGGGTCTGGGTGTGAAAGACCTCAGGAAACAAAACATCAGTCTGATGGTGAAATGGTGGTGGAAATTAGAAACCCAAACTGGGGTTTGGCAAAACTTGGTGAGAGCCAGATATTTACATAACAAGTCGTGGCAACTGTGCAACCTAGACAATCTGACTCCCCATGCTAGAAAGCTCTTCTGAAAGTCAGGGAGCTGTACATGATGGGAAGAAAGATCAAGCTAGGATGCGGCAACCTGACCAGGGTGTGGAAAGACTCAATTGATGGGCTGTCCCCACTCAATTCGAGGTTCCCTCGGTTGTTTGAGATCTATACTGACCAGGATTGTACAATCCAAAATTTTGACAGGGTAGAGGCTTCGACCTTTTTCAGAAGGCGTTTATGCCCTAACCTAAGAGAACAGTGGGATAGGGTGCGGCAGTACATCTTGGGGCTTAATACTACAGCTGAGGAAGATGTAGTGTTTTGGGGTTTGAGTAAGAATGCAAAGTACTCCACTAAATCTATGTATAAATGGCTGGAAAAACCTCTTCATGGAAGCAACTATAGATGGATCTGGGAGGCGAAATTGCCTCTTAAGACAAAGATCTTCTTGTGGCAGATGGCCCAAGACGCGGTGCTCACAAGAGTAGTGTTGAGGAGGAAAAAATGGCCGGGGAACCCTGTGTGTTCCTTCTGTAACAATATTGAAACTGCGTCCCACCTGTTCTTTACGTGTCCTGTGGCGTGTGTTGCCTGGAGGGAAGTTGGAGTTGTGTTGGGGATTGACTTATGCCCAAATAACACCTGGCAATTCTATGTGTGGTGTAATATGTTCCTACCCAATGAAACTAGATTCTATATTGTTGGTTTGGCGGCAGTAACTTGGGCTATTTGGCTTGCACGTAATAAGGCTACTTTTGAAAAACAATTGATCAAATCTCCTTTTGAGATTGTGTACTCGGCTTGTTCGTTTCTCTTATATTGGGCAGGTCTTCAGCCGGTGGAAGAAGCGGCAAGATTGCGACTCGGAGCTGAGATGATTAGAGCGAGCACAACCAAGTTGACGGCAATGTGTGAAGGGGCCAGTCGCACAGCGGAAGACGTGGGTGAGGTGTTCTCTGGGTGACTGGTGATGCTGCTGCAGTGCTCTACATTCTACCCTGGTTCTAAGTCTCAGGCTCCACTTTTGGGAAACTTTTGAAGTCTACATACTTTATGTCGTATGGCACCTCATTTTGTTTGTGCCTTTCCCCTGGTTTGTAATAGCAAGATTCAAACTAAGTAGGTGCTGTCAGGTTTTTTCCCCATGGTGCTCGTTTCGATGGCGGGCGAGCACAGTGGGTTTCCTGGCAGTGCATTGAACTCGCTGCCTCCCTTTCCTTGCTTCCTGGCTGTATCGGAGACTGTTGTATTTCCGTTTATTTTAAATGGAAAGGGGCACGCCCGGTTCAAAAAAATCAAGAAAAAATACACTTCTGTCGCCTATCAACAGATCAATCAATGCGACCAAACTAAGTAACTATTTTCTTCTAAAAAAAGTAGTAATTATTTCCCATGCTTAACTCCCGTGTTTTTTAATTGTGCATCTAGATCGGTCACATCACGTTCATTGCGGTTTAGTCCGTTAATTTTCCTTCCATTGCAAAATAAATAAATCTTCCCACCAGCAAAGATGGTTGGTGTGCGGTGAAACTTGATATGCATAAAGCCTATGACAGAGTTGAGTGGGTTTTCCTGGAAGCAATGTTGTTGAAGCTGGGATTCCATGAGGACTGGGTCAAGATGATAATGTTGTGTGTGTCTTCTGTTGAATATAAGGTGAGATATAACTCAGTGGAGACGGAATATTTCAAACCCTCCAGAGGTCTTCGACAGGGTGACCCACCCTCCCCGTATTTGTTTCTCCTATGTATGGAGATTTTGATAGCCCTATTTCTCATGCGGAACAGAGTGGAGACTAAATGGGGGCCAAGGTCTGTAGAGATGCACTTGCGGTAACAAATCTACTCTTTGCTGATGATCCATTAATTTTGATGAAAGCTAATATTCGGAATTCAATGTTCTTGAGATCAATTCTGGATTTATATTGTGCTGCGTCCGGGCAACTTGTTAGTGTGGACAAATCAAGTATATTTTTTAGTCCCAACACCGAGGTAAATATGAAGGCTCAGATTTGCTCTTGTCTGAATATCATGACCGAGGCCTTAAATGACAAGTATATGGGACTGTCTGCTACTCTTGGACTTGATAAAAGTGACAGTTTTCAATATCTAATAGATCGGTTAATTATGAAGCTTACGGGGTGGAAGGAGATGTGTCTCTCTTCAGGAGGGAAAGAAGTTCTTATTAAGTCTGTTGCTCAAGCAATACCAACTTATGTGATGTCGGTCTTTCAAATTCCTAAGAAATTTTGTAAAGGAATCACAGATGCGATATCTCGTTTTTGGTGGGGTGGTGATGCAACTCATAAGAGGATGCACTGGTTTGCATGGTGGAAAATGTGTATTCCCAAGAAAAAAGGGGGTATGGGCTTCAGAGATATTCAGTGCTTTAATCTTGCACTTCTGGCAAAACAGGCATGGCGCCTTATTGACAACTCGGACTCTTTGTGTGCGTTGTTACTTAAGGCGAAATATTTTCCTGATGAAGATCTCATGAATGCAACTTTAAAAAAGAAGACTTCATATACATGTCGGAGTATTATGGCCGGAGTTGATACGCTCAGACGTGGTTATATTTGGAGAGTTGGTGATGGTGAGAAAATTAGAATATGGGATGATCCCTGGATACCGCAGAGCCCAACAAGAAAGGTGATTTCACCAAGGGGCAACAAACTTCTTTCTAGAGTTTCTGACCTCATTGATCCGGTGACAGGGAGTTGGGATGAGCAGCTGGTTAACCAAACATTCTCGCAAGTGGATGCTCTAAGGATTTTGGCCATTCCACTACCATTACATGAGATGACAGATTTCCTAGCATGGAACATGACAAAGTCAGGGACTTTCACGGTGCGGTCTGCATATCATACAGAATGGGAATTTCAATTTGGGCCCAAGTTGGAATCAACGACTGGAGCTTCAAACCCATCTTATACATGGGACTCGGTAGGGAACTTAGTCTACCCAGCAAAGATAAAAATATTTATGTGGCGCGCGCTCCAGAGTGCTATTCCCTGTCGATCTATGCTGGCTAATAAGCACTTGAAAATAAATCCGAGTTGCCCAACCTGTAACCAGGGGCCTGATGACATAAGACATATGTTGTTTGAATGCAAATTGGCAATGGATGTGTGGAAGCTGCTCGGTCTTGAGCTTGTTATCAAACATGCACTGAAAGTTGACAAGGCAGGTAAGCTTGTGTTGGCATATCTTTTGTTCCTTCCGGCACAACAAATCCAAGTGTTGGGCTTGCCGAAGTTTAGAGAAATGATGGCAATGACGGCTTGGTATTTGTGGTATGAAAGGCGAAAATTGACACATGACGAAGAAACTCTAAGCGCATGTCAAATCAATATGTCAGTGAGAGGCTTAGTAGAAAATTATACCATCTCTTATAGGCCAAAGGCTCATGTCCGTTCAAATGCTTGGCTGAAACCAAAGTATGGTTACGTGAACTTAAATGTTGATGCGGGATTTATAGTGACACACTCGCAAGAACATTTGGAGCAGTTATCCGGGACCATAGGGGGGAATTTATAGCAGCTGCTAATGAAAAGATGGACCTTTGCTTTGACTTGTTCACAGCAGAAGCAATTGCAGTGAGGTTTGGTTTGAATCTTGCTAATACCATCGGATGCAGTAAGATTGAAGTGAATTCGGATAGCATGGAGGTGGTGAATGCGTTGAGCCAAGGCTACTCTTCTTCAGCCGCTTCATCCATTATAGATGACTGTTATTTTATGTCATTAGGTTTTTCCCATGTCATTTTGTTGGGGAACGTAGTAATTTCAAGAATTTTCCTACGCCCATGCAAGATCATGGTGATGCACAGCAACGAGAGGGGAGAGTGTTGTCTATGTACCCTCGTAGACCAGAAGCGGAAGCGTTATAACAACACGGTTGATGTAGTCGTACGTCTTCACGACCCAACCGATCAAGCACCGAAACTATGGCACCTCCGAGTTCTAGCACACGTTCAGCTTGATGACGATCCCCGGACTCCGATCCAGCAAAGTGTCGGGGAAGAGTTCCGTCAGCACGACGGCGTGGTGACGATCTTGATGTTCTACCGCTGCAGGGCTTCACCTAAGCACCGCTACAATATTATCGAGGATTATGGTGGAGGGGGGCACCGCACATGGCTAAGAGATCAATGATCACTTGTTGTGTCTCTGGGGTGCCCCCTGCCCCCGTATATAAAGGAGTGGAGGAGGGGGCCAACCAAGGAGGGTGGTGCGCCCAAGGGGGGGGAGTCCAACTCCCACCGGGAGTAGGCCTCCCCTTTTTCCTATTTGGAGTAGGAGAGGGAAGGAAGAGGAAGGAGGAAGGAAAGGGGGGCCGGCCCCCCTCCCAATTCGGATTGGGCTTGGGGGGTCGCCCCCTCCCTTGCTCCTTTCCCCTCCTTTCCACTAAGGCCCAATAAGGCCCATATACCTCCCGGGGGGTTGCGATAACCTCTCGGTGATTCGGTATTGTCTCAATCTTACCCGGAACCTTTCCGGTGTCCAAATATAGTCGTCCAATATATAGATCTTTATGTCTCGACCATTTTGAGACTCCTCGTCAAGTCCGTGATCACATCCGGGACTCCGAACAACCTTCGGTACATCAAAATATATAAACTCATAATGAAACTGTCATCGTAACGTTAAGCGTGCGGACCCTACGGGTTCGAGAACAATGTAGAAATGACCGAGACACGTCTCCGGTCAATAACCAATAGCGGAACCTGGATGCTCATATTGGCTCCTACATATTCTATGAAGATCTTTATCGGTCAGACCGCATAACAACATACGTTGTTCCCTTTGTCATCGGTATGTTACTTGCCCGAGATTCGATCGTCGGTATCTCAATACCTAGTTCAATCTCGTTACCGGCAAGTCTCTTTACTCGTTCCGTAATACATCATCTTGCAACTAACTTATTAGTTGCATTGCTTGCAAGGCTTAAGTGATGTGTATTACCGAGAGGGCCCAGAGATACCTCTCCGACAATTGAAGCGACAAATCCTAATCTCGAAATACGCCAACCCAACATGTACCTTTGGAGACACCTGTAGAGCACCTTTATAATCACCCAGTTACGTTGTGACGTTTGGTAGCACACAAAGTGTTCCTCCGGTAAACGGGAGTTGCATAATCTCATAGTCATAGGAACATGTATAAGTCATGAAGAAAGCAATAGCAACATACTAAACGTTCGGGTGCTAAGCTAATGGAATGGGTCATGTCAATCACATCATTCTCCTAATGATGTGATCCCGTTAATCAAATGACAACTCATGTCTATGGTTAGGAAACATAACCATCTTCGATTAACGAGCTAGTCAAGTAGAGGCATACTAGTGACACTTTGTTTGTCTATGTATTCACACAAGTATTACGTTTCCGGTTAATACAATTCTAGCATGAATAATAAACATTTATCATGATATAAGGAAATAAATAATAACTTTATTATTGCCTCTAGGGCATATTTCCTTCACATTTATGATCATTGTAATAGGGAACGTAATCGAGTAGCTCATGAACTAGCAAGATTAGCTAGGTTTTCTTCTCTGAGTGTTTGGATGGATAACGCCCCTGATGAGGTTATCCCTTTACTTGTAAACGATGCTACTTTACTTATGAATGAATAAAGGAGAAGAAGTTTATATATATAAAAATCTGCCCACCATTTCCACGGAAGTATAGCTTAGGGGTGTTGTGTGACACGTCACCTGTCTGCTGCCAAATTACATGCAAGCTTTTTTGCGAAGAAATTGCATGCATATTTCTCAATCCTGACCAAGCAGAGATCGCAATGGACGGTGCAAGTAATGTACAACTTACGTCTCATCCATCGTCATAACAGACCTACTTGCCCTACTTAATTTCCTTTAGGGTTTTTACCATTTATATCACTAGTTGTGTCTCGCGTCTACTCGATCCATCTCTAGTCTCTCTCCAGCAATCTTAATAACAGTTACAATAGCTACTCGATCGAGGTCGACCCAGTACATCCCTCTCGAGCAAACTACATATTCTCTTAATTAATTAAACTCCATCCCATGGAATGATTAACTAAGCACGCAACCGTGTTTTATTGGCTATAATTCAGGCTTGTCTTTGTTATTATTACCTCCGTCCCAAAATTTGTGTCTTAAAATTGTCTAGACATGAATGTATCCAACACTAAAACGTGTCTAGACATATCTGTATCTAAACAAATCCAAATTTCTTGTGTTAGAATTTTCTAGGTATGGGTGTATATACCCAACACTAAAATATGTGTATCTAGAAATTTTTTAAGACAAGTATTAATTAGTGCACTAAACTAGTACTAGTACAACTCATCAACTTGTCATACTATTTGTATTTATATACATGCCAGATATATGCAATTCCTGCAAGTGCTTCTTCGGATTTGGAGTGGGATACCTTGCTGTTAGACAATTAATCCCATAGGACCTACTTAACAGATCGTAAGCTAGACACTAGATCACCTAATTGCATCAATCAGAGAGATAGATTAGGCTCTTACCACCAATGAAAGCAGCCATTGGTGTCGACGATGCGAAGTCCCATGCCTGCACGATGCAGGCTTGATGTAGGTGCTCGCTGCAGGTAGCGGCGTCCCTCCGGGCGCCACAGGCACTGCCCTGGAACAGGGACAGACCTTGGAGATGATCTTCCCGTCGTGCAGCGCTCCCCCAGATCGGTTAGGGTTTTGGGATGTGAGGAGTAGGAGTAAACGGTATGAGAACTAGTCTCACATAGGTGTCGGCTGCTCCCCCATCTTTTTATATGCGCTGACGACAGGGGACCAAAACCATAGTTGGTTAGGGTGTCCCCGATCAGGGCACGTAAGTTGGGATCGAGGGGTACGAACGTTGGTTCGTGACTGTTGAATATATGGTTCGTGCATGTATATTGTATAGCCTGCCCACCTCCTAGTCTTTGTATAGTTGAGGTTGTGGCCCACCTTGTACTCCATATATACGTGCGCTATGCACCGATCAATACATCGTGAAGCATTGCCAAAACCCTTGTCTCCAACATGGTATCATACCTAAGATCCTAACCCTAACCCATGTGCCGCTGCCGCCGACGCCACCCACCATCGCCGCCACCACCACCCGCCGTCGTCGCCGCCGCGACCGCCGCCCCCGTGTGCGCTGCAGCCCCCGCTTCTGCCTCCACACTACAGCGCTGCCATCCGGCCGCGCCGCTTCCCTGCGAGACGCCGCCAACCCCATGGCCTCCCCCGGCTCCTCCGGCACCACCCGCAGCCGCCGCACCAACCCATTCGAAGGTCCCGATCCCGTCGTCATCCGCGATCTCAACATTCTCACCCGGTTTCCCGTCGTCCTCGACCACCTCACCTCCATGTACTATGCATGGAAGACGTACTTCTCCCTCATGTTCCCGGAGTACAACATCCGGGATCACATCGATGGCTCTGTGGACTCCCGCTTCATGGAGGACGATGAGGAATGGATGTCCATCGACGCCACTCTCATCCGTTGGTTCTACACCACCATCTCGAAGGACCTCTTCCACACGGTGGTCTCCGCCGACGATGATGCTCACGTCGTTTGGACCAAGCTCAACGGCCTCTTCACCGACAACGCGCTCCAACACAAGGTTTTCTTGCACGGCGAGTTCTTTGGGTGCCAGCAGCTCGACACGTCCGTTGGTGATTACTGCATGCGCCTCAAGAAGCTTGTTGACGAGCTCCGTGATATTGGTGAGAAGGTCTCCGATGAGCTCCTCCTCAGCACCCTCATCGCCGGCCTGAACGACGATTTCGGGAACGCCGCCTCCAACATCCCCCTCACCACCAACCCAACGTTCCCGAGGATCGTTGCATACCTGAAGTTGGAGGAGCGGAGGATGCGGATGTCACGCACCCAGGCCACCCACACCGCCCTCACCGCCGGTACCCACGGCGGTGCGCCACCGATCGCTCCGCCAAGGCCCCCCTTGGGTCCCTTCCCAGCGCCGCCGCCACCCGGGTTCCCATACCCGCAGCAGTCGTCGGCCGCTCCGCAGCCCCCCGCCGAGCAGCAGTAGCAGCGCCGCGGGGGCCGCTGTGGCCGAGGCGGCCGCAAGCTGCAGCAACAGTAGCAGCAGCCGGCTGCGCTCGGTGGGGCGCCGCGCCACCACCAACAACAACACCCACCGGTGCCCTGGCAGGCCGGCCAGAACCCCTGGACTGGGGTTGTGCACGCATACTCCATACCTATCCCGCGTGCCCCCGTTCCGGGTCTCTTCGGCGCCTGCCCTGCCGCTCATCAGGCGCTTCATGCGGCCCCTTAGCTGTACCAGCCCGTGCCGCTCTACGGCCCCTCCGCGGCCTACGGGCTGCCCTCGGCCGATCGGTACGTGGCGCCACTGCCTCAGCCGGCGCCGTCTGCCCCAGCTCTTCTGCCGGCACCTTGGGACCCCACGCTCCTAGCGGCCCTCCACACCGCCCCCACGCCGCAGCAGTACACTGGCGGTGGCGACTAGTATATGGACACCGGAGCCACGGCTCACATGGACGCCAACCCCGGTAACCTTCTTGCCGCTCACCCCGTTCACACCGCCGCTCACATTACCATGGGTGACGGTTCTTCCATGCCTATTACTCATGTCGGCCATGCTGCTTTTCCTTCTAACTCCATGCCATCATATCTTTCTAACATACTTATCTCTCCTGACATCATTAAAAATCTTGTTTTTGTTTGTTCTCTTACACGTGAAAATCCTGTTACCGTTGAATTTGACATGTTTGGCTTTTCTGTTAAGGATGCCCGTACCCGATGGTGCTCCACCGATGTGACAGTCCCGACAAGCTCTACCCGGTCCACTCATCCACTTCCTCTGCCGCTGCACCCATGGTGCTTTCCGCCAGAGTGGACCTCTGGCACGCCCGTCTCGGTCATCCCAACACCGCCACCCTTTGTCATATTCTTCGGAGTTTTTCATTCATGTGTAATAAGATCGACGATCACACTTGTCATGCTTGTCGTCTCGGCAAACATGTTCGTCTTTCTTTTAGCAATTCCTCGCATGTCGCATCATACCTGTTTGAGTTAATTCATAGTGATGTTTGGACCTCTCCTGTTGCAAGTAACACGGGCTATCTTTATTATCTTGTCATCCTTGATGATTTTTCGCACTATGTGTGGACCTTCCCGTTGCGGCGAAAGTCGGACTCTGTTGCCATTCTCACCACTTTCTACTCTTATGTCTTCATGCAGTTTGGACGTTCCATTCATGCGTTGCAAATAGACAACGGGAAGGAGTTTGATAACCTTGCGATCCGCAACCTTCTCGCCACACACGACACGATCTTTCGTCTCACTTGCCCATACACTTCGCAACAAAACGGCCGCGCTGAGCGCATGCTTCGCACTCTTAACAACTGCGTTCGCACCCTCCTCTTTCATGCCAACGTTCCACCATGTTTTTGGCCTGACGCGCTAGCCACCGCATCACTACTCATCAACATTCGTCCTTGTCGCACTCGCGGGAACTTTGCACCTCATCACCTCTTGTTTGGCATTCCACCTTCCTATGCTGAGCTCCGTATTTTCGGTTGCCTGTGCTACCCCAGCATCGCTTCCACTACCCCTCACAAGCTCGCACCTCGGTCTGTAGCCTGCATCTTTCTCGGCTATCCCCCCAACACCAAAGGCTACCGCTGCTATGATCCTATCTCACATCGGGTGATCACTTCACGACATGTTTACTTTGATGAGATGGTTTTTCCTTTCCAGTAGGTACCTTCGGATGTTACGGCTTTGCCCACTCCCGGTGGCGGCCACCCACGGGCTTCTCTTGGGCCGCCTCCCGGCTTTGAGGATGCCCCCCACGCCATGGGTCGAGTTTCTCCCTGGTTGGCTGCCCTGGGGGCTGCACCTCCCTCGGCACCCGCGGCCCCGCCCGTCGCCTCACCGGCGGCCTCGCCCGCGGCGGCCACGCCCGCCGCCTCGCCGGTGGCCTCACCCTCCATCTCGCGCGCGGCCTCGGAGGAGGTGGGCTCTTATTCGTCGTCACCCGTCTCTGCTCCGGACCCGCTGCCCCGTCCGATGACTCGCTCTCGGGCTGGCACCCTCCGCCCGAGCACACAGTACCCCAGCGATTAGTAGCTTCTCGCTGCTTCCATATCTGAGCCATCCCCTCTCCCATCGTCAGCTTGAGCCGCCCTTCGGGATCCTCATTGGCTCGCTGCGATGCAGGAAGAGTTCGACACGCTCCAGTGGAACCGTACCTGGCAGCTCGTCCCTCGGCCGCCCCGTGCCAACATCATGATGGGCAAGTGGGTCTTCCGGCACAAGACTCGTCCAGACGGTACTCTCGAGCGCTATAAAGCTCGCTGGGTGGTTCGGGGCTTTCGACAGCGCACGGGCGTGGACTTCACCGACACATTTGCCCCGGTTGTTAAACCGGGCACGATCCGCGCCGTTCTCTAGCTAGCCGTATCTCGCGCTTGGCCTGTGCATCAGTTGGATGTGTCCAACGCCTTCTTGCACGGTCACCTTGCTGAGCAGGTGTTCTGTGAGCAGCCCACCGGCTTCGTCGACGCCACGCATCCAGATCATGTGTGCTTGCTCTCCCGTTCTCTTTACGGGTTGAAGCAGGCACCTCGGGCCTAGTACCAGCGCATCGCCGCCTTCCTGCAGACGCTCGGATTTACATCGACTCGCTCCGATGCGTCCCTTTTCGTGTATCATCACGGAGTTGACATGACCTACTTGCTGTTGTACGTCGATGACATCATTCTGACGGCATCCACTGTCGCGCTCCTCCAACGGCTAACTGGTCGTCTTCACGATGAGTTTGCCCTGAAGGACTTGGGTCCCCTGCATTACTTCCTTGGCATTGAGCTGGTTCGACGGCCCGATGGGTTCTTCTTGCACTAGCAGCGCTACGCCCATGAGCTTCTCGATCGAGCTAGCATGCTTAATTGCAAGCCCGCTCCTACGCCCGTCAACACCAAGGCCAAGGTTTCCACTTTTGAGGGTTCGCCTGCCTCTGGTGCGGCCTTCTACCGCTCCATTGTGGGTGCTTTGCAGTACCTGACCCTGACGCGCCCCGACTTGTAGTATGCTGTTCAGCAGGTTTGTCTCCACATGCATGCTCCGCGCGACTCCCACTGGACTCTGGTGAAGCGTATCCTCCGATACATACGCGGCACCCAGTCTTTGGGACTTACGCTGACAGCCTCCGCTTCCACCAACCTCGTCGCCTATTCTGATGCGGACTGGACCGGCTGCCCGGACACACGGTGCTCCACCTCGGGGTACTGTGCCTACCTTGGGCCGTCCCTGATCTCTTGGTCCTCCAAGCGACAGCCCACTGTGTCCCGCTCGAGTGTTGAGGCTGAGTATCGAGCAGTGGCTAACGGCGTTGCTGAATACTCTTGGCTCCGTCAGCTGCTTCAGGAGTTGCTTTGTGATGTTCACAAGGCCACGCTCGTCTATTGCGACAACGTCTCCGTCGTCTACCTCTCCGCTAACCCGGCCCATCATCGTGGAACGAAGCATATTGAGCTCGATATACACTTCGTTCGTGAGCAGGTGGCTCTTGGGCGCATCTGGGTCCTCCACGTGCCGACGGCACAACAGTTCGCCGACGTCATGACGAAAGGACTGCCTACTTCTATTTTTGAGGAGTTCAGATCCAGTCTTTGCGTCTCCGACGACGCTTCGACTGCGGGGGGTGTTGAATATATGGTTCGTGCATGTATATTGTATAGCCTGGCCCACCTCCTAGTCTTTGTATAGTTGAGGTTGTGGCCCACCTTGTACTCCATATATACGTGCGTTATGCACCGATCAATACATCGTGAAGCATTGCCAAAACCCTTGTCTCCAACAGTGACCTCCATGTTTCCCTTTTCAATGTAACTTATTTCTGGTTCTTTTATTTTCGTTTTTGGCCCATTGGGCCTTTAGATCAATACCAACACTTGCAAGCATGAACTTCCTATAATTAATAATCTGTCAACTGTGCAGTCCAGTATGTAATTTTTTGGATTCAAAGGAACTGACTTGCATGTGGCATTTCGTATCAGCCTTAATTTTTCCGCCCTCTCCCTCATATATATGCGTAGTTTGTTTTCAATTTTGTTACCTAAATTCAAAGGGCACGCTGGTATGCAGACGAGGCGAAGCTGACCACGAACGAGTGGTACTTCTTCAGCTTCCGCGACTGTCGGTGGGAACGACACCTATGGGATCACAAGAATCCCTACTACGGTTGCGGGGCGCGGGGTCGTGAGAAGAGTGGATCAAACAGATAGCACACGGTTCGTTTATCCAGGTTCGGGCCGCGGGGATGCGTAAAACCCTACTCCTACTTTGGTGGATTGTATATCTGTGTTCTTGAGCTAGCTATGGGGCGTGAGGAGCTCCAAAAAGCCGAATCCTCCTCCTGGTCACCTCGGGCCTCCTTTTATAGGAAAGGGGGTGCCACAGTAGCACCAGGAGGTGGAAAGGGAACAGTGATGCGAGGTTATCCCTTGCATTACATGATAAGGTGCATTTAATGCGTCTTGCCCAGGTGTCCTTGCTTTATCGGGGACGGGGGAGAGCCCTGTCTCGTCCGTCGCCGCTCCCTCTCGCGTCGACACGTGCCCTGGCCAGCGGCGCCCGCGGTGCCATGTAGGCAGGCAGGCAGCTGAGGTGGCGCAGTGGTGGGTCTCCACGAAGATCTGCATGCCACCACGCAGGTGCCTGCCCAGCTAGTTGGGTCGGCAGCTGCATGCAAACGGCGGTGGAGGTTTGACTGGCGTGGGCTTGATGGTGGCCTAATGGGTGTTTTTGGCAAGGGCCTTGCCGGGGCCCCGGCAAGGGTCTTGCCGTGGTGCCTGCTGTCATCTCCGGCAAGGCTCTTGCCGGGGCCTTGTGGTCCTCCTTGGCTGGGATCCCGCCAAGGATCATCATCTTCTGAAGGGTGTATCTGATCTCGAATGTCTTCACAAAGATCTGCATGCCACCACGGGGATGTCTCCCGAATCCTTGCCCCATGGGGGTAGTAGACTCAAGGGTGACTCACTCCGTAGGTGTGGGGCGAGCTGCCACGGCAAGGGTCTTGCCGGGTTTGCTAAAACTGCCTCCCGGCAAGGATCTTCCCGGGGGGGTCCGCTTCGTCCCCTTTGCTCTTTGTGGTCTTGGTCTTGGCGTCGTTCTGCTTCTCTTGAGCTTCGTCCTTACCTTGGCTCACCTCCCTTGCCTTGCTTAGTGTGGTGGTGCCCGTGGCTCAGACTGCCCGTGCACAGTTATAGGGGTACAAAAAGTGTATCCCTCTTTTTGTACACCGACAGGAGCCCCCGGGCCTGGGCCACACGTAAGCGCAATCGCGTCGTTGGTCTAGGCCCAAAAACGGTGCGTGGGCAGGCGGGGCGGTTTTTACCGCGGTAAGTCTCTTTGCGCGCTGCGCTTCCCATGCTTCCCGCGCGTGGTGGCGCGTGGGGAGGCGTGTGTGACGTGGGCGGCATGCGTGGGGCTGAGCTCTGCATGCATGCATCATGTCGTAGTAAAGGGGGCGGTTTGCGCCTTCCCCATAAACGGAGGGAGGCGTGGAGGCGCAGCCCATTTACTGAACAGGGCCGAGGCGTGATCTTCAAGGCGTCCACTACCCACGATCACGGGGCGGGGAGAGGTCGCATCACCCGTCGCCTCGGTCCTGCACGCCTGCTACGTGGCTCTCATGCGCTTGGGGTGGTGAACAGTGGAGGTGGGAAACCGGGCCGCCCCGGGCTGGGGCGGCGGGTCGGTCCCAGTTCCCTTCGCCTTTCGCGTCTTGATTGGCTGAGCGGGGCGGCCGAGCCCCCACCCCGTTCCTCTATAAAGAGCGGGAGGGGGGATGGCGTCCCACATTCCTTCATCTTCTCCTTCCTTCAGCTTCTGCTCCCCCCTTCCATCCGTCATGGAGAAAGGGAATCCTGGTCCTTCAACAGTGGCGGCGAGGGTCGCCGCTCGACAATGTGTCCCTCCTTCTCCCGCACCCGCGGTGGCAGAGCCGGCCGCGAGGGGAAGGGGGAGGGGGCGAGGCCGAGGCGGTCGGGGAAGAGGAGGACGGGGCGGCGCGCCGGCCTCGCCTCCGCCAACAGTTCTTCCCCCTGTGGAGGGCCACGTTGGGGATGACCCTTGCAAGTTCTTCGTCAGGCTACGCCGGTCGCCTCACCGTCACCTTCGTCTCCCGACTCCATTCACGCGGGAGATGGAGCTGGATCTGCCGGAGTTGTTGTGGCTGCACATGAGGGGTTGCGCGATCAGTGGCACGCGGGCCCACGTCGATTTCCCCGCCCCTCACGTGATGTATCTCCGTCGGGGATGGAAGATGTTTGCCCATATCCACCGCTTGACGAAGGGGCTCACTCTCCATTTTAAGCTGATGGAGGGTGGCCTTCTCTCCGTCAAGGTCTTCGGGTGCTTTGGGACCCGTGCAAGGTGCTGCATGGAGAGCTCTTCTGATAGTGAAGACTCCTCCTCGGGCGGGAGTGACGAGGAGGACAGCGGCAGCGAGGACAAGGGTAGTAGGCGACAGGATGATGGGTCCGATTAGGTGTCGGGTGCCGCTCCATGCGGCACCGGCGACCCCATCATCCGCGTCGCCGGCTCCCTGAACTTCCCGGGGTCGTCTCCTTGGGCGGCTGGCGTTGGGAGGCTGCGGAAGAGGAAGAGGGCGGGTGGCAAGGCCGTCAAGTCGGAGTACGCGGGCACCGATGCCTTCGACGCGTGCTGACGTCCTGCCGCTTCGTCTTCGAGCTTTGCTTCCGCCGCCGCCATCACCATCCAGCCTTCAGACGACCAACGAGATGTTCTCTTGGTGTCTTCTGCCACCCGTAGCTCGCCTAGGCGCCCCTTTTGCCATTTTCGCCTCCTTGACCTGCCTCCTGAGGAGATGGACAAGAAAGGGATTACAGGCACCTTATCTCTTTTTAGTTTGTAAGCCTTCGGGCCTTAGCTGAATTTAAAACTTGTAATCCCATCATTCATGTTTTTCATTCCCTATGGACTGTACCTGAGTGGAATGTTTTTAATGAAAAAGGGATGCTTGCCGGGTCATTCGTTTGTGGGTAGAACCCACGACAAGGAGTAAATCCTTGATATCTTCAAGATAAACATTTCCTTGCCCGGCAACAGGCCTTGCCGTCTTCCCACTTCGCTCGACCTTCCTCACGCCTTTGGCAGAGGTAGGGATGAGGCGGGTTCTGGCTCCTTGTTTCATCGTTTCGCTGCCGCGACTACGACCAAACTTGGCCCCAGGAACGAGCCCTAGGGCCTAGAGTTATGGGAGCATGGTAGTTTAGGGGAAAACGAGGTTTCACATACCTCAGTCCATAATGGAATGCATGATAAGGGATGAAGAACTTATCTAAAGATGCAGCCCCCGGCAACTCTGGTTCGCCGTGGGTGAATCTTTGCTCTTGCAGCCCCCGGCAATGCTGGCTTGCCGGGGGCTAGATGCTGGTCCATTCATCTTCTTTTCCTCCCCAAGTGGTTCGGCACGGATATCCGTGTGTCCTGTGAACCAAAGAGGACAAAAGAAAGACAAAGAGACGCACACTCGACCTCTAAGCTAGGGGTTAGTCACCGCTAAGCACTATCAACCCTAACCAAGTACGAGACTCGACCTAGCATGCATGCTATAACTTAGGGTGCCAGCGCTTCATTTATTTGTGCTTAGGGTCTGCGCCTGGCTTTGTACAAAGGGTTACATGCATCATCGGCAATGCTTGTACAAAAGGTGGCTTGCCGGGGGGCCCGGCAAGCCGCGCCTCACGGGTAAAACTTGCGAAGATGCTCAATGTTCCAGGAGTTACTCACTGGAACGGCATCTTCGGTCTCCAGGCTGACTGCGCCGGGCCTGGTGACTCGTATTACCCGATAAGGGCCTTCCCACTTTGGCGTCAACTTGTTGGAATTCTTGGCCGATTGAACGCGCCGAAGGACAAGGTCGCCTTCCTCAAGGCTTCGGGCATGAACCTTGCGGCTATGGTAGCGGCGCAAGGCTTGCTGGTAGCGTGCTGCTTTCACAGCCGCCCGAAGACGATCTTCCTCAAGGAGCATTGCGTCATCTTGCCGCAGTTGCTCTTGCTCAAGCTCATCATAAGCGAGCACTCGAGGTGACCCGTATATGAGTTCAGTGGGGAGAACTGCTTCTGCCCCGTATACCAGGGCAAAAGGTGTCTGGCCGGTGGCTCGATTTGGCGTCGTCCTGATCGACCAAAGAACCGTCGGCAACTCATCAATCCAGCGCCTTCCACTCTTGTGCAGCCTGTCAAAGGTCTTGGTCCTTAAGCCTCGCAGTACTTCAGCGTTTGCCCTCTCAGCTTGACCATTGCTTCGTGGGTGAGCAACGGAAGCGAAACAGACTTTGCTGCCGAGGTCTTGGATATATTGCATGAAGGTGCGGCTTGTGAACTGTGTGCCGTTGTCGGTGATGACCCTGTTGGGTACACCAAAACGGCACACTAGTCCCTTGAAGAACTTGACGGCTGACTGAGCTGTGACCTTCCTCACTGCCTCCACCTCCGGCCACTTTGTGAACTTGTCGATTGCAACATACAAGTACTCAAAGCCCCCGACAGCGCGGGGGAAAGGGCCCAGTATGTCGAGCCCCCAGACCGAGAAGGGCCAGGAGAGAGGAATGGTTTGAAGGGCTTGAGCTGGCTGATGAAGCTTCTTTGAATGGAACCGACACGCTTCACACCTGGTGACTAGTGTCGTCGCATCCTGGAGGGCGGTGGGCCAGAAGAAGCCTTGCCGAAATGCCTTGCCGGCAAGGGCCCTTGACCCGATGTGGGACCCACATATGCCTCCGTGTATCTCCGCCAACAGCTCCAGTCCTTCCTCCCGAGGGATACACTTCAATTTCACACCGTTCGGCCTCTTTCTGTACAGGACGTCATCGACGAACTGGTACATGGTAGAGCGACGGGCTACTTTTTCCGCTTCTTCCCGCTCTTCAGGAAGTTCCCCTGTTTGGAGGAATCGGACGGTATGTTGTGCCCACGCTAGAGCTTGGGGCTCGACGGTGAGGACTAAAGGCATTTCCTCCGCTATAGGAGCTGCTGTCTCGACGGCAAGAGCTTGACGCTCCGCCGGAGCTAGCCGTCCCGTGGCGGGCTCAGTGTCCCTGGCAACATCCTTGCCGGCGGCTCCGGGGAGCTCGGCGGGAAAGTACTTGCCGGGTCCTGATTTCCTCCTCTTGTTCTGCTCTGTTGATGGATCAACGGATGGCTGAGTTAGCTGGAGCACAAAGGTACCTGGTTCCACAGGTAGCTTGAGGCCAGCGTGTTTTGACAGGTAATCAGCGATATCGTTCTCCGCTCGGGGAACGTATTCAGCCTGTATACCGTCGAAACGCTCTTCCAGCTTTCTCACTTCATCGACGTAGGCCTTCATCAACGGGCTCTGGTAGTCCTTGTTGACTTGCTTGACGACGAGCTGCGAGTCGCCCCTGACGATGAGCTTCTTGATTCCGAGGTCCGCCGCGATCCTAAGACCGGCAAGCAGCCCTTCGTACTCTGCCGTATTGTTTGTTGACACCTCCCTGGGGAAGTGCATCTGGATCACGTACTTGAGGTGCTCTCCGGTGGGCGCGACAAGCAGTACGCCAGCCCCGGCGCCGTGTAAGGAGAAAGCTCCATCAAAGTACATGATCCAACTGCAACTTGCCTCCTTGCCGGGGAGAGCAGTCTCTTGGGCTTCTTCGTCAGGCGTTGCGGTCCATTCTGCAATGAACTCCGCCAGGACTCGGCTCTGAATCGTCGAAGTACTTTCAAACTTGAGGCCAAAGCTGGACAGCTCCAGTGCCCATTCCACAATTCTTCCCGTTGCATCTGGATTGTGCAATATCCGTTGCAGAGGGAGGCGAGTGACGACAGTGATCTCGTGTGCCTGGAAGTAGTGACGCAGCTTCCTCGAGGCCATAAGAAGGCCGAAGAGCAGTTTCTGCACGCCGGAGTACCTTGATCTAGCCCCCTGCAGGAGGGAACTAACAAAGTAGACCGGGTGCTGCATCATTTTCTTCTTCGGCGGCACTTCAACTGGCTGTGTCGTCTCTGCATTGGTGGTGTCGGGCTCTGTCGCTGCCATTACCTCGTCGTCAACCTCTCTCTGCGCCACTAGTGCGGCGCTGACCACCTGGTTCGTTGCCGCCAGGTATAGCAGCAACGACTCCTGTGGCCTAGGCGCAACTAGTATTGGCGCGGAGGAGAGGTACTTCTTCAAATCTTGCAATGCTGCTTCGGCTTCTGGCGTCCACTCCATCGGGCCCGCCTTTTTCAGGATCTTGAAAAAGGGAAGGGCGCGCTCGGCAGACTTGGAAATGAATCTGCCCATGGCGGCGACGCAACCAGCAAGCCGACGCACATCCTTGATTCGCTTGGGTGCTTCAATCTGCTCTATAGCTTTGATCTTGTCCGGATTGGCCTCTATCCCACGCTGTGACACAAAGAACCCGAGAAGCTTGCCGGACGGGACGCCAAAGACGCACTTCTCAGGGTTCAGCTTGAGATTGATCTTGCGCAGGTTTGCAAATGTTTCTTGCAAATCCGGTATGAGGGTTGCCCTGTCCTTGGTTTTGACCACTATGTCATCCATATAAGCTTCCATATTTCTATGGAGCTGGGGTTCAAAACCAATCTGGACCGCCCTTGCAAACGTCGAACCAGCACTCTTCAACCCGAAAGGCATCCGCATGAAACAATACGTACCACATGGGGTGATGAATGTTGTTTTCTCTTCGTCTTCTCTTGTCATGAAGATCTGGTGGTAGCCGGAGTAGGCATCGAGGAATGACAACAAATCACACCCAGCTGTGGAGTCAACAATCTGGTCGATGCGCGGCAACGGGAAGGGGTCCTTAGGACAAGCCTTATTGATATCTGTGTAATCAATACACAGCCTCCACTTCCCATTAGCCTTGCGCACTACGACCGGATTGGCCAACCACGTTGGATGGAGCACTCCTCTTACCAAACCCGCTGCTTCCAGTTTCCGGATCTCCTCTGTGATGAACTCTTGTCGTTCCAAAGCTTGCTTTCTGACCTTCTGCTTGACGGGCCGCGCATGAGGACAGACAGCAAGGTGGTGCTCAATCACCTCCCTGGGAACGCCGGGGATGTCAGAAGCTTGCCATGCAAACACATCGACATTCGCCCGCAGGAAGGTGACGAGCGCGTCTTCCTATTTGTCGTCAAGGGTGGAGCTTATGGTGAAAGCCCCTCCCGTGCCGTCCTCATTGACAGAAACCTTCTTGGTTCCCGGCGGTATGGCCCTGGGCTTCTTGTTTCCGCCGGTGGAGCTCTCTGGCACGTCCTCGACGGGAGCGCTACACTCCGAAGAGGTGCGCTTGCCGGAGTGGGTGTCCGAGGTCTCACCGGTCTTCTTCTTCTTCTTCCCTCCCGGGGTCCCAGCGGCAGGAGCAAGTGCCCTAGTGGCGGCAGCTGCTGCAACTGCTTGCTGGTATAGTTGGTCAGCGCAAATCAGCGCATCTTTCTTATCGGAGGGGATGGTGATGATCGTCACAGGTCCTGGCATCTTCAGGGTGTTGTAGGCGTAGTGTGACGCCGCCATGAACTTGGCCAGCGCTGGGCGGCCAAGGATCCCGTTGTAGGGCAAGGGGATCTTGGCAACATCAAACACGATCCTCTCCGTCCTGTAGTTCAGATCGCTTCCAAAAGTCACGGGCAGCGTGACCTTTCCCTTAGGTTGGCTTCTTCCCGGGTTGACCCCCTGAAACGTGCCCGTCTCCTCGAGGTCTCCATCAGGAATCTGCAGTTTCTCGATCACGGCAGGCGAGATCAAGTTCAGACCGGCCCCGCCATCGACTAGCATCTTTGTCACCTTGAGGTTGCGTATTGTTGGTGAAACCAACAATGGCAAGCACCCGACCGCAGTAGTGCGATCAGGGTGATCCTCAGTGTCAAAAATGATAGGTGTGCTGGACCACTTCAGCGGCCTTTGGGCATCAAACGACGGCTCTGCCGCTGTAATCTCTCGCGCCCACTGTTTAAGCTGGCGGTGAGAAGTATGCAGCGAGGCGCCGCCGTCGATGCACATGGCCTCTGTAGCTTTCTGAAACTCTTGGTCGCCGGATTCGTCGTCCTCTTCGTGATCGTCGTCTTCTGGCTTTTTGTCACGGCCCCGGGCGGGCCTCTCCTGTTGTTTATCCTTGCCGCGACGGCCCGCCTGGCCGTCACGCTTCTTGCCGGACCCCTCAGCACCGTCTTGGCCCTTCTCCTTGTCCCGCCTCTCATATTCAGCCCTCTGCTTCTCAGCGAGGAGCTCAACCTGTCGGCAGTCTTGGAGAGCATGGCCTTTGGTGCGATGGATCTTGCAGTATCGCTTGTCGGAGTTCCCTGGCTTCTCGGCAACCGCCAAGGCCCGGCAGGCGACACATCCGGCAATTTCCTTGCCGGGGTCATCTGCCTTGGTTTTCTTGGTGGAGCCGGTGTCACCAGATCCCTCGACGGCAAGCACGGCTTTACCTTTGCGCTTCCTGTTGCGGCGCCGGCCCTTCTTCGCCGGGGCGGCAGTATCTTCATCTGAGGAGTCGGTTTCCACGCCGGCGTCTTCGCCGGGGTACTTCCTTCCCTCTTCAGCCCGGGCACATCTGTCAGCAAGAACATAGAGTTCTGCTACATCTTTCACCTTGTTCATTGCCAGCTCTTCGCGCATCTTGCGGTTACGCACGTTCTGATGGAACGCGCTGATGATGGCGGCAGGGTGAACATCAGGGATATTGTACTGTATCCGGCTGAACCTCTGTATATACTTGCGGAGACTCTCGCCTCCCTTCTGGGGAATGACGTGCAGGTCGCTCGCTTGGCCATGGGCTTGGTGGCCTCCAGTAAAGGCGCCCACAAACTCATGGCACAAATCCGACCAGGAGGAAATAGAGTCTACCGGCAAGTGCATCAACCATGACATGGCGTTGGGTTTAAGAGCCAACGGAAAGTAATTCGCAAGCACCTTATCGTCGCGGGCTCCGGCAGCTTGCATCGCAATGGTGTAGATGCTGAGGAACTCGGACGGGTGGGTCTTGCCGCTGTACTTTTCGCCCACGTCAGGTTTGAAGGTGCGGTGAGTGGGCCACTGGAACTGCCGCAGCTCACGGGTAAAAGCCGGACAGCCTACCTCGTAAGGTAGGCCTCCAGGGCTCTCCGGTGCCGGGTGGTTCACAGCAGGCCCTGCTCGCCTGTCTGACTGGTGGCGCGCTCCGCGCCGGCGCTCGATAGTGGTTCGAGCGTCTTCATGTTCTCGTTCCCGAAGGACTTGGCGCTGGTCACAGTGGGTCCGCGGGTCGGACGACGCTATGGAGATTTCGTCGCCCGCAACGTCGCGACGGGCTGGCGTCCGCGGTACCGGGCGAGGAGGAGGCGAGTGCACCGTGGTCGCGGCGCCGCCGGCTTTCCTGCCACTGGTGCGTGGGACTCCGTCGGAGCATCGACCCGGGGGCTCCACCGGACTCGGTTCGTCTTTGTTGGCCACCGCAACAAGGCTTCGGATAGTGGCTCTCCATTCGTCGAGTTTCCCCATAGTGGGAGGAAAATCGAGGAGCAACTGCGCGCGCGCCAGGGCTTCTGCTGGCGTTGGTGGCAGCGAAACCTTCACGGATCGCGACGCGCTTCGACTTCTGACCATGTCAGAAGGAGCTCTATCACGACCCCGCGGTTGCATGCCATCTTCACCAGCGCCTCGGCGAGCGGGCAGGTCTTCTACCTCCCGGGAGTGGCGCTAGGGGCTCTTCCCGCGGCAACGTCCGGGGTCTTCAGCGTGGTTGCGCCGTTCGTCGCGCGCCGCTTGAGAGGAGCGCGCCGTCGGCGCCGGCGTGGGAGTCTTGGAGGCCCTCGCATCGCCTTCGGGCGGGGCGGTAGCGATCTTGGAAGGCCCCGCGCCACCCGCGGAGGGCCTGGCTCCGTCTTTGGATTTGGCGGCGTGCGGCCCGTTACCAGGCGCACGAACATCGCCGCCTCCCAAACTCCGGCTGCTGGGACGGTGTTGGTGTTCGCGAACGGCGCCCCGGGTCCTTTCTGCGACCGGTCCGCTGCTCGCCCGCGTCGGGACGGGATGTCCGGCTTCCGACGGGCCAACCGCCACCGTCGTCTTCTTCTTGGGCGCCATGACGATGAAGAAGCGTCGAACTAACTGCTAAAGCCGATTCTCACAACTGCGCCCCCTACCTGGCGCGCCAAAGATGTCGGTGGGAACGACACCTATGGGATCACAAGAATCCCTACTACGGTTGCGGGGCGCGGGGTCGTGAGAAGAGCGGATCAAACAGATAGCACACGGTTCGTTTATCCAGGTTCGGGCCGCGGGGATGCGTAAAACCCTACTCCTGCTTTGGTGGATTGTATATCTGTGTTCTTGAGCTAGCTATGGGGCGTGAGGAGCTCCAAAAAGCCGAATCCTCCTCCTGGTCGCCTCGGGCCTCCTTTTATAGGAAAGGGGTTGCCACAGTAGCACCAGGAGGTGGAAAGGGAACAGTGATGTGAGGTTATCCCTCGCATTACATGACAAGGCGCATTTAATGCGTCTTGCCCAGGTGTCCTTGCTTTATCGGGGACGGGGGAGAGCCCTGTCTCGTCCGTCGCCGCTCCCTCTCGCGTCGACACGCGCCCTGGCCAGCGGCGCCCGCGGTGCCATGTAGGCAGGCAGGCAGCTGAGGTGGCGCAGTGGTGGGTCTCCACGAAGATCTGCATGCCGCCACGCAGGTGCCTGCTTAGCTGGTTGGGTCGGCAGCTGCATGCGAACGGCGGTGGAGGTTTGACTGGCGTGGGCCTGATGGTGGCCCTAACGGGTGTTCTTGGCAAGGGCCTTGCCGGGGCCCCGGCAAGGGTCTTGCCGTGGCGCCTGCTGTCATCCCCGGCAAGGCTCTTGCCGGGGGCCTTGTGGTCCTCCTTGGCTGGGATCCCACCAAGGATCATCATCTTCTGAAGGGTGTATCTGATCTCGAATGTCTTCACAAAGATCTGCATGCCACCACGGGGATGTCTCCCGAATCCTTGCCCCATGGGGGCAGTGGACTCAAGGGTGACTCACTCCGCAGGTGTGGGGCGAGCTGCCACGGCAAGGGTCTTGCAGGGTTTGCTAAAACCGCCTCCCGGCAAGGATCTTGCCTAGGGGGTCCGCTTCGTCCCCTTTGCTCTTTGTGGTCTTGGTCTTGGCGTCGTTCTACTTCTCTTGAGCTTCGGCCTTACCTTGGCTCACCTCCCTTACCTTGCTCAGTGTGGTGGTGCCCGTGGCTCAGACTGCCCGTGCACAGTTATAGGGATACAAAAAGTGTATCCCTCTTTTTGTACACCGACAGCGACCGCAAGTAGGCGACAGGATTGCGCACGAACCGTGCCACTAGGTCCGGCTACCCGATACCAGCTCTTTCTCCCACTCACATAAATAAAGGTGGAAGATGAAGCACATAATTTTTCCGGCGCACAAACACCTCCGTCGCATGAACGGCGCCTCGGCCGCATGAACGACCTCACTTTACTAGGCACATACCCGGACGCGGCAACACTCAACAGCTTACCCAGAGGAGCTCTCTCACAGCCGACCGATCGCATACCATGGTCTCGACGGAAACTACTTCATCTCTGGCTCCTAGGCTCGGCTCATACCGACGCTCTTGATCAGTGCATTGGGAGGGGGTTTTATACCCGGCTGCGCAAGACTCTCGTCTTCTACCATGCCCCCCTTAAAACGGCACCAAGACCTGCTGGGTCATGCACGAGTTTTGCATAGAGAACCCTCACTCCCCACCCAAGGCGTGTTCAATTGCCAAGCTCATACAACAGAGATCTGATGTTTTATGAGTTTTTAATTCATAAGCTGTCCCAATATGCATGTTTTCATTTGAATTTTGTTTTTGCAGGAGGACTGGGTGCTGTGCAGAGTTTTCCATAAGAAGAAAGCCGACTAGGAGTATGCCATTGACGACGAACATGCGATCATCGGTAGCATGGCTCGCAGCGTTGCTACTGTGACCGGATCCAACTATGTCATCTCCTTGGCCTGCCATGATCCAGTTCAGTACCATCACTCACCAACGGCGTTGTTCCCCTCCCCAACTACTGAGCTACGACATAATCCTCGACTTCAGCCAGCAACGCCAGGGCGGTGGCAGTGCAATGGCGGGTTTGAGAGAGGGTGCCGGGGTTCACTATGGCGCGGTGCTGATGGACCTAGGGCTAAAGGTGCAGGAGGAGCACTACAACTACAACATCTTGATGTAGACTAGGTGTTGGGGCGCGCCCGTGGCGCGCCTCTTGAGGGGGAGTTGGGCGGTGCTTGGTTGTATTCGCCCCTTTAACACTCTTTTCTATTCTAATTAGCGTTTGGGATGAATGCTTTAATTAAGAAACTTAGCAGCCGAAATAGAAAATATATACTCTACAAAGAAAGCCCATTATGGATCTGAACATGAAACATCTGACTGACAATAGTGCACTTAACATAAGCAACAACATAGGTTTAGCATCTTGAAAAGCATGTGATAAGAGGGCCCAAAAGTAAACCATAGATTATCACAGTATATAGCATAATTAGGAGTGCTTAGTGGTACATTATATTAGATTATATTGACACAGGGGCGGCAACGTCTTCTATGGTGCATCCAGAGGCAGTGCACGGTGACAACAAAGCGGCACATTGAAGTGATCCTGAAATGAAATGCACAAATGTCTCCTTTGCGAATGTTGGCGCAGCAGCAAAACTCAGACCAGTTGGTGGTTATAGTGGCCCTCTTATCAGTTCCTAGCATGATGCGACATTCAGCGAGTAGATTGCCATCTGCAAGTCTGACCATGAGTGTATATCATTGTTTGGATCAATGTAGTCCAGTAGGTTCTCTTCAGTATAGTTAAACTGAAAATACTGGTAGAAGAAAGCAAGTTATTTACATGGACAGAAATTGTTGTGTGATATGGAAGATAAGAGCGTGTTCTATGGATATTAATGATATTAATGGTGATAGCAAAGTACTGTTATTGACTACATGTCTTGAGGACCCAAACTTATGAATGCTGAAGTAAAATGGCTGATGAAAGAGCAAAGAGAAGTCAATATTTCTGGTGTCTAGTTGATGATTTGAGTATGTACAGTCTACTTTTGTAAGATGACTAAACTGCTGACTGTTAAGTAGTATGAACAGAACAGAAATTTTTATATGTTAAGCATGGATAGAACAATAGTATATATGAGAAACTCTGTATGCAACTTCCGTTTGTATCGTCACAAACTTACAGCTGTAAATGTAATTAAAATGCATAAGAAAACAGCATTGTATATTCTGTACAATGGCTGGTGAAGCTCATGAAAAGATTCTCCTCTTTATCATGTGCATTTGTTCGTATTACATGGATGAAAATATGAGATGGAAAAGACATCAACCTACAATAAACCTCTTCCAGATTTAGTACCAACTTAAATACAAGAATGAAGAGCTGGTCTAAAAGAGAGTGCCAATTCTAAGTTCGTGGAGAATACGTGCATACCCAGTGTACATTGGAGCAACCATTATATATCAATCATGTAAAAAATGCAATCACATACACACACGTTTATTTTCATCAGACAACACAGTGGTCCCATCTAATCAACGATACTTGTTGAGAGAAACCAAGCATGTGAGTGACTTAGTAGCAGGGACAAATAACAGAAAAGGGAACGGCCTGGAGACAAGCAATGTAGATGCTCTGGCGCATGACGTCGATGAGCCCGTCGTCGTAGTCGACGACGGAGCAGCGGTCAATCCAGATGTCGAAGGATCCACGATTGTTATGGATGACGTCGATGTCGTGGCTGCAGCCAACCTCGAACTGGACTGAAATAATTCAGAATTAGTACCGACGACATTTGGCAGCAATAAAATACTAATGCATCTAATTATGATGCCATATGTGGCAAGTAAACAAACCCAAAGCAAGAAGCGTGTTATCATCGGTAGCACGGTTAGTCTCCTCTAGCATCTTAACAATGCAAAGGCAGGCAACAACGGAAAGATGCTCCAGATGTGCTCAACTAATAACCAAAGTAAATATGGCCAATAATATAACCTCTCCCTTTTGGTTTTGCCTTGCATCATGCCAAGATAAGAACATCAAAAGGATGTACCTTTTCTAGCCTAGTCATTGGTGCAGGACTGACGATAGGTAGAAAGCCTCGATTTGAACAACAAAGTATATATTGTGTGGAAAAAGTATACCATTATATTTATATGGGAAAGAAGTTTCCGATGGTACATTTTGTAGGCATATAACTGTTGGGGAACGTAGTAATTTCAAAAAAATTCCTGCGCACACGCAAGATCGTGGTGATGCATGACAACAAGAGGGGAGAGTGTTGTCCACGTACCCTTGTAGACTGAAAGCAGAAGCGTTATAACAACGCAGTTGATGTAGTCGTACGTCTTCACGGCCCGACTGATCAAGCACCAAAACTACGGCACCTCCGAGTTCTAGCACACGTTCAGCTTGATGACGATCCCCGGACTCCGATCCAGCAAAGTGTCGGGGAAGAGTTCCGTCAGCACGACCGCGTGGTGACGATCTTGATGTTCTACTGCCGCAGGGCTTCACCTAAGCACCGCTACAATATTATCGAGGATTATGGTGGAGGGGGGCACCGCACACGGCTAAGAGATCTCAAGGATCAATTGTTGTGTCTAGAGGTGCCCCCTGCCCCCGTATATAAAGGAGCAAGGGGGAGGGGCGGCCGGCCGGGAGGAGGCGCGCCAGGGAGGAGTCCTACTCCTACCGGGAGTTGGACTCCCTCCTTTTCCTTGTCCAAGTAGGAGAGGGGGAAGGAAGGGAGAGAGGAGAGGAAGGAAAGGGTGGGCGCCGCCCCTCCCTCCTTGTCCAATTTGGACTAGATGGGGAGGGGGCGCGCGGCCTGCCCTGGCCGCCCCTCCTCTTCTCCACTTTAGGCCCATGAGGCCCATTAACCCCCGGGGGGGTTCCGGAAACCCCCCGGTACTCCGGTTTTATCCGAAACTTTCCCAGAACACTTCCGGTGTCTGAATATAGTCGTCCAATATATCAATCTTTATGTCTCGACCATTTCGAGACTCCTCATCATATCCGGGACTCCGAACTAACTTCGGTACATCAAAACGAATAAACTCATAATATAACTGTCATCGAAACCTTAAGCGTGCGGACCCTACGGGTTCGAGAACAATGTAGACATGACCGAGACACGTCTCCGGTCAATAACCAATAGCGGAACCTGGATGTTCATATTGGCTCCCACATATTCTACGAAGATCTTTTATCGGTCAGACCGCATAACAACATACGTTGTTCCCTTTGTCATCGGTATGTTACTTGCCCGAGATTCGATCGTCGGTATCTCAATACCTAGTTCAATCTCGTTGCCGGCAAGTCTCTTTACTCGTTCCATAATACATCATCTCGCAACTAACTCATTAGTTGCATTGCTTGCAAGGCTTAGGTGATGTGCATTACCGAGAGGGCCCAGAGATACCTCTCCGACAATCGGAGTGACAAATCCTAATCTCGAAATACGCCAACCCAACATGTACCTTTGGGGACACCTGTAGAGCACCTTTATAATCACCCAGTTACGTTGTGACGTTTGGTAGCACACAAATTGTTCCTCCGACAAACGGGAGTTGCATAATCTCATAGTCATAGGAACATGTATAAGTCATGAAGAAAGCAATAGCAACATACTAAACGGTCGGGTGCTAAGCTAATGGAATGGGTCATGTCAATCACATCATTCTCCTAATAATGTGATCCCGTTAATCAAATGACAACACATGTCTATGGTTAGGAAACATAACCATCTTTGATTAATGAGCTAGTCAAGTAGAGGCATACTTGTGACGTTTAGTTTGTCTATGTATTCACACAAGTATTATGTTTCCGGATAATACAATTCTAGCATGAATAATAAACATTTATCATGATATAAGGAAATAAAATAATAACATTATTATTGCCTCTAGGGCATATTTCCTTCAGTCTCCCACTTGCACTAGAGTCAATAATCTGGATTACATAGTAATGATTCTAACACCCATGGAGCTTTGGTGTTGATCATGTTTTGTTCGTGGAAGAGGCTTAGTCAATGGGTCTGTAACATTCAGATCCGTATGTATCTTGCAAATCTCTATGTCTCCCACCTGGACTAGATCCCGGATGGAATAGAAGCGTCTCTTGATGTGCTTGGTTCTCTTGTGAAATCTGGATTCCTTTGCCAAGGCAATTGCACCAGTATTGTCACAAAAGATTTTCATTGGACCCGATGCACTAGGTATGACACCTAGATCGGATATGAACTCCTTCATCCAGACTCCTTCATTTGCTGCTTCCGAAGCAGCTATGTACTCTGCTTCACATGTAGATCCTGCCACAACGCTTTGTTTAGAACTGCACCAACTGACAGCTCCACCATTTAATGTAAACACGTAACTGGTTTGCGATTTAGAATCGTCCGGATCAGTGTCAAAGCTTGCATCTACGTAACCATTTATGATGAGCTCTTTGTCACCTCCATATATGAGAAACATATCCTTAGTCCTTTTCAGGTATTTCAGGATGTTCTTGACCGCTGTCCAGTGATCCACTCCTGGATTACTTTGGTACCTCCCTGCTAGACTTATAGCAAGACACACATCAGGTCTGGTACACAGCATTGCATACATGATAGAGCCTATGGCTGAAGCATAGGGAACATCTTTCATTTTCTCTCTATCTTCTGCATTGGTCGGGCATTGAGTCTTACTCAATTTCACACCTTGTAACAAAGACAAGAATCCTTTCTTTGCTTGATCCGTTTTGAACTTCTTCAAAACTTTGTCAAGGTATGTGCTTTGTGAAAGTCCAATTAAGCGTCTTGATCTATCTCTATAGATTTTAATGCCCAATATGTAAGCAGCTTCACCGAGGTCTTTCATCGAAAAACTCTTATTCAAGTATCCCTTTATGCTATCCAGAAATTCTATATCATTTCCGATTAGTAATATGTCATCTACATATAATATCAGAAATGCTACAGAGCTCCCACTCACTTTCTTATAAATACAGGCTTCTCCAAAAGTCTGTACAAAACCAAATGCTTTGATCACACTATCAAAGCATTTATTCCAACTCCGAGAGGCTTGCACCAGTCCATAAATGGATCGCTGGAGCTTGCACACTTTGTTAGCTCCCTTTGGATCGACAAAACCTTCTGGTTGCATAATATACAACTCTTCTTCCATAAATCCATTCAGGAATGCAGTTTTGACGTCTGTCGATGTCAAAACCGGCGAATCTTGGGTAGGGGGTCCCGAACTGTGCGTCTAGGCCGGATGGTAACAGGAGGCAAGGGACACGAAGTTTTACCCAGGTTCGGGCCCTCTTGATGGAGGTAAAACCCTACGTCCTGCTTGATTAATATTGATGATATGGGTAGTACAAGAGTAGATCTACCATGAGATCGGAGAGGCTAAACCCTAGAAGCTAGCCTATGTTATGATTGTTGATCTGTATGTTGTCCTACGGACTAAAACCCTCCGGTTTATATAGACATCAGAGAGGGTTAGGGTTACACAAAGTCGGTTACAATGGTAGGAGATCTGTATATCCGTATCGCCAAGCTTGCCTTCCACGGCAAGGAAAGTTCCTTTCGGACACGGGACGAAGTCTTCAATCTTGTATCTTCATAGTCCAGGAGTCCGGCTGAAGGTTTAGTCCGGCCATCCGGACACCCCCTAATCCAGGACTCCCTCTGTAGCCCCTGAACCAGGCTTCAATGACGATGAGTCCGGCGCGCAATTTGTCTTCGGCATTGCAAGGCGGGTTCCTCCTCCAAGTACTTCATAGAAGATTTTGAACACAAAGATAGTGTCCGGCTCTGCAAAATAAGTTTCCACATATTGCCATAGAGAGAACAACATTTACACAATTCTAATCTGCTGATGTATTCCGTAGTGCGACACACCACAGCCAAGCCTTTATCCGAGTCGCTTCATTATCCCACCTCAGCGCATTATGAGAGGCGGTTTCCTTGGCACGTCTTGTCAAAGCAGAGATCGTGTCCCCTTATTCCGGGATTCTCATCAATATGGGCGTGGGTAACCCAACCGCTTCTGGGACTTCTAGATTATAGGCAAGTCCAAACGGACACGGAGAGGACGCTTGATATTCACCCTCTTTATAAAGGGACAAGGCTTTCTACTTTTCCCTCCCATGTTCAATCGAATCCTTCCCCCACCTCAAGCTCAAACGCCCAAGGTCCAGGTCAGGTGCTCCGAACCTTCAGTCATGTCCAGATCTAGCCATCAAGGCCGATGGGTGTCTTCCTCCGTCATGGAAGAAGACATCAAAAAGTTGAGGGAGGCCAGATATCTGACCGCCGAGATTTTGCATCGGCTGCCTTCCCGGGGGCAGGTCGTCCCTTCCCCCAAACCCAACGAGAGCGTCGTGTTCTTCTCCCACTTCCTCTGAGGTCTAGGCCTTGCTTTGGATCCTTTCGTCAGGGGCTTGATATTTTACTACGGGCTAGATTTCCATGATCTAGCTCCGGACTCCTTTCTTCATATCACGACATTTATCATCGTGTGCGAGGCCTTCCTCCGGGTTACCCCCCACTTTGGCATATGGCTCAAGACCTTTGAAGTAAAGCCGAAGATGATCAAGGGGCAACATGCGGCGTGTGGAGGTGCCTCAATATGCAAGATGAAGGGAGCTCCATGGCCCAAATGTTCCATCCCAGAGGTATCTGAATTGTGGCAACAGGAGTGGTTCTACATCACGGCTCCTAGAAGCGCCAAGTGGGCGGCCGCCCCCGTTTTCCGCTCGGGCCCTCCACCACAACTGATGTCATGGATTAGCAGAGGACTGAGCTGGGGTCTAGCCAAGGACGTACCTATGCTGCAAATCCGCATTCGAGATCTCTTTAATGGAGATCTCAGTTTGATTGCGGTGATACAAGTCATGCTGGTCCGTCAAGTCTAGCCTTGCAAACGCCGGCCGCTTCGCTTGTGGGAGTTCAATCCCAAGGGACCGCGTGTCATTCAAAATTTCCTCGGCCTGACGCACGAGGAGATGTACAAGTCGTTCTTCGGACGTCAAGTGGAGTGTCCGGAAATCACCGAGGATGTGGGCCTGAGCAGTATCCGTGCCGCCGAACAGGTAGGGAATCTTCCGGCCGAATATACTATCTCTCACTTGTTACGAAGTTATCTCTGAGAGTTTGCTTTTTGACCCGGACTGGCTAACAAGGCGAAGCTGATCCGGTGTTCGGCCCCCCTTCCTAAGGGTTTGGAAAATCCGGTACTGGAAAAGATGCTCCAGGTCGCACCCTGCCCGAAGCCCTTGAAGGAAGATACCGAGGAGGATAATACGGGCGGACGCGGGCCCCCAACGCTGCCCATTCTAGCCGAGGGAGCGAGCGTCTTCATGAAGGAAGACGACCGGGGGAGGAAAAGGACCGCACCCGGGGGTTCGGAAGCCGAAGCTTCCAAACGGGAGAAGAAGTCTCCCACAGAGGGTCTTACCTTAGGGGGCGCTATTGCCGCACAAAGTCCGCGGGGGGATCAATTCTCCCACGAGTCGTAAGTGACCCGAAATACTTTAATAGTACAGATACGCCATCTTTTTCTACTGAGAAAGTAACCACCGCATATATCTTTGCAGTTTGGGCCTTAGCCTCTCTCAAATGAGCTTGTCTTCGGGGGATCTCCTTCCAGAGATGATGGAGAGTGAAACGCCTCCTCCGGACTCCTCCGCTCCAGAAGCGGGTGATCCTGAAGTGTCGTCGCGGAGGGCTTCTCCAAGTCCGGTGAGGCCAGAAAATAATCCCGTTGACCCCCGAAGCTCCCAGTGTCCGGTTCCCGAAAAGAGCAGACAAAAGAGTCCGACACCGTCTAGTGTGCGATCAGATGTTCTGAGGGAGTTGGTGGGGCGAGCGGCCATCTCAGACGAACACCATGTGCTGATGAATACGGTGATGGAGAGGATATCATCCGCCGAAAGCGGATCGCATGAAGCTTTTATGAGTCTACTGACAGGCTTTGAGGTACGTAAAAGAATGTATGATAGTCCTGCACATGCTAGGTGTGCCCTGTGTAGATAATAGCCCCTGAGACTCTGGTTGTCGTCAGAAACGACGACAAACAGAGGATCATATTCCCAGGTAATAACCATACTGCCTTTATGTGCAGGTAATGGAAGCTCCGGTGGCTAGCCGGACGAGCGAGTTTGCCCATTTAGAACGGCAGTTGGATGCAGTAGACGCCGACATCGAGCTTGTTAACAAAAGGCTTGACGAGGCACAGGGTAAGTGTCATTATCTGGTAAAAGCCGCATAGTAAGAGCAGTATGAAGCCAGTATCTTTAATATGTTATGACTGTAGATGGAGCTGCCACCGTTGAAGCCTTGCGGGCGGAACTTGCCTGAGCCAAGGAACAAGCAAGGTTGGGTAATGCGGCTGCTTTGAAGGCGGCCGAAGAGTTGCGAGCCGAGAAGGTCGCGCATGGCGAGAGCCAAGACAAGATGGCCAAAGAATTAAAAGCCGCCGCCGACCGTTGCCGGGTTCTCAAAAAGGAAAACCAAGCGAAGGCATCGGACCTTGAGAAGGTTGTTGCGACGAGAAAGGACCTCCGCTCTGCTATGAGGGCAAAGAAGGAGGAGCTGCGGGAAGCCGGAGATATTGTAGCCGGGAAATCCTTTATGTTGCGGAGGAAGTTCGGAGGTCCATGATATGCTCCTCTGGATCGGCTGTGGAGTTCGGAGGATGTATACATGGATTTGGCGGCGAGCGCTGCCGATGCGGCCAAGTATTTCCAGGGTCAGACAGACCATGAAGTAGACCGGCTGTTTTGGAGACAATTTCATTCTCCCGAGCGTCCACTTTCATTGAGTGACCAATTGGCCGAATGGGCCGAACTAAATAGGTTGTCCGGACTCTCCATGACGTCTGCTGTGGATCAGCTATGGCCGGAAAGGTCAAAACCGAACTCTTATTTCGGCTTGGTGCAGCAGTTCCTTGACGTGGTGCCACGCATTGATGCGATGAAGAGGTCGGCGTGCATAGAGGGCGCACGGATGGCCTTTGCCCGTGTTAAAGCATACTAGGCAGAGATGGATGCTACCACCGTTGCAGCGCGGGATTCGGCCATAGGTCGAAGGGCTGCTGAGCACTACTTTAAAGAAGTTCTTGAGGGTGCTCGTTTGATAGAGACCCAGTGCTCAAAAAATATTATGTTTGAGTGATATGTAATCTCATTGTAAGCGAAATGCTTTTGTAAATTTTTGTAAGGCTATTTTTATACTTTTGCCTGAAAGTAATATGATGCCTCCTATGCGGCTGTTTATGTATACATGTGTATAACCTGAAAGATTGCAGTCGTCGGCTTCAACCCTCACACATATAATGCGGAGGTGCTCGCACAAACACGCGTTCACACTTAACCCAACGTCTTGGTCCTATTAAGGAGGTGATAGCGGAGCGAGCGAGGCAACCGGACTATAATGCTTTAGCACTTTCACTTAGCCATAGGAGTTTGACAGGGGGGCTACTAGATAGCCCCTGGTGGCTCCGCACTCTCCCGATCCCGGGGTGCGTACATGCCTGGCCGGAAAATGGCCCTTCATTAAGGCGGAGGAATTCTAACATTCCGACAGGTCGTCGAGTGGTTGACCAGTCTCACGCTATATCATGACAGTCAGTTTTCGGCTTTCTCTACTGAGGTGCTCGTCCGGATGAACCAGGGCACAATCGCAGTAGTTCTCCTGGTGCTACCTTAGCCGGTAAAGCGGAACATAAGCCACCAAAACATAGGAGCCGGGCAAACCCAACATTTGACCAAAGACAATGATTCGGAGCTGATGCATATAAGGCCGAACTCGCGACGCCGAACACTCCCTAAGGTATTTGGTCTTAGTGGTATAAACCGGGCCTAAATAATGGCCTTTGTAAGAAGCCCCTTCTGTCGAGGGACGGGCATTGTTCTGGCATGGCCACATGCCAAGACGTCAGCATCCTTTGGTGGAGATGTATCAACAAGAGACAGTAAAAAAGGTTTACGCAGGGTCTTAATCTAAAAAGAATCCTTGGAACGGGTCCCTGCTGCACGTCTGCGCCTGTGTCTCCGTTGTGCCGTATCCTGGACGGGTGTAGCACGATGATCGTCTGTAAAAGAGAGGAATTTAGGTGAAAAAGTTGTCGTGCAGAAGGATAGTTTTTTAAAGAAACCATGCATAATTCAAGATGAGAAGAAATTGCCACTTGTCTGCGCGCGTTGAGCCCCTTGTATTGACAAATAGGGGTGTGACTGTTTATAGCGGCGCCGGAATCGATTAGTTGTGTCTGAGGTCTTGACGACCTATTGGATGCTTTCGCTGGTCCAGGCGCCTTTAGTGTGCGGCTGCCAAGGCAGCCTCACTCTCTTCAGCGCGCAGAGATTGCTTGATATTTCTGTGCACTGCAATGATGCCACGTGGACCGGGCATCTTAAGTGTGAGGGAGGCGTAGTGTGGTATTGCATTAAAGCGAGCGAACGCTTCGCGTCCGAGCAGTGCTTGATAGCCACTTTGAAACGGAGCGATGTGGAAAGTTAGATGCTCGCGACGGAAGTTATCGAGGGAGCCGAATATAACTTGTAGTAGGAGGGAGCCCGTGCAACGAGCCCCCGGGCCTGGCGTTACTCCTTTAAAGGTAGTATTGCTATGGCGAATTTGTGTTGGGTCTAACCCCATCCCGCGGATTGTATCCTGATATATTAGGTTTAGGCTACTGCCACCATCCATCAGGACTCGTGTGAAGTGATATCCGCCAATTACTGGGTCTAATACCAAGGCAGCCCATCCTGCGTGCCGGATACTTGATGAGTAATCGCGATGGTCTAAAATGATCGGTTGAGACGACCAGTGGCAGGACCTCGTGGTTACAGGCACTTGGGTATATTTTTCTGGGGGTGCCGTGTTGTTTTTTCCCTTGATCACGTGTAACACGCTTACTGTTTTGACTTCTGGTGGAAATTTCTTTTGTTCCCCCGTGTCTTGCTTGGGAGGCTCGTCCTCGTCTTCACTTGGCGTATCCTCCCCCTTGTGTACGGCGTTGAGCTTGCCGGACTGCTTGAAGACCCAACATTCTCTGTGGGTATGATTGGCTGGTTTACCAGGGGTACTATGGATCTGACATATTTGGTCCAGAATTTTGTTGAGGCTGGATAGTTCATCCCTGGTGCCTTTAGGGGGCGGGTTTTGACCTGGCCGAGAGCTTTTGAATCCGACATTTACTGCCGTGCCCTTCGTGCGGTCTTCTTTATTCCGGTGTTTGTTATTGCTGTTGCACCATGATTTCCCGTTTCCATCTCTAACTTCGGATGTACTGGGGTCGCTGGTGCTGCATCTGGCTAGCCAGCTGTCCTCACCCGCGCAAAAGCGGGTCATGAGGTTTGTTAATGCGGCCATCGTTCTTGGCTTATTTTGGCCAAGGTGTCTGGCGAGCCATTCATCACGGACGCTATGCTTGAAAGCCGCTAAGGCTTCGGCGTCCGGACAGTCGACAATCTGGTTCTTTTTAGTAAGAAACCTATTCCAAAGCTTTCGGGCTGACTCTCCGGGCTGTTGAGTTATATGGCTCAGATCGTCCGCATCCGGAGGTCAGACATAAGTCCCTTGAAAATTTGCCCGAAAGGCGTCTTCGAGCTCTTCCCAACTTCCAATGGAGCTTTCGGGGAGGCCTTTGAGCCAGTGACGAGCTGGCCCTTTGAGCTTGAGGGGTAAGTACTTGATGGCGTGGAGATCATCTCCTCGAGCCATATGGATATGAAGGATGTAGTCCTCAATCCAGACCCCAGGGTCTGTTGTTCCGTCGTATGCCTCTATGTTTACAGGCTTGAATCCCTCTAGAAATTCATGGTCCAGCACCTCATCGGTGAAACATAGGGGGTGTGCGGCACCCCTGTAGCTGGGTGTGCCGCGTTGTTCGGATGTTTGTTGTGTTGCATTGTATGCTGGGGCGCGCTTGCATGGTCCATAGATGGATCTTGTTGCACCGTCCTTTGGGTGCGAGCCCTTGCATGGGTCGCGTGTTGTATTGTGAGCGGCGTTGAATGCCGTTCTGTGTTGGTAGAGGGGTCGTCTATCCAACCATGTGGCTGCTTTGATGTTTGGTTGTGGGGGGTCTGAGGGCTCCTCATCGAATTCGGGTAGCAGCTTCCGCTTTGGGTAGCTCTTGGAGGGGTGATCATCACCGTACCTTGCTGCTGCGTTGAGTATTTTACTCCATCTAATTTGGAGTGTGTCTTGAGCGGCCTTGAGCCTTTGCTTCTACTTTTTAAGACTCCTCGCAATGGCAACAAGCCTTTTACGGGCATTCTGCTGCTCCGGGTGTCTGTCCGGCGTTATGTTGTCCGGACCATTATCCTTGATGAGGTTTGTTTGTTCGGTTTGATTATCCGGATTGCCGTTGTCCAGCAGCGGTTCGCCCTGTTCCAACGTTGGGTCTGTGTGATCGTTATTTTTGTCGAGGCGAGATTTGGGGCGGCGTTTACGCCGCCGCTTTGACTGCTTTTTGAGGGAACAAGCCTTCGGTGCGTCCTTCCGCTCCTCGTCGTCATATTTTGGTGCGTCCACCATGTATACGTCATATGACGAGGTGGCATTCCAGGGCCTAGTAGGCGCTGGTTCTTCATCGTCTCCTTCATCGGCGTCCATACCGTCGATGTCTTCGGAGTCGAAGTCGAGCATGTCGGTTAAATCATCGACAGTGGCTACAAAGTGGGTGGTGCGTGGGCTTTGAATTTCTTCATTGTCCAAATCCCAACCTTGCTGGTCGTAGTCCGGCCAGGACTCTCCTGATAAAGAGAGAGACTTCAGTGTCTTCAGGATATCGCCAAAAGGCGAGTGCTGAAAGATGTCCGCGACAGTAAACTCCATGATCGGCACCCAATCGGATTCGGTCGGCAGGGGCGCGGAGGGTTCGGAGTCTGAAGAGGAATCCGGCTTCTTGGAGTCACGAGTCTCGCGGAGTGCGGGGCTGGTGTTCGACTCAATCACCGTTGGGATCGCAGCCCCCGAGGCAGCGTCCAACCGCCCATCCTCCATCGGCGCAGTTGGCTCCGAATTAAGGGTCGAAGCCGATGCGGGTGCGGCCTCCAGGGCACTGTCCGGCGGCAGAGCTAGATCATGCTCGTCGGGACAGTGCGGTGCGCTCGGCAGTGGCTCGAATCCGTCAAAGATCAAGTCCCCGCGGACGTCGGCCGTGTAGTTTAAACTTCCAAATCTGACCTGACGGCCAGGGGCGTAGCTTTCGATCTGCTTCAGATGGCCAAGTGAATTGGACCACAGTGCAAAGCCGCCGAAGACGAAGATTTGTCTGGGGAGGAAGGTCTCACCGTGGACTGCATCGCCATTGACGATCGTAGGAGCCATCGATCCTGACGGCGACGACACAGAGGAACTCTCAATGAAAGCACCAATGTCGGTGTCAAAACCGGCGGATCTCGGGTAGGGGGTCCCGAACTGTGCGTCTAGGCCGGATGGTAACAGGAGGCAAGGGACACGAAGTTTTACCCAGGTTCGGGCGCTCTCGATGGAGGTAAAACCTTACGTCCTGCTTGATTAATATTGATGGTATGGGTAGTACAAGAGTAGATCTACCACGAGATCAGAGAGGCTAAACCCTAGAAGCTAGCCTATGGTATGATTGTTGATGTGTATGTTGTTCTACGGACTAAAACCCTCTGGTTTATATAGACACCGGAGAGGGTTTGGGTTACACAAAGTCGGTTACAATGGTAGGAGATTTGTATATCCGTCTCGCCAAGCTTGCCTTCCACGCCAAGGAAAGTTCCTTCCGGACACGGGATGAAGTCTTCAATCTTGTATCTTCATAGTCCAGGACTCCGGCTGAAGGTATAGTCCGGCCATCCGGACACCCCCTAATCCAGGACTCCCTCAACGTCCACCTGCCAAATTTCATAATCATAAAATGCGGCAATTGCTAACATGATTCGGACAAACTTAAGCATCGCTACGAGTGAGAAGGTCTCATCGTAGTCAATCCCTTGAACTTGTCGAAAACCTTTTGCGACAAGTCGAGCTTTGTAGACAGTAATATTACCGTCAGCGTCAGTCTTCTTCTTGAAGATCCATTTATTCTCAATTGCTTTTCGATCATTGGGCAAGTCAACCAAAGTCCATACTTTGTTCTCATACATGGATCCCATCTCAGATTTCATGGCTTCAAGCCATTTTGCGGAATCTGGGCTCACCATCGCTTCTTCGTAGTTCGTAGGTTCATCATGATCTAGTAGCATGACTTCCAGAATAGGATTACCGTACCACTCTAGTGCGGATCTTACTCTGGTTGATCTACGAGGTTCGGTAGTAACTTGTTCTGAAGTTTCATGATCATTATCATTAGCTTCCTCACTAATTGGTGTAGGTGTCACAGAAACCGGTTTCTGCGATGTACTACTTTCCAATAAGGGAGTAGGTACAGTTACCTCATCAAGTTCTACTTTCCTCCCACTCACTTCTTTCGAGAGAAACTCCTTCTCTAGAAAGGATCCATTCTTAGCGACAAATGTCTTGCCTTCGGATCTGTGATAGAAGGTGTACCCAACAGTCTCCTTTGGGTATCCTATGAAGACACATTTCTCCGATTTGGGTTTGAGCTTATCAGGTTAAAGTTTTTTCACATAAGCATCGCAGCCCCAAACTTTTAGAAACGACAACTTTGGTTTCTTGCCAAACCACAGTTCATAAGGCGTCATCTCAACGGATTTTGATGGTGCCCTATTTAACGTGAATGCGGCTGTCTCTAGAGCATAACCCCAAAACGATAGCGGTAAATCTGTAAGAGACATCATAGATCGCACCATATCAAGTAAAGTACGATTACGACGTTCGGACACACCATTACGCTATGGTGTTCCGGGTGGCGCGAGTTGCGAAACTATTCCGCATTGTTTCAAATGTAGACCAAACTCGTAACTCAAATATTCTCCTCCACGATCAGATCGTAGAAACTTTATTTTCTTGTTACGATGATTTTCGACTTCACTCTGAAATTCTTTGAACTTTTCAAATGTTTCAGACTTATGTTTCATTAAGTAGATATACCCATATCTGCTTAAATCATCTGTGAAGGTGAGAAAATAATGATATCCGCCACGAGCTTCAACATTCATTGGACCACATACATCTGTATGTATGATTTCCAACAAACCTGTTGCTCTCTCCATAGTACCGGAGAACGGTGTTTTAGTCATCTTGCCCATGAGGCATGGTTCGCAAGTACCAAGTGATTCATAATCAAGTGATTCCAAAAGTCTATCAGTATGGAGTTTCTTCATGCGTTTTACACCGATATGACCTAAACGGCAGTGCCACAAATAAGTTGCACTATCATTATCAACTCTACATCTTTTGGTTTCAACATTATGAATATGTGTATCACTACTATCGAGATTCATCAAAAATAGACCACTCTTCAAGGGTGCATGACCATAAAAAATATTACTCATATAAATAGAACAACCATTATTCTCTGATTTAAATGAATAACCATCTCGCATCAAACAAGATCCAGATATAATGTTCATGCTCAACGCTGGCACCAAATAACAATTATTTAGGTCTAATACTAATCCCGATGGTAGATGTAAAGGTAGCGTGCCGACCGCGATCACATCGACTTTGGAACCATTTCCCACGCGCATCGTCATCTCGTCCTTCGCCAGTGTTCTCTTAATCCGTAGTCCCTGTTTCGAGTTGCAAATATTAGCAACAGAATGAGTATCAAATACCCAGGTGCTACTACGAGCTCTAGTAAGGTACACATCAATAACATATATATCACATATACCTTTGTTCACCTTGCCATTCTTCTTATCCGCCAAATACTTCGGGCAGTTCTGCTTCCAGTGACTAGTCTGCTTGCAGTAGAAGCACTCAGTTTCAGGCTTAGGTCCAGATTTGGGTTTCTTCTCTTGAGCAGCAACTTGCTTGTTGTTCTTCTTGAAGTTCCCCTTCTTCTTCCCTTTGCCCTTTTTCTTGAAACTAGTGGTCTTGTTGACCATCAACACTTGATGCTCCTTCTTGATTTCTACCTCCGCAGCTTTGAGCATTGCAAAGAGCTCGGGAATAGTCTTATTCATCCCTTGCATATTATAGTTCATCACGAAGCTCTTGTAGCTAGGTGGCAGTGATTGGACAATTCTGTCAATGACGCAATCATCTAAAAGATTAACTCCCAATTGAATGGAGTGATTATTATACCCAGACATTTTGAGTATATGCTTACTGACAGAACTGTTCTCCTCCATCTTGCAGCTATAGAACTTATTGGAGACTTCATATCTCTCAATCTGGGCATTTGCTTGAAATATTAACTTCAACTCCTGGAACATCTCATATGCTCCATGACGTTCAAAACGTCGTTGAAGTCCCGATCCTAAGCCGTAAAGCATGGCACACTGAACTATCGAGTAGTCATCAGCTTTGCTCTGCCAGACGTTCATAACATCTTGTGTTGCTCCAGCAGCAGGCCTGGCACCCAGTGGTGCTTCCAGAACGTAATTCTTCTGTGCAGAAATAAGGATAATCCTCAAGTTACGGACCTAGTCCGTGTAATTGCTACCATCATCTTTCAACTTTGCTTTCTCAAGGAACGCATTAAAATTCAACGGAACAATAGCACGGGCCATCTATCTACAATCGCACATAAACAAGCAAGATACTATCATGTACTAAGTTCATAATAAATTTAAGTTCAATTAATCATATTACTTAGAACTCCCACTTAGAAAAACATCCCTCTAATCTTCTAAGTGATTACGTGATCCAAATCAACTAAACCATAACCGATCATCACGTGAAATGGAGTAGTTTTCAATGGTGAACATTGCTATGTTGATCATATCTACTATATGATTCACGCTTAACCTTTCGATCTTAGTGTTCCGAGGCCATATCTGCATATGCTAGGCTCGTCAAGTTTAACCTGAGTATTCTGCGTGTGCAAAAACTGGCTTGCACCCGTTGTAGATGGACGTAAAGCTTATCACACCCGATCATCACGTGTTGTCTGGGCACGACAAACTTTGGCAACGGGCATACTCAGGGAGAACACTTTTATCTTGAAATTTAGTGAGAGATCATCTTATAATGCTACCATCAATCAAAGCAAGATAAAATGCATAAAAGATAAACATCACATGCAATCAATATAAGTGATATGATATGGCCATCATCATCTTGTACGCGTGATCTCCATCTCTGAAGTACCGTCATGATCACCATCGTCACCGACGCGACACCTTGATCTCCATCGTTGCATCATTGTCGTATCGGCAATCTTATGCTTCCACGACTATCGCTACCGTTTAGTGATAAAGTAGAGCATTACAGCGCGATTGCATTGCATACAAGAAAGAGACAACCATACGGCTCCTGCCAGTTGCCGATAACTCGATTACAAAACATGATCATCTCATACAATAAAATTTAGCATCATGTCTTGACCATATCACATCACAACATGCTCTGCAAAAACAAGTTAGACGTCCTCTACTTTGTTTGTTGCAAGTTTTACGTGGCTGCTATGGGCTTAAGCAAGAACCAATCTTACCTACGCATCAAAACCACAACGATAGTTTGTCAAGTTGGTGTTGTTTTAACCTTCGCAAGGACCGGGCGTAGCCACACTTGGTTCAACTAAAGTTGGAGAAACTGACACCCGCCAGCCACCTGTGTGCAAAGCACGTCGGTAGAACCAGTCTCGCGTAAGCGTACGCGTAATGTCGGTCCGGGCCGCTTCATCCAACAATACCGCCAAACCAAAATATGACATGCTGGTAAGCAGTATGACTTATATCGCCCACAACTCACTTGTGTTCTACTCGTGCATATAACATGAACACATAAAACCTAGGCTCAGATGCCACTGTTGGTGAACGTAGTAATTTCAAAAAAATTCCTATGCACACGCAAGATCATGGTGATGCATAGCAACAAGAGGAGAGAGTGTTGTCCACGTACCCTCGTAGACCAAAAGCGGAAGTGTTATAACAACGCGGTTGATGTAGTCGTACGTCTTCACGGCCCGACCGATCAAGCACCGAAACTACGGCACCTCCGAGTTCTAGCACACATTCAGCTTGATGACGATCCTCGGACTCCGATCCAGCAAAGTGTCGGGGAAGAGTTCCGTCAGCAAGACGGCATGGTGACGATCTTGATGTTCTACTGCCGCAGGGCTTCGCATAAGCACCGCTACAATATTATCGAGGATTATGGTGGAGGGGGCACCGTACACGGCTAAGAGATCTCAAGGATCAATTGTTGTGTCTAGAGGTGCCCCTGCCCCCGTATATAAAGGAGCAAGGGGGAGGGGCGGCCGGCCAGGAGGAGGCGCGCTAGGGAGGAGTCCTACTCCTACCGGGAGTAGGACTCCCTCTTTTTCCTTGTCCAAGTAGGAGAGGGGGAAGGAAGGGAGAGAGGAGAGGAAGGAAAGGGGGGGGGGGCGCCGCCCCTCCCTCCTTGTCCAATTCGGACTAGAGGGGGAGGGGGCGCGCAGCCTGCCCTGGCCGCCCCTCCTTTCTTCACTTTAGGCCCATGAGGCCCATTAACCCCCGGGGGGGTTCCGGTAACCCTCCGGTACTCCGGTTTTATCCGAAACTTTCCCGAAACACTTTTGGTGTCCGAATATAGTCATCCAATATATCAATCTTTATGTCTCGACCATTTCGAGACTCCTCGTCATGTCCGTGATCATATCCGGGACTCCGAACTAACTTCGGTACATCAAAACTAATAAACTCATAATATAACTGTCATCGAAACCTTAAGCGTGCGAACCTTACGGATTCGAGAACAATGTAGACATGACCGAGATACGTCTCCGGTCAATAACCAATAGCGGAACCTGGATGTTCATATTGGCTCCCACATATTCTACGAAGATCAGATCGCATAACAACATACGTTGTTCCCTTTGTCATCTGTATGTTACTTGCCCAAGATTCGATCGTCAGTATCTCAATACCTAGTTCAATCTTGTTGCCGGCAAGTCTTTTACTCGTTTCGTAATACATCATCTCGCAACTAACTCATTAGTTGCATTGCTTGCAAGGCTTAGGTGATGTGCATTACCGAGAGGGCCCAGAAATACCTCTCCGACAATCGGAGTGACAAATCCTAATCTCGAAATACGCTAACCCAACATGTACCTTTGGAGACACCTGTAGAGCACCTTTATAATCACCCAGTTACGTTGTGATGTTTGGTAGCACACAGAGTGTTCCTCCGACAAACGGGAGTTGCATAATCTCATAGTCATAGGAACATGTATAAGTCATGAAGAAAGCAATAGCAACATACTAAACGGTCGGGTGCTAAGCTAATGGAATGGGTTATGTCAATCACATCATTCTCCTAATAATGTGATCCCGTTAATCAAATGACAACACATGTCTATGGTTAGGAAACATAATCATCTTTGATTAATGAGCTAGTCAAGTAGAGACATACTAGTGACGTTTAGTTTGTCTATATATTCACACAAATATTATGTTTCCGGATAATACAATTCTAGCATGAATAATAAACATTTATCATGATATAAGGAAATAAAATAATAACATTATTATTGCCTCTAGGGCATATTTCCTTCAGTCTCCCACATATATTTTGTTGGTCAAGCCCATGACCAGGGTTCAGAAATGAGATTGATATGGGGCTTATAGAAGGGGAAAATGGAAATTATGGTCACCAGTTAGAATTGGGGTATGATTTTTACTGGTGGTAGATAAGATCCACCATTAGTTTCCATGGAATTGGAGGGGCAGTAAATTGCTTTTGGAGATACGAGTGAAGGCAACACACCAGCAGAAGACAATGGAGGAACAAGAAAGCAGAAAACACCCAATTCTGTTTACGTAAATGTTGCTACTTTGCTTTAGTCCAGCCAAGTAAAAAAAAGAGGCAGAGTGAAACTGGAAATGTTCTAAAAAAAGTGAAACTGGAAATGAAATAAAAGAGGTTCTCGTCCTGTAACGCAATGCAACAAAGCTCGGACACCATTGTCTTTCTGTTCATGCAGCCGTCCATCTGCATATAAACTGGCGAAGGAGATCGGGCGAGGCAGAGACCTGTTACCTTGCTGCAGGAGTCGTGGTAGTGGGTGAGGGTGTAGGCAAAGGTGTAGGAGACAACAAAGACGAAGGCGCTGAAGAGCGCAACTGACCCACCGGACAGCACCCGAGAACGGGAACGAACAACAAAACTTAGCCAGTCCTTAAATTAACACAGGATAGTAAGTCTAAAATCTTCCAAAAAAAAGGTAGCAATAACTAGACAAATGTGCACTTGTAACTCAGTTGAATCTAGACTAACTACTCTAGAGTTGAATCTAGACTAACTACTCTAGAGCTCCATGCTACAACAATGGCTGCCTGTTGCAAAATTTAAGAGAGGCTATTAAGGTTACCTTTACGTAGGTGAAGATTTCCTTTGACAAGAACTTGCCTTTCTGATCTATGCCCACCACATTGATGTTACATCTCTAAGTTCTCGTGCAGCAGAGAAAGATCTTAACAAATAGAGCAAACCAAATCTGCTGAATCGAACAGGTAAGCTTCCTGTCTTCGGTTTACATGCTTTCTCCTAAGCTTCCATGTTTGAAAGGTAGCTAGCACTCTGTAATCATACATGAGTTATAACCATATAGGCATATGGCAATGGCAGGAGAAGATATTGTCAAATGTAAACTCTGAAAATTCTAAATTGACAACAGAAAAATAATGACATGAACATAAAAGGCATTCATCTCCTACAACTGAAGCACGTACATCTAGCAAATTAAAGCACTCGTCCGTGTAATTAGTTTCAGATTAAGCTTTCGCACATTACCATGCATCTTTTAGAACGAAGAAATCATACATCACCAAAAAACTACAGAAAGGTTACCTAGGTGAAGATGGGAAGAAGGTGCTGCCGTCCCCTTGCTCTCCTTTGACCCATGTGACCGAAAGCCGCCGGCGCCCTCTTCCTCCTCCGCCACCGCCATCCTCGCCACACGGCTTCAGCTCCCAAACCATCGGCACCGCCGTCCTCCCAATGCAGATGCAGGTTGCCGAACCACGACCGGAACGGCGCCAGCCCCCCCCCCCCCTGTAGACAGGAAGGCTGTTGCAAGGTCTGATATTGGCGTAGGCTCACACCACACATCTAGCACACATGCACACCTCCAGTAGCACGAACACCACACGCACAACAACTAATCTGGGCATGTTCTAACAAGATGTTCTTCAGGAGGAAGATCTCAAAATACTTCTCGCCTCCTTTCAAAGAGCTCAATGTCATAAAGCAAACAAAGGCTCAAGAAAAGCTCCCAACCACATGACGAGAAACAACAACTTAGTTGCTTCGACAAATCTAAGCGATGGAGTCCTAATTCATATATTTTTTTACAAAAAGTATAGTACAGAGCTATCAACTGAGCAATTTAGATCGACTCAGACCTTAAAATCAAAAGTACAGATTAATGCTTATTATGGGTATGCATTAGTTGTGTTTTGTTATGCCGATAAGTATGTATGGTGTTCAAATAAAAACATTTTGTCTTGGACAACAACGAACTGACATAGATCAGATGCGTAACTAATATATTATCAAAAAGATACTAAACTTGTGTCGGCATATAATTTAGTAAATAGTTCCAATACAAATATGAAAATTGAGAAGCATAAATAGCCAGGTTCCCCAACCAATCAAGACGCTCTAGCAACTCATCATCAATGCCCTCAACATGAACAACACAAAGAACACCTACACTGCTGTCAAGGCTTTACGATGCATTCATGAACAAGCAGAAGCCACCCTCAACATGAACTACAGGACATTCACAGTTTCATACCTGCCTGAAAATAAAATCTTTCTTTCCTTCAAGAAATTTAATCAAATTCTCCTTCTTAGTTGCCTTCATGAACAAGCAGAAGCCACCCTCGAACACGTCCTGCAGTTCATTCCAAATCAAATATGATTACTTAACATAAGAGAGAAGAGCCCAAGAAAAGAAAGAAAAGAAAATAACCTGCAAACTGAAACGTAGGTGGAGACAGAGGCGATATGAAGCAGACAACTCCTATCCTTATTATTGATGTTGTCGGAGGCCTACGGGATCATAAACGACTCTAAGACCTTGTTCGGTCGATGGCTCGATGCTCCCCGGTGCAGTCTTCCACAACCCACCTTTGGTTCCACCGATCCAGCGATGCCTGATCCCGGCCGCGAAGCCGAGCCGTAGGATCCATTGTACTCCACACTGCAATGGCAATTTTAAATATGTTCAATGGATATACAGACTGCTACAACCCACATGTATTACATTTTAGATGGAGTTTTAATATCTGTTTTTTCTTCACATTTTGTACGAATGCTGGACGTATCCAACTCCATTCTCTACAAATTAATATCTTTGCCTGCACCCTTTATTGAGAAATCAGATTATATAGTTGCTTAGAAAAATCATATGCATCACTAATTTATTTTCAGATTCTATGCTAGGTGCACATATACAAATTCCTTTGTTTATCCTGTATGCTTCTCGATCCTAACAATGGCAAGTTATGTTTCTTTTTAGAAACAGTATTTTGAAGAAAAAAATTGAAACGTGAGAGCAAGATAACATAAAAACTTTGCTTCATGGAGAAATGTTTGAACAATAAATTCTTGGACAAAAGAGTAGAAGGATCATAAAGATTCATACTTGTATAACATCAGGGTTTTCACTTGTGCAAGCTTTGAACAGAGAAGGAAGATATGCGTCATAATACCTGAGAAGTGAGAACCAGATAACATAAAAACTATCCTTCATGGAGATAGGTTTAAAGAATAAATTCTTGGACAAAAGAGTGGGAGGAGCATGAAGATGTTACCTAGCTATCGCTTCTCAAGAGTGTTCTGCAACATCACCAAAAACGCATAGGGTAACTCTTCTTTGTCCTGATGTCTTATCCTTGCCTTGATAGCTAATAATTTTTTTAAAAAAATACCGTGCGACAAACTAAAATTATATATGATATGAACTAAACTGAAAGTATCTCAAGCTGTATATTTTGACCAATCGGTTATGCCTTTGAAAATATATTTCAGAGCACAACAATATAGAAGTAGCATCGCATGCAATTGCAGCATGATTATCCCAGTTGTCGAAAGTGTAAAACCTACTTGACAGATAAGCTGCAAAATAGCTAAGGATATGAACAACCAGCACAATTAACTGAATATTCTGAAAAGCTTCTTGAAGCATGCAAAGCAAGGCATGGCAAAGGTAAGAAATTCTACCATTAGTTTATCCAAAAATCTGGGTATGAAAGGTTAAGCATAGCAAAACAAGGATCAAGAAGTTAAAACACATATATGCTGGAAGCATAGTTGAAGGACAATAACAAGCTGCACCTTTTGGATTAGCAAAACAGAGCGCCGGTACTTGTTCTTAGAAGGATAATACTACGAAACATATAGCAGCGTATTATGTGCACAGCAGCTGTAAAATCAGTCAATATCTTTTAAGTCAGGATAGTAAATCATAAGGAAATGCATTAGTTCTACCAAGATACCACCATTGTTGATTTTAGAACATGAATACACTCATAATACAGTCTATTAATTATATAAGAAGCTACATTTATATATATATATATATATATCAGGAAATAATCATAGATTTGCAGGGAGGAGAGCAAAAGACAGCACCTTAGTGCCATAGTGGAATTTTACAATTTCAAAATTGTACATGCCCTGTAATGCATTACCTTGAGACTGCTACTACTACGTATGCTCTGAACTGGCTCCACACGTGCACCCATATGCCATGCCGGTTATTCTTCTGAAGATCCTATACGCCATTAAATGTTCGTTAAACAACAACAGTTATGACAGATGCAACAATACCTGGTATTAGTAGAACGTAGACTGAATTGAAAAACTGCAAACCTATAAGCTACAAGTATAACTGGATGGCAAAACTGCAAACATGATCAGCAGCAAAACATTGACAATTCATTGTTTTCCATAATTATTCCCTAAAACTGAAGATTTTCCATGCATACCTTCAATCTTCATGAGTTTTGGACAAAATGCAAACACAAGCGGCTTGAAAGCCCACCAAAAAAACATAAGAACACCTGAACAGCAAGCCAACAAAAATTAGAGATGCAAGAACAGCTGGTACTGACAGCAACATAGCAGTAGATGAAAAGAAAAAATCACCTTAATATCAGTAGCTTGACCGGAAGTCTCATTTATTCCATACTGCTATTTTGACCATGATAGCCAAAATAGCAGAGTAGACTGCCACGTCTTGATGAATATGCAAAATATGAAGAAGCCTATAAGATCGAACAAACACCTGCACACATAATAAAAACAAATGGTGATCACCGGTTTTGTTGGAAGAACAGGCATTGGTTGATAATGATGCTGATTTTTATCGATTTGTGGAAAGAAAAGGGGCGTCGAGAAACAAATCTTAAATAATTTCACTACCATTGAGAAGAAAATGGAAATCAGATATGGCAGGAGTAAAAGTGGATTTTTTTGCGGTGAGTATAAGTTGAAGTGTATATAAGTTGAAGTGTATAAGATGAAGATTCCTGCAGCTAATTTGCATGTAATGGCTCCACCTGAAATTAGGACCAAGAACCAAGAGGGAGCCCAGTTATAGTTCAGTTCAAAAGTACATGGGGGGGGGGGGGGGGGGGGGGGGGGGGGGGATAGATCAAAACTAGAATAGATAATTTAGAAAGAATAGATATTGCTGTTATTAGTGTGTGGTGAAATATCAGGGCCAATCAGCACACTTTGTGTCTTATCAGATATAGTACATCAAGAGTAAAGTTCCAGTTTAGATATACTTACGAGATTTAAGTACAGGAAAGAAGACCAGAACCACAGCCACATAGCAGGAGCTCCAAGGCATTGTCCTGCACGGTGGATATATCTGAGTTCAGCTCCCTAATGGCCCTTGAGCTGATCAAGACATCCAAGGATATATTAGTGAGTTTCATTAGTAAATTAGCCCAGCCACTCTGCATTTCGGGATATCACTGTACACCTACTCATATAAAGAATAGTTACAAACCAGTCAATAATTAACCCACCAGAACAGGGTTAAATACTTGAATTAATCACATAATCAGAGATGATGTAAACAAAAAAATATTTTTTTTAAAAAAATGCTCTCAAAGGAGAGAATTAATCAGATAACCTTAAAGAAACTTAGTCCGACAATCCCGTTGAGCCAACAAACGCTCTCAAAGTATTCATCTCTAGGAAAAGAACAGAGGCCGCTGCCGCAGAGGCCGAGATCGTCGTTCGGGATGATGTGTTCGAGGCTGGGACAGAAGGAGATGGCATGCAGGCGAGGGCGGAGGGAGAGGAAGGGGACATGGGGAAGGCGGCGCACCTTTGGCACCGCGGGTGCACGATCTCCCTCGTCTTGCTGTCGTTGCAGACCAACTTGCCGCCGATGCAGCGCCTCCGACCACTTCATTGTCCCGTCACCACTAGGCCTGGCCACTGCCGCCACTCCCCGGTCCTATGTTAGATGGGCATGAAGACAGATTGGGAGTGGAGGGGAAGAAGGATAGAGAAGCTGGTGAATTACTCACCGGAGTCGCCCCTCGGCTGCAGATCTGGCGAAGAAACCAGCTGGCCGCCCATCCCGCTCGCCCCCTTGACTCCCATCCTGCTGCAGCTGCAAGGCCCCCGGAGAAAGAGGCGGAGGCGAGGAGGCGGCGGTTGCGTTGGCTTGTGGAACGAGAGGAGGTCGCGTGCGTGGGGGGAGAATACAAGAGGCTTGGAACCTGATTTTTTTGTCTCTATTTCTGCCCAATACGGGAGCGACCCAGTCCCTCCCACCCAATCGCAACGCGTTTTTTTTTCATCTCCTTGTGATGACGTGTATAGCGCGAGAAGGCCCCTTTGATGCGTACCTTATTGTTTCTAATGAGAATATAAGAAATAGCTAAGTACAGTCGACTGAAAACACATATTGGGTCAGTTGATTTTGCCAGGATCAATCTGAAACGTTCGATAAAAAACGAACGGGCCAGATTACGTTCTCTTCATCTAACCATTTTCTTCTTGAAAAATAGATTGCATTCTTCTTCCTCCCACCGCCCACGTGTGGAATCCAACTACCTTGTTCAATATGAAGCAATCGTGTGTCCGGGAAAGACAAGATGTATGCGTGCCCCCGCACTTGCGTGTGCCTATGAATTTCCATGTTCAAAACTAGCAACCAAATGAATGAATAGTGACCAGCAGTGAAAGATCACACTCGCGCACATTAGCATCCTATTTGCACCTCTGAAAGTGGGTGGTATTCGTCTCAGATGGACCGCAAGTTTCTGGAAACAGTGTCCGGCCTGTTGGCCTCTCCTCTCCTCTCCGGTAATAATACATTCAATTCATTCATCTCCTTGTCTCTTTGTCTCTTCCGTCGCACACTGTCACCCAAATCCTCATTGCTCCTCGTATGTACTCCCTCCATTCACAAATATAAGATGCTTTTAACTTTCTGAATTAAATGTATATAGACACGTTTTAGCGTCTTTGTTCACTTATTTCTCTCTGTGTGTAGTTTATGTTGAAATATGGAGAACATCTTATGCTTTCAACGGAGGGAGTATATGTTCAACAGCTAGCACTTGATGGATCTGCTGCGGTGTGCCTGTCCGTGGTCCTCCTCTATGACGCCGAGACCGGACTAGACCGGACATGCATGACATGCACTCATCGGCCGCGCTTACTCTACTTGGCTCCCTTATGAATGAAACCGAGTGGTCAGCTGCTCGTATGATCCATTGTTAATTGCTGGCAATAGTTGCAGTATGATCCACTCCTGAAACAGGCTAGGCTAGATCTTGGCTATTTCCCTACTGATATTTCACTTGGATCATACGATCACTTGGGGGTTTATTAATCCACAATAGCTACCTGTCAATCACCTGAATTTCAAAAATGGGTTAATCGATTTTGGTTGTAGGAAGAAACAACCGGAGTGGACAAAGAAACTCGCTGGAGGGGAGGAAGAAGCTCGCTGGGCAGGCTACCCCAGTATCTATGTTAAGGTTTAGGGTGGGCCGATGGTGGACAGTGGTGGTGTGGGAGGGCGGCGAGGCAGCGCTCGGCCGCAGGCGGTGGTGGCCGGTTGTTTGTGGTGGCAGCTGGGGGAGAAATTGGGTGAGGAAGAAGAGAACCGAGGCGGAAGATATGCCCATTGGATCTTGATCCGATGGTTAAGATTGAATGCTAGAAATCGACTAATCCACTTTTTCAGGTGACTGTTGTGTAGCCACTCCCTTCTCCTCCCTTATTAATCGCAATGCTCCTCCTGATGCGGTACTCGTGTGATGTGCATGGGCAGACGAATCTGGTGTAGGTAGGTCGATAGCTTGTCTTGGTCGATCACCATGAGCTAGCTTGCGCCATCGGCATGGCTGTCCCTTTCTGTCTGTACTAGCAAGGCGCGTGATCTGGGATTGATCGCATCATCTCTCAAATCCCACGTTTTGTGACAGGGCTAGCTCGGTTGATCAGGACTTGAACGATCCCGCGAGAGCGCGGCGTGGCATTAATCCCCTGCCGGCCGGCTGGCTGGCTGTCATTTTCCTTTGGCGCCCTTTAAACCATCATCGTTTCCGGCCGGGCCGGAGCTTCAATGAACACTAGTGTTCCTACTATTCCGGCGAGCAAGGAGGAGGAGGGGTGGTTCCTTGAAAGCAAAATTAGCATTCAATGCATACTACGGAAATGGTGAGGCTCGCCGGGGGAATAAACTCACACTCTTCCTCCGTACGTACGTGCCATGCATGTACACGGGTGCATCCCTCTTGTAATCGATTTTACGGGGTATATATTGCCCTTTTGTCCATTTTTATGTAACACAAATTTTCTTTCTAATCGAAAACCAGGGGCCTTTTTAATTCAAAAATTAGTTTGGAGTATTCCTAAAATAAAATTCTAAAGAATAAATTGAGAGGATTAATCTTTACATTTCTTTCATTGTGACGCTCTCTTTTAGAATAGTAGGATTGCAATTTATCTCTTCTTTTCTTCTTCAAATTATTTGCACTAGATTTTATTATTTTTGTTGCAAAAAGGCCAAAGACCATACATTACGTAGCTCAGACCCTTGCAAAAAAATAGATGCAACATATATTCAAATCATTGGAGACGCCCAATCTTCTTCATGCATTTTCATCGACGGTGCGCCGTTTGAAAAGCTCATTGCCGCCTCTAGGCCTTCGCCTCAAAAATTTTGTTTGTTGAAACACTAGAAAGGTTTTCGATACAGTCCAAAAGACGCAAACGGCAATGGTCTGTGTAGCAAATTGTCGCCCTGGAAAACAAGATGAAAGAGAGGGCATGTAGCACACCTTAGGTACTGCCATTTAAAGTCAGGAAACAAAAATCTCACATGCTCCCCGACGGAGCCGAGGCTGGCCGACATCTTGTAAAGAATTATATAATTTTTCTGTGTACACTAAGCGTCTAGGTAATACTACAATATTCGAGATCTGCATTTTCTTTCCCACTCATCCGTTTTACAAATCATGTGTCAAAGGGACCCTATAATATAGAGCAATTAAAAAGGATGATTATATGGACATGCAAATACAAAAAAATTATGATTTGATGAGGATGGCCAAGACTAGCCTTTTTTCTTCTAGAGAGTAGAATGCACAACCCAAACACGTCTTGACAGACAAGGCATTGCTTGAACAATATTAGTCACGGCAGCTCACTCATTACTCAACGGATGCCTAACCCAACCGCCTCCTTCCCAATTAGGGTTTCTCTGCCTTTCGCCGGTGCCGCCGCCGGTCCGCCTCGTCTCCGGTAGCCTTAGGGTCATGAGGACGCGATGGATTCGGCCCTTGCCGGTTAGAGGGTTTCGTTTTAGACGTGTCTTCGAGATTTCTTAGGGTTTGTGTCCTGCTCCGAAAGGCGAGACGGCGGCAGCTTCCTGAAGATGGAATAAGGATCTCCCCGCCTAACCTCCTTTCTGGTGATGCGTCTAGCATTATCGGTGGGCGTGTGAAGGTGTGTCGCCGGCAAATCTATCTTTTGTGGATTTGCTTGGATTTATTCATTGTTTGTGTACGTTCGTGTGTCTTTAAATTGGATTCTTTTGATCTACGTTACTCTTCATCGGCGGCGGTTACTGTTCTGTAGCGCTTGTCCTATAGGGACTATAGGGACTTGACACGACGACTTCCCGACTGTTTACTACAACATGTTTTGGCCGACTCCTAAAAAGATGGGGCGATGACGGCGGTGCTCCTTCGGCTCGCTTGAGTGCTTGTAGTTATCTTTAGATGGTCTACGGATCCGGATGTAACTTTTATTATTTCTGATGTTCTTTGCGCCCTCATGATTGAAGATGAATAGATCGGATATTTTTTTTAAAAAAAATCACTCATCACACGTGAGTCGTCTTCAGGGAGCAACTAGTCAGGAGGCGTGCGATCGAGTGAGGCAGCGACGGTGCATGCATGCACACGGCGGAGGCCACATCACTTTGAACGAGTAAAGGTCCGCAATATCATGAAGCGGTACAGTGTGTTCGGAGAACCAGACACTCGGTGGCGTCCATCGTTAAGTTCCCTCCTTCTGCAGTCTGCACAGTGATTTTCTGTTCCGCCACGTACATCATCCATCACTAGCATGAGCATGAGTACGCGTAGTAACATACTTTTTACGTATCGGCCGCTTCCTCGATAGCCGGCCGGGGGAGCCGGGGATCGATGGAGACTAGACGGCGATGCGAGGGCGCAAGGTTCGGCACCGCCGGCTCGATCGGCCCATCGTTTCCGACGGCGCGGGGACCGGGCGACGTGATCGGGGACGCGATCCAGCGAGAGCTTTGTCGCGGTTCCCCCGAGCCGAGGCCGACGTGTGCGGGTCGCCGCGGAAGCCGTGGCCGGCTGGCTGGCACCGTCGGAGCGACGGAGACTGCAGGAAGATGCCGCGCTGCGTCGTCTCTTCTTACGCGGTCGGTCGAGGAGCAGGAGACGACGACGCGGCACATGTCCACGTACGCCGCTTCGTGTGCGCGCGGGTCGGTGTCCCGGTCGACGTGGAGGCGTTGCAGCTTCCTTGCAGACAAGCGTTTCCCCACCCCGCCAAGCCACCCACCTCGACGGAGAGCAACCACAGTGGGTGTGGTGGACGCTCGACCGAGCAGTGCAATTACTGTGCCGCGTGCAGACACGGACGTCGCCGTCGCCGAGGGAATATATATGTGCTGACGCGCGACGGCCGCCGGGCCAGCCGGAGCCCGATCAATCGTTCGCTACGCGCCACGGCACGACCTCGATCACCAGCTCCCCCGGCCCGTCCAGCTCTGTAACAAACTCCAGCCCCTCTTCTTTATTCCATCAGTCAGTGCCGTTTGGTGTGTAGCTTTTGCTTCATTAGACTAGTCATAGTGAAAAATAATTTAGACTAGTAATATGCATATGTTAGTAGTCTATATTACTATCTCTATAATGAGGAGTAACATATGTATGGTGTCATGTAACACATCTTTTATTAGGTTATGGACTCATCTTGCCTTGGTATGTGTGATGTTACTCACATACTACTAGTAAGTAGCCATGTTATCACATGTCTATCTTTCTTCATTAATTACTTGCCACATCATCTATTTGATTTAGATATGTGTGATGTTAACACCTATGTTACTCTCACTGTAGGTAGTCTAGTAAGCACGGTGGAATATCGACCAATCACCGGAAACTGATCACTAATACATGTTCGCTATTTTCAGGTCCCAGCTGTAGCTGTTATTTTGAGTCCAACAAGTTATTACACGTCAGGAGGCCAGAAAATGATTTACAAGTGATTTATTTCTAAATTGTGCAACCATATTATAATTTTGTTAACAATTGATCCAGAATCAATAATTAAATAAAAAATGCAACCAGGAGCGGATCATTTTTCGAGAGAGAGGCGGCAAGGTGGGTGAACGCAAACCCCTCACCGACACTGGCGGGGAGGTCTTGATCAGCGGTGGCCTGGTGTAGACGTTGGACAGTTGTTGTGCGACGCCAAAGGAGATGGGTGCTTAGGCCACGGTCCTCATCGGGCAGTGCACGACAGCGTCGACCGGATGGATCCAACACGTCATTCTTCATCGATGCATCTTTCTCGAGGGTGGCGAGCTTGACAATAGACCTGAATCTATCGTACAACAGATGAGTGTTATTTTACAGGTTTTGGTTTGGGACAACAAGGCAGTGGTGTTACCCCTGGATAGGAATAATGTTCTCCTTGCCATATCCTGTTACGTTGGTGTGTTTTACATCGGTGGAGAGCGTATGGAGCCATGTCTCCGGCGGGTCTTCTGGTATCTGCCCGGTTTTGATTTTCGGTAGATCTGTCTACATCAACCTACTTTCATGATCATGATCCTTGGAGTTTCTATAGGTCCTTATCAGCATTTTTCTTTGGTGCAGCGATTTGCTTTGCAGATAACAGCTGCCGTTGTCTCCTGATCTACATCGAGAACTTTACGGCCGCTGCATTTACAAGTTACTGGATTTCAAAAGTTTGCTTTGCCGGGTCAAAGGTTGGCACGGGGCTATGCTCATGGCGCAATGCCGGTGGATGCAGGAGAAAAAATACTTCAGCACTCCAAGATTTTGAATGCAATTTTCTTTTTGTGAAAGTAAGTTTGTAAGAACATGTGATACTTAATATGGACTTATGCCATAAAAATCAATAATTACACAAGGTCCCTTGAGCGGGAGATGATTTGATGCATGCGGTAGGAATACAGTGACAAGCGCGCAGTGCTTCTTTGCCCAATCACCAGTAATTAGGCTGCGTTGAGAGCGACACGACGACAAGTCCCCAACAAGCTGCTCCTGCTGGTGCTGTCCGTGTACAGGCCATTTCTATCGGGGGGACACAGCCCACTCGACACGCACAACCAAAACAGCCCAGGGAGCAAATAGTTGCGATGATTTGTTCCATAACAGCTGATTCAGCACTGTATTTGCAGGGATTTCACTAGGTAGGCAGAAGCGCACATAGATCACATCGATCCATGCCGCACTGCAGCCGTCTTGATTTGATTCCACACTAGTACTGTACAACATTATTGGATTCAATCGATCGTATATACTCGCAGCCTGATTGTTCACTTGCTCTCCATGCATGCATTCATATCTTTATATTCATACATTGGCGATAGGGTTACATGCTGCATGCACACTCAGATATATACATTCATATTGATCTGATTCATGCTCGTGCATGCATGCACACGTAAGAACTTTGCCTTAATTAACCCTAATCAACTCTAAGTTAATTAGGTATAAGAGCTGGACAATAATACCGTACCATATTTTATATGAAACCCAGCTTCGTGGAGTGTCGTTGGAGTAGATTTCAAATATAATACCTTGCCTCTAATCAAAAGATATATTAATAGAGAGGAATTTTGGTGCTCTCATCTGGTTTGTGTCGCTTTCGTAGGCAGGTCCGGGTGGAAGGAAGGAAATGCAGTGTGGAGCTGTCACTCTTCCCACATACATGTAATATGGTACTAAGAGTAAATAATGGAGAAGAGATTAATATCAAGAAGCTTCTTAAATGAATGTACATATTGATTAGACTTAATCAATGTAATGATGCTGATATGGCAGTACTAGTAGAAAGTATGGTATAGTAGGCATCATCTCTGACATACTCCCTCCGTTCTAAAATGTAGTATGATTTAAAACATGGGTAGTGTTTTTCATTTGAATATGTTGGCAGAAGATTGCAAATGAATTACACCGAAAAATGATAACAGCTATTAAATATCATTCGATGATCCTCGTATATCCCTGTATACTACAGGTCAAAGTTAGAACTATTTGACTGTATCCTCTCTAGAAAGTTGCTCTTGGAAAAAAACTAATTAAATCCACAACTAGGAGTTATAAGCTGCTGGTGTTTTGGTACCATACAGAATAACAACAATTGAATTATGGTTTATACATCATGCTCCACAGGAAATCAAACCGTAGTCCTAGTCGATACATGGACGTCTACTTGATGGGCATGTAGTGTTTGTTTGTTTCCGACGCCCATACAAGATACATGCATGCATGTCAAGAACTCTACAAACTTTGGTTGGATCATGGAGTGCGTGTACAGTGTTCAGAGGAGCGCCATACAATTATGCTTTTTGTACACGCCACCTCACATTTTTCCCGCGCACACTCCATAACAACCATTTCTTTTTTAGGTTGCATGCATGCTTCCAAAAAAATCGTAAAACAATGGGCGAAATCAACAGCAAATTGATTGAGGTGCAGCGCAGCGTGGCCACGCGGTGGAGACTGTTCATTGGTCAGCTGCTCGGAGAACCCCTGGCCAGCATGGAAAACTACTCTACCAATAATTTTGATTGTTTCTGGGCTAGCCAGCTAATTAATCCCAGTTTGCATCATCAGCTTGAACCCACCAGAACTGGTCCGAAGAAGCAGTAAAGTACACATCTTTAAAACCGGTTGATGGTCACCTTCTTTTACTTTTAGGCTTTTAGCTATGCCTTCTCGGAAACTTTAGTCCAGACACCAAAAGAGAAAAGAGGCGCAAAAAGTTACTCCCTCCATCCGAAAATATTTATCATCAAAATAGATGAAAGGAGATGTATCTAGATGTATTTTAGTTCTAGGTACATCTCTTTTTACGTGCTTTCTTTATTGTTTATGTCGACCCTTATGAACAGTTAATCTCTATATGATTAATCAAAAATCTAATCACGTGATTAGAGGGATCGACGACGAGACAGCTCCCATGCCGTATGATAAGTAGCCGGCCATAGCTTCCGCTCGCCGTCTTCCTGACGAGCTGTTAGACAAATTAGGATTTGAAACAATGCTCGATACCCTAAGCGGGTACGGCTGTCATGTATATATAGGAGAGAACGTACAGGTACATGTATTGTGTTACAACACGTAATATCTACAATATACCTAGTCTAACACCCTCCCTCAATCTTAACTATGTCCTGAAACACTCAGGAGGTTAAGATTGCGTCGGCATCCTTGAAAAGAAGGTAAGGGCAAGGGTTTAGTGAAAATGTCAGCAAGCTGATCCTTAGAAGAAACAAATTTGATCTGAAGTAGCTTCTGTGCAACACGTTCTCTCACAAAATGATAGTCAACTTCGATGTGTTTCGTTCGGGCATGAAATACCGGATTGGATGAAAGATATGTAGCACCGATGTTATCACACCAAAGAACAGGCGACTGGACTTGAGAGACCTTCAACTTTCGAAGCAATGACTGCACCCATATGATCTCAGCTGTGGCGTTAGCAACTTCTTTGTACTCAGCTTCAGTGCTACTCCGAGACATGGTAGCTTGCTTGCGAGCTTGCCAGGCGATCAAGTTAGGACCAAGAAACACAGCATGTCCCCCCGTGGATCGCCTATCATCGGGACTACCAGCCCAATCAGCATCAGAGAAGGCTGAGATCAAACCAGAAGCCGCAGGCTGCAGATGTAGACCATATGAAACAGTGTGTCGAACATAGCGCAAAATGCACTTAACCGCCGTCCAATGAGGACCACGCGGTGCATGAAGGTACTGACACACACGGTTAACTGCGAATGATATATCCGGTCGAGTGACAAGCAAGTATTGCAGTCCACCAACGATGCTGCGGTACTCAGTGGCATCCTAAGAGGAGAGCAAGTCCCCATCAAAAGCTGACAATTTGTCTGTGGAGGACATAGGAGTCGTAGCAGTTTTACACTGCATCATACCCGCACGTCGTAACAAATCCTGAGAGTACTTCTGCTGAGTGAGAGTCAAGCCACTGTCAGAATGAAGAACCTCCAGGCCCAAAAAATAGTGCAGTCTCCCAAGATCCTTAACAGCAAAAATAGCCCCTAGAGAAGCCACAAGTCGATCTGCAGCAGTGACGGACGAACTGACAAGTATGATGTCATCAACATAGACCAGAATGTACATAGTCACCTCAGGTCGCTGAAGAATGAACAGAGACGTGTCTGCTGTAGACGGTATAAACCCATGTGCACGAAGAGCAGCGCCAAGACGTGCATGCCACGCACGAGGAGCCTGCTTCAAACCATAGAGAGCCTTGTCGAGGCGACACAGATGATGTGGCTGAGCAGGGTCAACAAAACCTGGTGGCTGGCGCATATATACCTCTTCTTCCAGAACTCCATGAAGAAAGGCATTCTGGACATCGAGCTGACGAAGCGACCATCCTCGAGTAACAGCCAGCGAAAGAAGAACACGAATAGTCGTGGGTTCGATAACAGGACTAAACGTATCTTCATAATCAAGGCCATACCTTTGTTTAAACCCCTTGGCAACCAATCTTGCCTTGTACCTCTCAATGGATCCGTCGGCATGTTTCTTCACCTTGAACACCCATTTAGAGTCAATAATATTGACACCAGAGGGAGGTGGAACCAGGCGCCAGGTATTATTCTTTCGAAGAGCATGGATCTCCTGTTCCATAGCAGCGCGCCAGTGTGGAATGCCAAGCGCTGCCTGAAAATGGCGCGGTTCCGCCGTAGGATCAGCCTCAGCACGAGCAACACAGGCCGCAAGCCATGCGATGGTACCATCCGTGCGCTGGAGAGGCTTGAAGATGCCACTCTTGCTGCACGTATGAGGGTGAAGTGTGACATGCGGCGGAGGTGTCGGAGAAGCCACCGCAGCAGAAGAGCCAACATCGAGGAGCGGCGCGGAAGACACACCAGCAGGCGAGTCCATGGACTCTGCCGAGGGGGAGTCCACAGGCGCTATTGGGCCCGGGGTGGCCGGCAAAGACAGGCCGGGCGAGGGCGGCAACACTGCAGTAGCAGTCGGACTATGCGAGGCTGCAGCCTCACCCGATGCATGTGCATGGGGCATGCACGTAGCCTCACCCGATGCACGTGCATGGGGCACACATGTACGGGCAGCCGGCTCACCCAATGCATGTGCATGGGGCATGCACGTACGGGCAGCCGGGCTAGGTGAGGCGGCCGCTCCACCTGATCCAGGCGCATGAGGCACGCACGTGCTGTCGACGTCGAGCTCCCCGTCGGGCGACCCAACCGGCGTAACGGTTGCAGTTGGTGCAGCGGCAACCACGTCATCGTGAAGAAGCTCAAGGCGAGCGCCCCGTCCAGTTCCTGCACCGTGGTTAGGCAACAGCAAAGGAGAATATGCAGCATCTACAAATTGATCAGGCAAAACTGGAAAGGAGTGCAGCTCAGTAGCGGTAGTATCAGTGGATGGTGAGAGTGTGGAAAAAGGGAAAACAGCCTCATCGAACACAACATCACGGGAAATGTAAACACAATTTGTTGGAATGTGAAGACACTTGTAACCTTTGTGAAGAGGACTGTACCCGAGAAACACACACTTCTTAGAGCGAAACTCGAGTTTGTGCTTATTGTACGGACGGAGATGCGGCCAACACGCACAACCGGACACTTTGAGGAAGGAGTAATCTGGAGTTTCATGAAACAACACTTCTAGAGGGGACTTCATGTGAAGAAGTCGTGTGGGAATCCTATTTATCAAGAAACAAGCAGTAACAAAAGCATCGCTCCAGAACCGAAACGGGACAGAGGCATGTGCTAGAAGTGTTAGACCAGTTTCAACTATGTGACGGTGCTTGCGCTCAGCTGCACCGTTCTGCTGATGTGTATGAGGACAAGACACATGGTGTGAGATGCCAAGCTTCTGAAAGAAGGTGTTAAGATTACGATATTCACCCCCCAATCAGACTGAACATGAATAACTTTGTGTTTAAGCAACCGCTCAACATGTGCTTGAAATTGCATAAAGACATGAAATACATCAGATTTGCGCTTAATAAGATAAATCCAAGTAAAGCGACTGAAAGCATCGATGAAACTGACATAATAGTTGTGACCACTGACAGAAGTTTGGGCATAGCCCCATACATCCGAAAACACAAGTTCGAGAGGAGCCTTGACAACACGACTCGATACAGAAAAAGGCAACTGATGACTCTTGCCTTGTTGACACGCATCACACACTAGAAACTCCTTATTACTTGACTCAACAGGAAGATGATGACGATGAAGGACATGGCGCACAATGGGAGTGGCCGGATGACCAAGACGAGAATGCCACTGTGAAGACGACACCCGAACCCCACTGAAAACTTGAGATACTCGTGGAGACACTCGTGGCACATCAAGCGCATATAAGCCGTCGCGAGCTCGACCACTAAGTAGAACGTCCCTCGTGTCCCGGTCCTTAACAAAAAAATAGAAAGGGTGAAACTCAACAAACACATTGTTGTCAAGAGTTAATTTAGGGACCGAGAGTAAACTACGTGTGACTGAAGGAACACGAAGGACATCAAGAAGACGCAAGGTTTTAGTGGTACGCGAAAGAAGAGATGCCTGACCAACATGTGAGATGGGCATACCTGATCCATTGGCAGTGCGGACCTGATCATGACCGGTGTAGGGCTGGCGAGTGGTCAGCTTGTCAAGCTGGCTCGTCAAATGGTCCGTGGCGCCTGTGTCCATGTACCAGGCAGGGTCCACAGAATATGAAGGAGTGAACCCAGGCTCTTGCGTAGCGAGAGCGGCCTGCTTCTCGTTACCCTTCCCATTGTTCCCAATGCCAAGGAAATCACGTTTGAAGCGACGATGGCATCGAGACGCCAAGTGCCCCTCAATGCCGCAGAGCTGACACTCAACGCCACCACCACATGCCTCGCAGTGAAGGCGTTTGCGGCCAGCCAGTGGAGGAGCTGGAAACGGGCGGACGGGGCTGGTTGCCCGTGGACGGCGACGGTTTCTGCTTGGCACCACGGGCACACCCGCGGTGAGCAGCGTTTGCAGAAGGGCCCTCCGTGTAGATTCCGACAGAGCGGCGAGCAGCGAGCCTCTGTTCCGTGTTGAGGAGGCGCGCGTAGAGGTCACGAGGCGGCATCGGCGTGTCACGTCCATTGATGTTTTCAACAAGAGAGTCATAGTCCTCATCAAGCCCATTGAGAATGAACGAAGTAAACTCCTCATCACGGAGAGGTTTCCCAATAGATGACAGTGTATCAGCCAAACTTTTGACCTTGTTGAAGAAGGCCGTGATGGAGAGATCATTTTTCTTGGTCTCACCCGGCTGGTTACGAATGGCAGAAGAACGTGCCAGCGACTGCGAGGAGAAGCTGGAGTCGAGCGTGGCCCATGCATCCCTCGACATCGCAGCAAAGACCACCATGCCGGCAACGGAGGGAGTGAGCGAGGACTGAATGGCACCCAGAATAGCTTGATCCTGAGCGATCCACCGACGATGAGCAGGGTTGGACACCATGACGGAGCCACCAGCAGCCGAGGGCACCGGAACCATGGCCGGGGGACACGGCAGCGTACCGTCGACATACCCCTCAAGGTAATGACTACGCATCAGCGGCAACACCTGAGCGCGCCACAGGAGGTAGTTATCAGCAGAGAGCTTCACCGTCACCAGATGAGCGAAGTGGAACGGTCCTGGTTCAGCCACCGGTGCGGAGAGCTGCGAGTCGTACGTCGGAGGAGCACTGTACGACGTCAGTGCATCGGCCGACAGAGGCGCACGGTAGTGTTGGTGATGACCGTAGGGCGCCGTCGGAGGTACGCTGTAGGGCTGCAGCGATGCAACATGCGGCACAGGGACAGTATAGGGAGCGCCATACGGCGCCTCGTAGGGAACCGCGGAGGACGAAGCATACGACGCCTGTGGGACGTACGGCGATGGCGACGGCGTGACGTACGCCGCTGGATATGCGCCGCCGTAGGGCACCTGCGAACCTGAAGCCGGCGGCGCAGCATGCGATTGGATCCCACCGTAGGGCAACTGCGCCGGGACGCCATACTGCAACGGTGCGACGTACGCAGCATCGCGGGGCAGCTGGGACGCCAGCGATGGATCCCGATTTGGCTGGGACGCATCACGGGTAGAGCCGTATGGCACCTGGACATGCCCCGCAGGATAGGAGTTCGGCGCATCATCACGGGAAAACGACGCATCACGGGCGACGGAAGGATGGATCGCGGGCGATGGGGGCGCTGGCGGGCGCGATCCCGCCGGAGCCGGACGGGCCCAGGCGAGCGGTGTAGACGCCATGAACGGCGAGTCCGTCGCCAGGTTTGACAGAGACGGCGCGGCGGCGGAGGTCGACGCAGCGGTGGCAGAGGAGGCGGAAGCACGGCGCGGATCAAACGCGGCATATGATACCATGTTAGACAAATTAGGGTTTGGAACAATGTTCGATACCCTAAGCGGGTACGGCTGTCATGTATATATAGAAGAAAACGTACAGGTATATGTATTGTGTTACAACACGTAATATCTACAATATACCTAGTCTAACACGAGCGATCAATCTCGCACAAGGATGCGTCGGCGTCGCTGTTGTCTTCGTCTGTGTGATTGGGATGGAACAACTTACATTACATTACATGGGCTATCTCGCAGCACACACGCACAAATCACCAGGAAAAATATACTTGTGTCGCCTATCAACAGATCAATCAATGCGACCAAGAAGTAATTATTCCCCATGATTAACTCCCACGTTTTAATTTATGAATCTAGATCGGTCACATCACCTTGATTTTGGTTTAGTACGAAATTGCCCTGCATGTGCATGGTAGTATAGCCTAGGGGTGTTGTGTGCACGTCATGGGAAGGGAGCAGACAAGCCGGATCAATAGATGCGCGCCATAAAATTACATGCATGCTTTTTTCAGGGAGAAATTGCTTGGATGTTGCCAAGTCTTGATCAAGCAGACACCGCAATTAACGGTGCGAGTATGTACAACTTGCATCCCTTCCTTCATCACGACACACCCTCGTGCCCTACTCAATTAGTGCCATTGTTACGTGCATGTACCAAACCTTGCATTCATACTTCCGAGAGTGAGTACATGCAACGTGCGGGCACGTACTACATATGCATGTGTGGTGATCATATAGGCACACATGACGCATCTTAAGTTAATCCTCTCCATACAATTTTGTCCATTAAGCAGTTAATTAGTACAAGACGAATAATAGCTATCAGGTGTGCATGTCATTTCCAGCTACATGTTGCTTGTTTTTCTTCACCTTGTAAGCCTCCCAATGTTTAACACTGCAAGGTTTATAACCCATGCGATCTAGTCACTTGCTCGAGAAGGTCTCTGGTAGGACTTGACCCGGCGGCAGCGCCTCCTTGGTGACAACTCAGCGGCGAATTCCTAGCCCGCCACCACCCCTACACCTCTCTCCCCTCCTCAAAATCAAAGGTGTCCGAAAAGCATGCCCGCTTGGCACCGATGAAGGGGTGCCGAGGCTCTTGGTGGTCCCTCTTGCATGGAGGGATATGGATGCAAGTCGGGACATCAGCCTCGGGTGGAAATTGTGTCGCTGATAGTGGTTGTGGCGTATTGGCTTGCCCCCACAAGTTTAGTGTCAAAGCTGAAGAATAGATGTGGCGTAGTGGTGCTCGCCTATCTCAGTTGGTACCAGATCATAGAAGCCTTCAGTCTCATCGGATCTAGGTGTTAGTCGGGGTGGATGGTGCAGCAAAAATCCACATCGATGATGCGGTCTTCATCTCCTTCCATGGAGGGTTAGAATTTTTGTATGTTATGTCCCTCCTCTCCAAATGACATTCTTTTCATTTGCAACTATGTCTTGCAACTTTCATCTTGTGTGTGATTTGAAATTGTGATAGTGGTGTCCGCAACGATCTCAGCTTATGTGATGGGCATTCCTGAAGTCCACCCATTCGAGCTTGGTTGCTAATAGCTCATTTGGGTTCTAGGATGAACCACTCCGAGTGTCGACAGTGATGCCCTTCAAATCAGGGCGACAAAGGAAGGCCCTGTTTGGCTACGTAGATGGATGGTGTTGTGGCCATGTTTGGTCAATTGGTGAGCGAGGACATGTTTCTAATGTAATGCCACCCCCCCCCCCCCCCCTCGCCGGGGCGCGCTTTTGCCGAAGGTGGATGATAGCATTGGCGTTTCAAGCTGCGCTTCTTCTAATCGCGTGTCTTGCCTTACCCGCAAGTTGTTTTTGTAGGCATGTTTATTTGCTGCACGGGGCTTACTAATTTAAAGTCGGGCATGCCACGTGGTTCCATTAGATCATGCAATCATCACAGCCATGTGTACACGCAGCAGCGGGCAAATCCGACTGTAAGCACCATGGCGCGCTGGAAAAAATTACGCAGAACGTTCGTTCCATAAGAGCATTTCCAACAGGCGCCGAACGCGGCGCGCGCAAAAAACAGCTTTAGCGCGCGCCCATCGCCTGATTTGGCGCGGCGTACAGCGCTCGCTCCAGCAGCCGCGCTAAAATGCAGCACGCGCGCCGCTCCAGCAGCGCGCGCGACTCGCACAAACAACATATGCATTCGAAAACAGAAGCAAAAAGATCAAAACAAACAAAAATAAATAGTTCAATTTCATTTATTACAACTCAAACAAACAGTTTATCGTTCAATACAACAAATAGTTCAACAATACAATAATGGACGCCGAGCGGCAGCGAGCGCGCGGGCGCTGTTCGTCGGAGGACCAGCACGCGCGCGGGGCGGCTGGACTAGAGGGGGGCGGAGAAAGCGCGCACGGGGCGGGGATAGGCCGGGGAAGCGCCGGAACGGTCGCCGGGTGGCGCGGTCGGCGGCGGCGGCGCGGCTGGATTGGGGTGGGAGGTGCGAGCGAGCGCGCGATAGTCCAGCGCGCGGGAGCGGGCGCGGCAAATAAGCGGCGCGCGATTGCATTTCGGCCCGCGCGCTGGACTACGTATGCCGCGCGCGCTGTTTTCGCGCGTCCGCTGGAGCAACTATTCCGGTTGCGCGCGCGGTAAAACGGGGGATTTTGCGGCGCGGCGCTAGTTTGGCGTGCCTGTTGAAGATGCTCTAAGAAATCTGTTAAAGAAATAATCTGTTCGTTCAGGTGGACAACATGCCCCGTATAATTGATTCCTAGTGGAAAAAGGACTCGTACAGTACACATGGGACTGGAGGGAGTGGATGCTGGGTGTATATGACGCGTATGCTCCAACAACCGTATACCATGATATGTACTGATCACCGACGGCCGGTACACGTACGTTATGATATATACGCGCGTGCCACCTTTTATTCCGTCGCCTGGATCGTACATACTGTGCTTGAATAGGGTAGCTGCATGTGCGCTAATCAACGTACGTACACGGGCAGTTGCCGTTCCATATTCATCTCTAATCTCTCTCCTGGAGAGAATCTGATGGTGCGTGGCGAGCTAGCACGCCGCACGTACACATTCAAACATATACATAGTGATTGGGCATCGTATCGATCGTTTCTGCCGTCTTCACATCGTTATCGTCATATTTCATATTGCAGTGAGCAAAAGGTTAGGTTGTTGATAGGTGCTTAGCTGAAACGATGAAAGCATTGCTGACGTCGCAGTTCCTTAGCGCGGGCATGCACGTACGCACGTAGGCCACCACCTTTAACTCTCGGAGAAGAGAAGAAGAACAGTACATACTGTAAATTGGGACACATGATAGATATTAAGATTAAATTGATCATACGTTTTGCTTTTTATAACAGATAAAAGGAAGTGATAATAAACATAATAAAAATAGTATGTAGATACACGTACGTTCCTTGCTTTAAGTTAATCACACAGCCATAATTAATCCCCAGCTATGTATGCCTCCGTTGGTTGCTTGATTAAGCACCATGCTAATTAATCGATGCCCTGTTAATCCTCTGTACGATCACATATACACTTACTTGCAAGCAAAATTAACAAGCCAGACACGTGCGTACGCACACAAAAAGCGAGAGGAGATACGTATCTAGAGAGAGATGATGATGATGATGATGATGACGACGACGATGTAACGATGAACAGCGCTAACTATATGTGGAGTGTGATGATGGACTAATAATTAGCCCTGGCTGATGCTAAATGTGGCCGCGTCGACAGTGCCACATATGTTGCTGCGAACATCACTGTGGGGCTTCCTTGCGAGGTTGGGTCACCTCCTCCCCTCCTCTTCTCTCTTCCTCCCACCAGCGACCTAGCCACATCGATCGAGCATCGCCGCCCCGATTGATCGCGACACGGGCGCACAAGCATGTCCTCTCCCCACCTCCTCCGTCTCCGCTTAATTTCTCCAGCTCCTGCTCCTGGAAGTTAATAGAGTACAGAGTACTTGCTCCATTGCTGGCTCTGATCCGTCCGGCGCATCAGCTTCTCGCGCCGGCCGACGCGCACACGGCACACGCAGGGAGGTTGACGGAGACCTCCGGACTGGCCGAGCTAGGGGGTAGACAGGCCTTTGTAGGAGTACTACAAGTATAACCCCGGCCTTGTTGCTTGCTCCCCTACGCTTCTTCCTTCTGGCTACATACAATTATTCCTTCCGGTCCGGGCTCTGGCATCGCCAAGCTATATATTTCCTTCCTGCCAACCTCCCTATCCCAACCTCATTCATACAAACTCAAGCTATAGCAACATAGATATATGCCCTGCCTAATCTCTGCTACCTAGATACCTGCCTTATACTTTCTCTCCTTCTCCACTATCTTGCTAGCTCAATTTGGTGCTGTACTGGAAGCGACATCCATAGATTTCTAAGCCATATCTATCCATAGATTGTAGAGAGAGTTTAGCAGGAGGAGGGTTCATAGAGAAGATAGTGCATAGATATTTCCATGGGGCTGCGGGACATCGAGATGACGCTGCCGCCGGGGTTCCGGTTCTACCCGAGCGACGAGGAGCTGGTGTGCCACTACCTGCTCAGCAAGGTGGCCAACCAGCGCCTCTCCGGAGGAGCCGCCGGGACCATGGTGGAGGTCGATCTGCACGTCCACGAGCCATGGGAGCTGCCAGGTCAGTTTATTACTATTATTATTTTTATTTAGATCAAAAGGCTCCTCTCCTCTGTTCCATTCACTTTTTCCTACTACTCCATTAATTACCACAGTTAGCTATCCCCTCAATTTTTTTACCAGTTCGTTAGTTACTACGGAGTACTCGACCCATCTCCAGTCCCTCTCCACTAATCTTTACTAGCTACTCGATCGATCTTGATCCAGTACGTTTTTAGTCCCTCTCTAGCAAGCTACATATCTCTCTTAATTAATTTAACTTCATTCCATGGAATGATTAACTAAGCACGCAACCGTGTTTTATTGGCTCTAATTCGGACTTGTCCTCATTATTATTGATTAGTGCACTAAATTAGTGCTCATTCCGTCGGGATTTATTAGGCTCTCTCGTATTTTGAGTCAAATCTTGACCATCTATTTGACTAACAAAATACAATGATATTGATTTTTGTGACATACAGTTTACATTTTATTAATTAAATCAATGATCAAATTTTATTCCAAAATAAGAGGAGGTCTAATAAAATCCGACGGAGTTACTAGTACTACTACTCATCAACTTGTGATACTGCTCTGCACTATATACATGCATATATGCAATTCCTGCAACTGCTGTGTTGTTTCTAGCACAAGTTTCCTCTTAGGATTTTGAGTGGGTTACCACCACAAGCATGAACTTCCTATAATTAATCTGTCAAGTGGGCAGCATTGTTTGCATTTTTTTTGGATTAGTTAAGGAACTGGCTTGGATGTGGCATTTTATATCAGCATTTTCCCACCCCCTCCTTCCTTGGAGTATTTGCCTATTTCAACAAACAAACTTAAAATTCCCCATTTTTTTGAACTTCGTTTCAATATTATTTTTTACTAAATGAAGGATAAATGCATATATACTTTCTTTTGCCTCTCAACCTCTCTTTCTATGTGTAATTGTACAACCTGATATGATCTATCATCTATCACGTTTGCGTATACACTTGGTCATCCACCGAGGCCATTCTGTTGCTAATTTTGCGTATGGCTCCATCCATGGTGGTATGCAGACGTGGCGAAGCTGACCACGAACGAGTGGTACTTCTTCAGCTTCCGTGACCGCAAGTATACGACGGGGCTGCGCACCAACCGCGCCACCAGGTCCGGCTACTGGAAGGCCACCGGCAAGGACCGCGTCATCCGCAGCCTGAGGTCGTCCTCTTCCCGCTCCGGTCGTGACGCCATTGTCGGCATGCGCAAGACCCTCGTCTTCTACCGCGGCCGCGCCCCCAACGGCATCAAGACCTGCTGGGTCATGCACGAGTTCCGTATCGAGAACCCTCACTCCCCACCCAAGGTGGGTTTAATTGTCATGCTCTTGCAATATAAACCTGATCTTAATTACCTGATTTTTTAATCGATAGGCGGTGCTAATATGCTTGTTTGCATTTGAATTTTGTTTGTTCAGGCGGACTGGGTGCTGTGCAGAGTTTTCCACCAGAAGAAAGCCGACACGGAGTACGCCATGGACGGCAAGCAGGAGCCCGGCGGCGGCGGCGTGGCTCACAAGGCTGCTGCCGTGAGCGGATCCAACTACGTAAGCTCCTCGTCCTGCTACGATCCGGATCAGTATCAGCACTCGCCTTCCGCGCCGTTCCCTTCCCTTGGCGCTGGCGGCCACCATTACCAGATCACGTCCTGTGATCATCACCACCCCGACGGTGCAGCAGGCGTCTTGCACAGCAATGTGGACGCTTTCGCCGGCATGCCGCAGCTGCTGAGCTACGAAACTACCCTCGACTTCAGCCAGCTACCCCAGGGCGGCGGCAGTGCAGCGGCGGGTTTGAGAGACGGCGCCGATGATCAGTGTGGCGGGGCGCTGATGGATCTAGGGCTGCAGGTGCAGGAGGCGCACTACAACTACAACAGCTTGATGTAGATGTGTATATATGATGTAGATCCGTGGGTGATGCATGCCGCTATACGTTAGTTGACACAAATCGGTACGTTGACTCGTGTGCAACAAATCATAAGACCGGGGAAGTAGACAAGCTGATCATTGACCGGTACACCGGCTACGATAAGACACACACCCAACGGTACAGGTATGGACATTTGTTACATAGTATATACGAAGCGCCACTCTTCATACCGATCTAATAAACTTCATCATCTTTCTCGCAAAAAAAAAAACTTCATCTAAAAAAATGATCTGTATATTTCTGCTGCCAAGAAGAACTTATTTCCTCTTGAAAGCTTAATTACTATACCCGCGTTCCATAATAATTGATGTTTTGGGCTTGTTCAAAGTCAAACTTGTTTAAGTTTAACCACATCTTTAGAAAAATGTATTAACATCTGAAATACCATATTAGTCTCATGGGATTCTTTATGAAATAATTTTCAGTACTACGTGTATTTCGTTTTGTAGATGTTGGCACATTTTCTATAGAGTTGGTCAAAGATAAACAAGTTTGACTTTGCACAATCCAAAAACTTGAATTATTTTGGAACGGGGAAGTAATTAGGATTCTCAAATTGTATTCTACGAAGGATCAAGTAATGTAGAAAATTCTAATTCAAGATTCGAGAGAGGCGTCTACCCCATGAAGCCCCGATAGATTTCTTCAGCCAAGATGACATATGCTGTCTCCAAGGCTTCTCAATAATCTCAATGAAGTAGCATCATCGCATAGGCCATGCATTCATGGATATATTTTTTCCAGCAAGAAGGCGAATGCCCCGCCATATACTGAGGCCCTTAAAGTTTACAACTAGCAAGCCGAAATGAAGTCTTGAAAGGAAACTAAAAAAAGGTTCAATACATGCTCGGAAGAGACCAAAATTAGCTAATCAAAGACAAAACATGCCCACGAGCCGCCCAGTAGCACACGCTTGCACCGGACAGGAAGCTCCCCCAACTTTTGTTGTCCTGTTGTGATGTGACATGAAGCTCCCAAAACCTTGTTCAGAGTTTGTCAATGAAGAAGTCACTGTGCGGTCGGTCCTACAGTCTCCCCATTGACTTCCACAGCTGCAATAACAAAGCCCTTTACAAATGAGATCCGCCAGGTGTTTAAACATACGCATCTCCATAAGAGCTTCATTATACGATGTCCATCACGACCAAGCAAGTGTCTCAAAGCCAACCCAAGAAAGCCTCTTATCCTTGCCACTCGTCCCATTAAGTTGATGAAAATCTGTAAACCAAGCCGGGTTCCATGCGCACCCCGTTGCCTCATGGATATCACTCTAAGGAAATCTGTGCTATGGTACATCAGAAGAGGATGAAGTCGCGGTCACATCTGACACTTGGTACCCACCAGGAATTTTGTTCATGTCCACTTGCCACAAATGATTACTCCCTCCGTTCCGAATTACTTGTCTTGGATTTGTCTAGATACGGATGTATCTAGACTCATTTTAGTGCTAGATACCTCTGTATCTAGACAAATTCAAGACAAGTAATTCAGAACGGAGGGAGTACGATTTTAGCCAGAATTTTGGCCTTCCAAAATTGTGGCCGGCCTGTTGTCCTCTCCTCTCAGCAGTGCCCCCCCCCCCCCCCTGCCCCCGCCTCCAAAAAAATGGATTTTTTACTAGTATTCAGCCCAGCCTGGCATCAAAATTTTAATCTTATTTGAACTAAAAAGGTGAGAATCAATAGCTTTTTCTTCACACAGTTAGCATTGAGGATCTGTAAACCAAGCCAGGTTCCATGCGGACCATGCGCACCCCGTTGCCTCATGGATGTCACTGTTCGGAAATCTTGCTATGATACATCGGAAGAGGATGAAGTCACGGTCACATCAGACACTTGGTACCCACCAGGAATTTGTTCATGTCCACTTGCCACAAATGATTATGATTTTAGCCAGAATTTTGGCCTTCCAAATCCTGATTATTTCCATTCGAGGGGCCGCTTTGAAGATTTTCTTTGTATAAGGATCCTATAGGGAAAAGCCTTCAAGGCTCAAGATTCCATGATACCGAATCCTTACCGGTGGACAACCATTTGTCAGCCAAGTCATTCCTAGCTGATGCCAATCGACAACCTCATTTGGTCCAAAGGAGCGCCTAAAACTTGGTGCCTATGGATCCCCAACCCACATATCTTCCACTCTGGCATCAAGATGGCTGGCTATTGCAAATAATCAAGGATAGAGCGCACACAGGGGCTCTTGTAGACACCAGACATCCCATCAAAACTAGGCTAATTGCCCATTATGCTCCTCAATTTTTGTGCCAAGCCTGAGAAGGTGTTGCACCTTCTCTATAGCGTTCACAAACAATGATTTATTAATTCTAGAGTTCATCTCAACCCCTCCTCTAGGTAAATATTTGTTCTCAGATTTTTAGCCGCATGCCCCCATGTCCAACTAGGATTTTCCATGCCCACTTGGCGATCAAGCACCAGTTCATGATCTTCGTATTGATAACTCCGAGACCACCGACCTCCTTGATGAGCATATAGCAGGCCATTGACCATAAGATTTTTTTACCCCTTTACTTTTCCCAAAATAAGCAAGAGCAAACCTTATCCAGTTTTTGATGCGCTCCATCTTGGACAAGATAGAATCCCATCACGTACATACAAATGTTGGGGATGCAATCATTAATGAGAACCATCCTCCCTCCTGAGTCCAATAACTTTTCTTATATGGTTCAAGCCTACCGGCCATTTTATAAATGACCAGCTCAATATTCATAATCTGTAATGCTCGATTAAAGATAGACATCCATCGATAAGTTGTAATTTTTGTTGAAATAATGAGCTTCCTTGATTTACGCAGTTGAATAATATGATATTTTGTGGTGCTTTTCAATGAGCCGAGAGTCACCAACTTATGTATCTGAAGTTTTATAGTGTGTCGATGACACCTCTAGAACTTGTTTTCTCCTACATGTGGAGACTGGCACCATGGAGTAGGCCGACATTCTTACCTTGTACTAGTAGGCTTCTTAGATGATTGTATCAATTGTATCCTTCCTGGGTCGTTGTGTTTCTATAATTGGACACAAAACTCTCAACCAGCGACACACATTCTTACATGCGGGCCCTTGGCATCCTCGACGCACCATGAGACTCCAAATCAAGGGAGAGATAAGTAGGTAGATAGATATAAATATATAAAGTTCCAAAAACTCGTTTCAAAAAAAGTTCCAAAAATTGTGGCCGGCCTGTTGTCCTGTCCTCTCAGCGGTGTCTCTACCCCCCCTCCCAAAAATGAATTTTTTTACCAGTCTTCAGCCCAGCCACGCATCAAAATTTTAATCTTATTTGAACTAAAAAACTGAGAATCAGTGGCTTTTTCTTCACTGAGAATCAGATGGATATGGATCGCCTGCAGCACGCGTACGTCAGTTCCATCATATCTCATCCATTCATTCTGCATCCTCATGAGCACTCCTGAGCTCCCCACTACTGGTGCTAGGCACATATCATCTCTGTCTGCCCAGTGTGGCGAAACGGACCACCCCCACCACCTCAAGCATCGCACTCGCGAGGTGTACGTACGTACCGTATGTTCTGCATGTTGTTGCTTCTATAGCTGGTGATGCTGAGCTGAGCCAGGCAAAACGAGGCATGTCATGAGGTTTTTGGACGGGCTCCTTCATGCATCATGGTCCGGCCGGTCATGGAAGCTACAGGCCATACCGATCGATGGAGGTAGCTGTCGACTCTGCTGCTGCTGCAGGCAGCGGGACCGCGGGCGCGCCAATTTCTTCCTGGTCCGCTGTAGACTTCCGGGACGATCTTGTTGCTTTCGACAAAGCATTATTGATCGATTGTATTCGTAGGGTAGCCCATCTACCGCCTACCGTCTGTCGTCCTCCCGTGCATCCGCATTGCTGGCTGGTTCACTGCTATGGCCCCTTTGCAATGAAACCTTGTGCTCAGCTGCTCGTGCTCGTGCCGCCGCTGCAGTGATGCGCATGCGTTGGTCGCCAGCCGGCAGGGATTCCATCTCCATCTATCATCGCTGGCCGTTTTTTTGCCTTTCAAAAATGATTCAAATTTATTATCAAAGTTTACTGAAAGTACAAAGCACCTCAAATATAATAAAAATTACATCGGAATTTTGAGATCATCGAAGGACCACAACCGCCGCCAGAATGAGCCGACCGCATCACTCCCCTACCGAAGCCGGCTTGACCTAGTCGATGACATCCGAGAAGTCTTTGTGCACATGCTGTGAAGGACCAACGCCATGGAGCCGCGGTCGTCGTCGTTGAACTCCTGAATAAATCTGAGACACCTGACATCAAATCTCGCCACATGGCGAGAAACTCTAACCTCGCCGCCCCATAGGAGACGGCATAAATCTACGTCGGAGCGCCGCCGACTACGTGCAGATGGACGAATTCGAGGATTATCGAAGTCTAGAAGACAAATTGAAGAAGAGGCACCGTCGTCCGTCCGAATGCCCACTAAGCCTAAAAACCGTAACCTAAACTATTAATCAGAGCGAAGGCACCGGGGTTATCCTTCCCGCCACCAGCGGTTAGAGTGGCAAGCGGAGAAGAGGCGATTCCATGGACTCGTCAGGGAAATCTGGGGTGGAGAGTTGCCCTAGCTAAGGGAGGGAAAAAGAAACCCTAGATTAATCGCGGCTCGCCGTTGGTGCATGAAGATCTCCAACCATGCATGTGAGGCACTGACGACGCAGAGGGCGACCGATCGAGCTCCGCACCTCAGTGACCCAATTGCTGTCTCTACTTGCAGACGTGCAGTATGATCCATCCCGAAGCAGGCAAAGCTAGATCTCGGATTGTACTTCGTTTGGAGTATGTGATCATTTGGGGTTTATTAATTACAATTGCAATGCTGCTCCTGGTGCGGTACTCGGTACTCCTATGCTTCTGCATGGGCAGATGAATCTATTCTAGGTAGGTCGCTTGCTTGATGCCATGGCCGTCTCTTTCCGCTCTTAATTAGCGAGGCGCGTGAACTGAGACCATTGATGGACTAGGAGACACGAAGCGGGACTGATGAAACCCCACGTTCTTTTGTCGCAGCAGGTAGCTAGGTCGATCTAGACTTGAACGATCCCCCGAGAGCGCGGCGTGGTATTTAATGCCCTGCCGGCCGGCCGGCCGGCCGGCTGGTCGGTGTCACTTTCCTTGAGCTCCCTTCAAACCATCATCATTTCCTGCCGGGCCGGGCTTGGATTCATGGACAATAATGATGGATGATCATCGATCGGTCTCCTCCTACTCCGGCGAGCGAGGACGCGCCTCTTTAATAGGAGAGCATCTCACCTACTCCGGGCTTAGTAGGAAGTTCGTCTTGTTTCCACTTAAGTCACCTAGTAGGTAGGTAGGAAGCTTCTCACCTGCCCTCTTTTTAAAACATAATCAGACTTTATTCTTCAAATAAAAGCCATACTTTCATCATAATCGAACTCCACATGGCAGCAAAAACAGTTTTTGCTGCCAAAAAATTTAAATACTTTCACAACCATATAGCATTTTGCATCTCGATCACTATATACACCAACAACCGCACAATGGACAAACATATAGGTAATTATATAGAAAAGATATCTGAAGAGCACTACAAGCAAACTACTCCCTGTGTTCCTAAATATAGGTCTTTTTAGAGATTTCAAATGTGGACTATATAAGGAGCAAAATGAGTGAATGTACCCTCTAAACTATGTTTATATACATCCGTTTATAGTTCATATTGAAATCTCTAAAAAAGACCTATATTTAGGAACGCGGGGGGGGGGGGGGGGGCAGTAATATTTAATAACTACTTTCCTTAATACTTAGCCCAGCAACACACAGTCTTTCAAATGATGTCGACGACGATCATTATCCTCAGGCCATGGCGTCGGGTGTTCCTGATAGTGACTAAGACGGCCTATCCAAGCTGGAGATTATTGCCAATGAGGAAGTTCTTAACCCTACCTAGTTTAAGACAATGCGACCATCTGTGTCTGCTACGTACACACATGTGGTGACGGAGCCCCTTGTTGTAAGGCGTGCTCCAGCATAGCTTGCTTGATCAGCCTCGATGCCACAGCTCAGAGCTAGCCTCTTAGGCAATTTCTGAAGAAAAAACATATTAATTAAGTAGCCTCACACATACCCTCGCAAGCATATCATACAAATTTCCCTACACTATGATAAATGAGAATGTCATGCGGAATTATCAAAAAAACATACACGAAATCACATATATCATTGAATTATGCACTAAGCATATCAAGCATATCAATCAGATCGATTCCACACTAAGCATATCAATCAGATTCTACACATGCTAAGCGCATCAACAGATCCCACACTAACAAATAACTACACTAAGTAACATACATGACATGGCGGGTAACATTGGTCCTTGTTAGATAGGTCACGAATGGCACCCCGACGTAGTCATCACATGGCAAAAGTTTGTCCCGGAGGTTTTCGGTCTCATCATCGTTCAACCTCATTCTTTGGGAAAATACAACATCATCAAGTGGGTCCTCATCATCTTCATCCGTGTTGAGATGGATAACAACCAGTTTGGGTCTTCGTCTATTGAAGAAGAAGTTGGTCTATTCACTCCAGTGAGATGATTGTGGGCGAGGAAACGATCATATCCATCTCCTCCCATATTTCGTCCTTTCTTGGCATCCAAAGTGCAGGGGACCCCAGGAGCCTGAAGATCACCGTGTCTCTAGTCAGCTCATTGAATTCTAAACTCACATTGCGTTGGACAATCTCTGTAATAGAAAAACACAATGCATTAATGGTAATAGCAATAAAAAAAGAAATAACTGTTAGAAGGTTCACATAATTTGTTCCCACTACAGGAATAAAACTCTGATGGAAAATACATGTTGAACAACGTCCCAATTGCAAGGCTGTATGTGCACCTTGACTAGCATAGTTCGCATGGTGGTGGCGGCGCCATTTTCCTATTAGTGAAGATAGTTAACGGCTAAATAGACTATAAAATTTTGATTCTACACATAAGCAGTCATTGGATTGTACACACAGAAATGCATTCATCAGATTGTACCCAAAAGTGTATCCATCGATGAATCAACACTAAAAGATTGTATATCATCCCATCACTTCTAAACTAAAAAATATTCTACACTTAAAACTTTTCTACACTAAATTCACTATTAAAATCAGATTCTACACAAAAGCATTCATTAGATTGTAGACAAAAGAACATCAATCGAATTTTCAAACCTAAAATACTATGTATCATCCGATTGTTTCTAAACTAAGTAATATTCTACACACTCAAAAATTTCTACACTAAATACACTATTAAAATCGGATTCCACACAATAGCAATCGGATTCTACACTACTAAAATTTCTACACAAAGCAATCCATGGATATAACATTGGATTCTACATCACTAAAATCGATGATTCAACACTACTTAAATTCTACACAAATGAACTTATACATGATTCCCATGGATTCCATGGGGTCCGCGGATGAAGGAGGCGTGAGGGAAGGGGAATGAGAGGCGCGAGAGGAGAGGAAAGAAATGTTCAAACCTACTGCCGGTGGTGTGGCGAGGGGCGGTGGTGTGGCAACGGATGGCGAAGGGCGGGTGGGTCCGGAGGTGGTAGCGGTGACTGCTTGAGGGAGTACTGTGGGCGAAATGAGATAGGACGGCGGCTAGGTCTTTTACTACTGAGATGGGTCAGTGCCGGCGTGGGCCTAAGCCGCCATGCCATAACAAAGTAAAGCCACACCAAAAAAAAACTAAGTGAAGTCCAAATAAAAAAAGACTAAGAATAATAAAGGGTCATTTACATTTCAGCCCCTAACTTGAACCACCTGCTCACATTTAGCCCTAATTCCAAAGTGTGCTCAAATTTTTCCCTCTTCCGTTAAGTGCGGTTATAGGAATGCCCTTCCGTACATTTTCCATCAGGTCAAAGGCATTAGGGGCAAATTTGAGTAGCGGGTTCAAATTAAGGGCACAAATGTAATTGTCCCAATAACAGAAAACTAAAAGTAACTATAGACAATATAATAAAAGATAAAATATAATAGAAGACTCCAAATGATAACTGGTATTAAAAAATTAAAAGGCTAAACATAATAAAAGACCCAAAAAGGCTAAAAAAATCAACACTAAAATATAGTATAAAATGTTCACCATTTTGTAAATGATATTATCACTTTAATAATAGTAATATCATGTTTTTTTAACCCATAGAATTATTAAGTACTTAAAACACTTGATAAAAGAAAAAAAATATTTTTGACGTAACAGAAATTAGGATGTTAGTACTAGACTAATTAACTATGGCATGTAGAGAAATCAAACACCACCATGTCATAGGCAAACGGGCTTCTAGTTTCCGAGAACCCTCGGATCTGAGATCCAACAACCACTGGTCGAGCTTCTGGACTTGCAAGTAAGGGCTTGTTTGGGACTGATCTGCTTCACCAAAATCAGTTTCGCTCCACTAAATTTACTTTGGAGCAGTTTCAAGCAGAAGTTGTAGCACTACCAAAGAGAATGTTTGGCTTCCATCTAGCTCCAGCTTCAAGAATGGGAAATTTGATGGAAAGGATGTATTTGATTGGTTGAGAGCGGAGAAACGAAGGGGTATCTACTTACTGGTGACAGTGGTGGGTAATTTCCACCCAACTCCAGCTTCTAGAGTTTTGTGAAGCACCCCCTGAGGAGCTTCATAAAAAACTAGAAGTTGTACCCCAGATTCTAGTTTTTTGCGGAGCGGCATATCGTGGAGCTACCCCTGTTTGGCTTGTGTTTTCCGGAGCAGAGTTGAATTTTAAGAAGCAGAGCAGTCCCAAACAGGCCCTAAGTACCAGATCCCATAGATCCTTTTTGAAAACTTGCATGCTCAACATGGAACCTTTGGATCTCAGATCCAAGGGCTCTTAGTAGCCCGTATCATGATAGCACGGGAAGACCCGTACGTATCATCTAATACTTTCCCAGGAGAGCCCGTCAAGAGAGTGAAAGGTCGCAAAATCATTAATCCCACCGGTATAAAGTTGTACTAGGATGCGTCAATGGATAGGAGAAAGCAATGTTGTTGTTCGGAGCCTCTTGGGGTCGCTAGCTAGCCTAGTTGCACCCAGGGTCAACAAGAAGCGCGCGGCACAGTGCTATCCTGTTCCGTCACGTACATAGCAATTAGCAAGAATTTGACGCGTTGGCTTCCTACCTTGATAGCCGGACGAGGCACCGGAGCTGGCCGGGGGATCGATGGAGACGACACGGCGAGGGCAGGGGACGGGTCTAGCCAGCTGAAAGCGGACGCATCCGTCGACCCATCATCTCCGTCAGCGCGGGGCGCGGGCGACGTGACCGGGGACGCCATTCAGCGAGAGTTTTGTCACGGTTCCCCCGTGGCCGAGGCCGAGGCCGATGTCTCCGGATCGGCGCGGAACCCGTGGCCGGCTGGCACCGTCGACGGTGGACTCGGTCGAGCGGGCCAGGAGCAGGAGCCGGCGGCGGGGTGGCCGGGGGAAGCGACGGCGAGGCGCATGTCCACGTAGGCGTAACGCGCGTACCCGCCCGTGCGTGCCGCCGCTTGGTGCGCGCGAGGGTCGTTGTCCCGATGGAGGTTGAGGCGTTGCAGCTAACTTGCCGGCAACCGTTTCCCCACCCCGCCAAGCCACCCACCTCTCCCTCTCTTCCTCATTCTCTTTCAGTCTCTTGCGACGCCGAGGGGTGAAACTGCCGTGGATCGTCTGGAAGCTAGCACTCGCGATCGATCGAGCAGTGCAATTACTGTGGCGAGAACAGTGCAGACGTAAACGTCGCCGTCTCCGAGGGAATATGTATGTGCTGAGGGCGCGACGGCAACCCGGAGGCCGTAGCCGGATCAATCATTGCGGCCGCTCGCTACGCCACGGCCCCACGGCCACCGCAATTCCTCCCCAGCCCGTCCAACAATTTTTTTTTCAAGAACACAAGAAAATTTGCACCTCCTTTCTTTATTTCTCCTGTCGGGGGCATCTCCATCGCAGACCTGGCATTCATCCCGACCAAACTGTCTCGATGTAATCTACTGTCCAACACGAACCCCTATTTACCTACTAACGTGTTCGTCTGTTTGAATTCCTGTAAACCGGACACAAACTGGGACATCTTGACGGGAGTCTGGACCGCTGCCTCATAGGACTCAGACACCATCGACCCACTCAATCCCCCTCCTGGACCACTGTTCTTCAATCCAGCTCCTACTTCATCCTTGTTTTACATCTGGACCCTCCTTGTCCAACGCCACCGTTGTAGCTCTTCGGGCACCGCCCTTTGCTGGACGTCCCACCCACTAGTCAGCTCGCCTTGGACTACGTTGTCATCCACACATGATCCGTTTATAACCAGATACCCTCCGTCCCCATGCTGACGTTGTTGTTTTCAAGAATAAGCACGATGACGGATACTCGGTGATGGAGAATGAGTTGTTATGTGATACATAGAAGATTGTATTTGTGGGCTTTGGAGGCAGTCAAGGGGGCTCGATGTTTTGGCAAACATGTGTGCTTTGTTTCTTGAGCAAAAACACTTCACGCCCTATGACTTGCATGTGATCCATGATTACAATCTTAAGTTGCTCGCCCATTGGTGATACACCATCTTCACCACCGTCATGAAGTTTTGCGGTGTGGTTGTAGGAGTGCAGACAATACGGCCATGGGGCTCATCAAACATGGAGATTGTAAATTTTGCTTCTTTATTGCTCTACATTTTGGTCAATACATTGATTCACGCAAAGTGACAACTTGATTACCATCGCATTGTATAGTTCGGATGTGTTGGCATGCTGTACTACAGGACCGGGGGCGGACCATTTACACTCATAAATTGTTGCGTGAAGCTCAACGGACACAATGTGTGAGACAACATATGCCGGTTCTGACTCGAGTATCCTTGAATTTGGAATCGGTGAATTTGAAAAAATTATTGGACATTTGGTTATCTCCGATGTAATATTTACATTTGAATATTTTGTACTAGGGAAATTTGCATGTTATTTATGGATGAATTTTGTTATTTTTTATAACTATTTTGAGCTTTTTGCAAATCAATTATTTTGAGTGTTGCAGACTTTAAAAAACAAGATAAAAATTTAGGGGACAGAGTTAATTGGCCGGCATCCGTACGGTGTTCGCAGACGAGTCTATACCATCCCACGGACAAATCTGGTGTTCATTTTAAGGATCGGCGTTGAAGATGCCCTCACACAGTGTTCATTGTGTAGTATTGCTCTATAAGAAATAGCCCGATCAAAAATGCTACACTTACGTAAAAGCCTATGTACAGTTACGTGACTTGACTAACTACTAACCCCTCGCCCCCTCACTTTCAACTGGGTGGGGACCCTCCCCTAATTTCCTCCAACCGAAAAAAGGCACCTAAACTGTTACATTAGTTTATGTATGGTAACTAGGTAGGTGTAACATTGCTCGTAGTCCGATCGGGATATCAACTGGTTGTTCTAGACATATCGATCACCGAAACCGGTCGCTAGTATGTGGTTCCTACTTTTAGGTGGAAGCTGTTATTCCGAGTCCGTTTCTAAAATGTGCAATACGAGAACAATTTCTAAAATGTGCAATTATATTTCAATTCTTTTTGAGAAAGTATATATTTGATTTTTTAGACAAAAGCATCAACGATAATGCGGATCGATCAATCGATCATCTGACGCTCGACTCAGAACCAAACGAGGATCCGTCGATCGGCAGATGAAATATACATGACCACAAGCGGGTTCAGTGCTTCTTTGCTCAGTCGCTGCCCCCATAGTGCTGGACTATGGAACTCCATGAGAGAAATCTGGGGCATTCCAAGCGAGGAAGAAATGCATGATACGGAGCGAGAGTGGATCTTTCGTCTCCTTGAGAAACTGAACGAGACACAGCGAATGATGGTTTTGATGATTCTTTGGTGAGCGTGGCATGTGAGAAATGAAGTTACACACGAGAAACCGGCGGTTCCAATCGAGGTCTCTCGACGGTTCCTCGTTAGCTATGCCATGTCCCTGTTGTCGGAGTAAATTGCATAAAACCATCACTTTGAGGGCTAGGTTTGTGAAAATCACTAGGATACAGATTCGCTGTAGAGAGCACCACGTCTAGCGTAATTCTTTTGCAAAAACCACTGATCGGCGGATCGGGCCGTGCTAAGTGAGTTTATGATAGCTGGGGCCCGTTTTTCGCCTACGTGGCACTCCAGGCCGTCCCGACAGCCGGCAGACGGCGTTAGACGGCGCCGTTCAGTCCTAGAAGTCAAAAACGCCAACCGTTACTCCTTCTCCAATCTGCTCGCTCACTCTCTTATCACTCTTCGCTCTCTTCTCGCTCTGTTCTTGGTCGCCGCACCCGTCGCCGCCGCGTCGTGCCGCCGCCGCAGCGCCATGGTGTCGTGGAGTGATGGGTCGGATAGCAGCGAGCACACCGGGCAGTACATGAGCTCAGATTCCGACGACGGCACCATTAAGGCCAGTTCTCAGAGTTAGGGTTAGGGTTTGATATTTGGGGATTTTTGGAACGAGCTTCTTTTCAATCATTGGACCAAATCTCTGTCATTCCTTTGCACTCCAGGTTCCTGCTAGCACCGAAGACTCAGATTTCGAGGGCCCTGAGACAGATATGTATGTTTTGTGCCATGGACACGGAAAGGCAGCAGAAAGGCGTGTTGCTTTCGAAGGGATTCACACTGGCAGGAGGTTTCTTTGTTGTGCAGAGAAGGTATGGTTTCAGCTGAACTAATTGGAAGTTGTGGATTTACCAAACAGATATGTCATTTGTTTACCATGGATATGTACTGTGGAAGCAGTCATTGTATCATATTGTGAGGTTAGGACAGTGGATGCAGTCATTGCTTACTATGGAAGCAGGCATTGTATTATACTGTGAAGTTTGGACAGTGGATTCATTAATTGTTTACTCTGCCAGCATTGTTTAGTCTGGTTCTGGCAACATTGTTTAGTTAGGTCATTTTGTTAACTCTGTCAGGTTAGCATATTTTAAGAGAGTAGATGCATGGGTTGGCAGACCAGCATTTTTTAGTTTGGATCTGGCAATATTGTTTAGTTAGGTCATTTTTAACTCTGCCATGTTAGCTTATTTTAGGACAGAATATTCATGGGTTAGCACACCAGCATTGTTTACTTAGTAGTTGTTTATGTTAGAGCATGATATGAATTTTAGTATAAAGTAATCTAGCCTATCATTGTAAGCAAGTCACTGTTATGTAATTCATTTTGTTAATACTCTTTTTCCAGGAAGGTAAAAACTATGGACTAGTAGAATGGATTGATCCATCTTGGCCCACTACCCTTGAGAATGCACTATCCAAATTGTGGTCTATATATGAAAAGAGTAAGATGGACAGGAATGAGGAATGTCTGATGCATTCATTTACTGTTCATGACCTGACACAAGAGAAGAAGAAACTCCAGGCCAGCTATGAGAAGTTGGTTGAAGATGTCAATGCACTTATGGATTCCCAGGAGCAGAGGGCAGTGATAGAAAGGAAAGATGCTGAAACAACCAAGTTGCAGGAGAAGTATGACACTTTGAAGAACATAGCAGCTGCTCAAGGTACTGTCATTAGGAACATGAAGTTGAAGCTAGCTAAAGAGAAGAAGAATTTGCAGATCCACATTGATGAGCTCAAGAAGACAGTTGAAGAGAGCAATGTGAAGCTGGAGGGCATCAAGGCCATCATAAATGGATAAGCAGTGCAAGAGAAGAATGTGCAATATCATTTGGCATTTGCTGACCTTTTGCAGGGTGTGGTTTGGCATTTGTTGTAATGATAGTAGTTTAAATTCTATTAACTATGAGTACTCCTGAACTATGGATATGTAATATTAAGTAAGATGTTTGCATTTGAACTAGTGCTGAATGTGGTGCTATTTGAACTAGTGCTGAATGTCAAACTATGATTATGTATGGATTTGAACTAGTGCTGAATTTGGTGGTATTTAGAGGTGGCTAATGTTATCTTAAGTAATCTGTTTGCAAATGATGATTTTTGCTTTAGTATGTTCCTGTTCAACTGATGATTCTGAGTTAAGTAGGGTCAATTAGGGTTGTTTTTGGCTTTTTATCGACGCCGAGGCATCAACTAGGTCAAGTTAGGGTTTTTGGATTTTTTCCAAGCCGAGGCATCAAGTGTTGGGGAACGTAGCAGAATTTTAAAATTTTCTACGCATCACCAAGATCAATCTATGGAGTCATCTAGCAAGGAGGGAGAGAGGAGTGCATCTACATACCCTTGTAGATCGCGCGCGGAAGCGGTCAAGAGAACGGGGTTGATGGAGTCGTACTCGACGTGATCCAAATCACCGATGACCAAGTGCCAAACGGACAACACCTCCGCGTTCAACACACGTATGGTTGGGAGACATCTCCTCCTTCTTGATCCAGCAAGGGGGAAGGAGAGGTTGATGAAGATGCAGCAGCACGACGGCGTGGTAGGGCTTCGCCAAGCGCAAGCGGGGAGGAGAGGTATTACGGAGGGAGAGGGAGGCGCCAAGGGCAAGGGGTGCGGCTGCCCTCCCCCCCTCTTTATATAGGGGCCTTGGGGAGGGGGGGGGCGCCGGCCCTAGGGAGATGGCTCTCCAAGGGGCGGCGGCCAAGGGGTGGCTTCCCCCCCAAGCCAAGTGGGGGGCGCCCCCACCCCTAGGGTTTCCCAACCCTAGGCGCAGGGCAGGCCCAAGGGGGGGCGCACCAGCCCACTAGGGGCTGGTTCCCCTCCCAATCCAGCCCATGGGGCCCTCCGGGATGGGTGGCCCCACCCGGTGGACCCCCGGGACCCTTCCGATGGTCCCGGTACAATACCGGTGACCCCCGAAACCTTCCCGATGGCCGAAACCTGACTTCCTATATATAAATCTTTACCTCCGGACCATTCCGGAACTCCTCGTGATGTCCGGGATCTCATCCGGGACTCCGAACAACTTTCGGGTTACTACATACTAATATCTCTACAACCCTAGCGTCACCGAACCTTAAGTGTGTAGACCCTACGGGTTTGGGAGACATGCAGACATGACCGAGACGACTCTCCGGTCAATAACCAATAGCGGGATCTGGATACCCATGTTGGCTCCCACATGATCCACGATGATCTCATCGGATAAACCACGATGTCGAGGATTCAATCAATCTGTATACAATTCCCTTTGTCAATCGGTACGTTACTTGCCCGAGACTCGATCGTCGGTATCCCAATACCTCATTCAATCTCGTTACCGGCAAGTCACTTTACTCGTGCCGTAATGCATGATCCCGTGATCAACAACTTGGTCACATTGAGCTCATTATGATGATGCATTACCGAGTGGGCCCAAAGATACCTCTCCGTCATACGGAGTGACAAATCCCAGTCTCGATTCGTGCCAACCCAACAGACACTTTCGGAGATACCTGTAATGTACCTTTATAGTCACCCAGTTACGTTGTGAAGTTTGGCACACCCAAGGCACTCCTACGGTATCCGGGAGTTGCACAATCTCATGGTCTAAGGAAATGATACTTGACATTCAGAAAAGCTACAGCAAACGAACTACACGATCTTTGAGCTATGCTTAGGATTGGGTCTTGTCCATCACATCATTCTCCTAATGATGTGATCCCATTATCAATGACATCCATTGTCCATAGTCAGGAAACCATGACTATCTTTTGATCAACGAGCTAGTCAACTAGAGGCTCACTAGGGACGTGTTGTGGTCTATGTATTCACACATGTATTACGATTTCTGGATAACACAATTATAGTATGAACAATAAACAATTATCATGAACAAAGAAATATAATAATAACCATTTTATTATTGCCTCTAGGGCATATTTTCAACAGTCTCCCACTTCCACTAGAGTCAATAGTCTAGTTACATTGTGATGAATCGAACACCCATGCAGTTGTGGTGTTGATCATGTTTTGCTCTAGGGAGAGGTTTAGTCAATGGATCTGCCACATTCAGGTCCGTATGTACTTTACAAATCTCTATGTCTCCATTTTGAACACTTTCATGAATGGAGTTAAAGTGACGCTTGATATGCCAGGTCTTCCTGTGAAACCTGGGCTCCTTGGCAAGGGCAATAGCTCTAGTGTTGTCACAGAAGAGAGTCATCGGGCCCGACGCATTGGGTATGACTCCTAAGTCGGTAATGAACTCCTTCACCCAGACTGCTTCTTGTGCTGCCTCCGAGGCTGCCATCTACTCTGCTTCACATGTAGATCCCGCCACAACGCTTTGCTTGCAACTGCACCAGCTTACTGCCCCACCATTCAAAATATACACGTATCCGGTTTGTGACTTAGAGTCATCCAGATCTGCGTCAAAGCTAGCATCGACATAACCCTTTACGACGAGCTCTTCGTCACCTCCATAAACGAGAAACATTTCCTTAGTCCTTTTCAGGTACTTTAGGATATTCTTAACCGCTGTCCAGTGTTCCATGCCGGGATTACTTTGGTACCTTCCTACCAAACTTACGGCAAGGTTTACATCAGGTCTGGTACATGGCATATCATACATGATAGACCCTATGGCCGCGGCATAGGGGACGACACTCATCTTTTCTCTAACTTCTGCCATGGTCGGGCATTGAGCCGTGCTCAATCCCGTACCTTGCAATACAAGCAAGAACCCCTTCTTTGACTGATCCATTTTGAACTTCTTCAATACCTTGTCAAGGTACGTACTCTGTGAAAGACCAATGAGGCGTCTCGATCTATCTCTATAGATCTTGATGCCTAATATATAAGCAGCTTCTCCAAGGTACTTCATTGAAAAACACTTGTTCAAGTAGGCCTTTATGCTTTCCAAGAATTCTATATCATTTCCCATCAACAGTATGTCATCCACATACAATATGAGAAATGCTACAGAGCTCCCACTCACTTTCTTGTAAATGCAGGCTTCTCCATAAGTCTGCGTAAACCCAAACGCTTTGATCATCTCATCAAAACGAATGTTCCAACTCCGAGATGCTTGCACCAGCCCATAAATCGAGCGTTGGAGCTTGCACACCTTGTCAGCATTCTTAGGATCAACAAAACCTTCCGGCTGCATCATATACAATTCTTCCTTAAGGAAACCATTAAGGAATGCCGTTTTGACGTCCATTTGCCATATCTCATAATCATAGAATGCGGCAATTGCTAACATGATTCGGACGGACTTCATCTTCGCTACGGGTGAGAAAGTCTCATCATAGTCAACCCCTTGAACTTGTCGATAACCCTTAGCGACAAGCCGAGCTTTATAGATGGTCACATTACCATCCGCGTCTGTCTTCTTCTTAAAGATCCATTTATTTTCTATGGCTCGCCGATCATCGGGCAAGTCAGTCAAAGTCCATATTTCATTTTCATACATATGGATCCTATCTCGGATTTCATGGCTTCCAGCCATTTGTCGGAATCCGGGCCCGTCATCGCTTCTTCATAGTTCGAAGGTTCACCGTTGTCTAACAACATGATTTCCAAGACAGGGTTGCCGTACCACTCTGGTGCGGAACGTGTCCTCGTGGACCTACGAAGTTTAGTAGCAACTTGATCTGAAGTTTCATGATCATCATCATCAACTTCCTCTCTAGTCGGTGCAGGCACCTCAGGAACATTTTCTTCAGCTGTGCCACTTACCGGTTCAAGAGGTAATACTTCATCAAGTTCTACTTTCCTCCCACTTATTTCTTTCGAGAGAAACTCTTTCTCTAGAAAGGACCCATTCTTGGCAACAAAGACCTTGCCTTCGGATCTGAGGTAGAAGGTATACCCAATAGTTTCTTTAGGGTATCCTATGAAGACGCATTTTTCTGATTTGGGTTCGAGCTTTTTAGGTTGAAGTTTCTTGACATAAGCATCGCATCCCCAAACTTTTAGAAACGACAGCTTAGGTTTCTTCCCAAACCATAATTCATACGGTGTCGTCTCAACGGATTTCGACGGAGCCCTATTTAAAGTGAATGCGGCAGTCTCTAAAGCATAGCCCCAAAATGACAGCGGTAAATCAGTAAGAGACATCATAGATCGTACCATATCTAATAGAGTGCGATTACGACGTTCGGACACACCATTACACTAAGGTGTTCCAGGCGGCGTGAGTTGTGAAACTATTCCACATTTTCTTAAGTGTGTGTCAAATTCGTGACTCAAGTATTCTCCTCCACGATCTGATCGCAAGAACTTGATTTTCCTGTCACGTTGATTCTCAACCTCACTCTGAAATTCCTTGAAATTTTCAAAGGTCTTAGGCTTGTGTTTCATTAAGTAGACATACCCATATCTACTCAAGTCATCAGTGAGGGTGAGAACATAACGATAGCCACCGCGAGCCTCAACACTCATTGGACTGCACACATCAGTATGTATGATTTCCAATAAGTTGGTTGCTCGCTCCATTGTTCCTGAGAACGGAGTCTTGATCATTTTACCCATGAGGCATGGTTCGCACGTGTCAAATGATTCGTAATCAAGAGACTCCAAAAGTCCATCTGCATGGAGCTTCTTCATGCGTTTGACACCTATGTGACCAAGGCGGCAGTGCCACAAGTATGTGGGACTATCATTATCAACCTTACATCTTTTGGTATTCACACTATGAATATGTGTAACACTATGCTCGAGATTCATTAAGAATAAACCATTCACCATCGAAGCATGACCATAAAACATATCTCTCATATAAATAGAACAATCATTATTCTCGGATTTAAATGAGTAGACATCTCGAATTAAACGAGATCCTGATACAATGTTCATGCTCAAAGCTGGCACTAAATAACAATTATTGAGGTTTAAAACTAATCCCGTAGGTAAATGTAGAGGCAGCGTGCCGACGACGATCACATCGACCTTGGAACCATTCCCGACGCGCATCGTCACCTCGTCCTTCGCCAGTCTCCGCTTATTCCGCAACTCCTGCTTTGAGTTACAAATGTGAGCAACCGCACCGGTATCAAATACCCAGGAGCTACTACGAGTACTTGTAAGGTACACATCAATTACATGTATATCACATATACCTTTAGTGTTGCTGGCCTTCTTGTCCGCTAAGTATTTGGGGCAGTTCCGCTTCCAGTGACCACTTCCCTTGCAATAAAAACACTCAGTCTCGGGCTTGGGTCCATTCTTTGGCTTCTTCCCGGCAGCTTGCTTACCGAGCGCGGCAACTCCCTTGCCGTCCTTCTTGAAGTTCTTCTTACCCTTGCCTTTCTTGAACTTAGTGGTTTTATTCACCATCAATACTTGATGTTTCTTTTTGATTTCCACCTCTGCTGATTTCAGCATTGAATATACCTCAGGAATGGTCTTTTCCATCCCCTGCATATTGAAGTTCATCACAAAGCTCTTGTAGCTCGGTGGAAGCGACTGAAGGATCCTGTCAATGACCGCGTCATCCGGGAGATTAACTCCCAGCTGAGTCAAGCGGTTATGCAACCCAGACATTCTGAGTATGTGCTCACTGACAGAACTATTTTCCTCCATCTTACAGCTGAAGAACTTGTCGGAGACTTCATATCTCTCGACCCGGGCATGAACTTGAAAAACCATTTTCAGCTCTTCGAACTTCTCATATGCTCCGTGTCTCTGAAAACGCTTTTGGAGCCCCGGTTCTAAGCTGTAAAGCATGCCGCACTGAACGAGGGAGTAATCATCAGCACGTGACTGCCAAGCGTTCATAACGTCTTGGTTCTGTGGGACAGGTGCGTCACCTAGCGGTGCTTCTAGGACATAATCTTTCTTGGCAGCTATGATGATGATCCTCAGGTTCCGGACCCAGTCTGTATAGTTTCTGCCATCGTCTTTCAGCTTGGTTTTCTCTAGGAACGCGTTGAAGTTGAGGACAACGTGGGCCATTTGATCTACAAGACATATTGTAAAGATTTTAGACTAAGTTCATGATAATTAAGTTCATCTAATCAAATTATTCAATGAACTCCCACTCAGATAGACATCCCTCCAGTCATCTAAGTGAAACATGATCCGAGTTAACTAGGCCGTGTCCGATCATCACGTGAGACGGACTAGCCAACATCGGTGAACATCTTCATGTTGATCGTATCTTCTATACGACTCATGCTCGACCTTTCGGTCTTCCGTGTTCCGAGGCCATGTCTGTATATGCTAGGCTCGTCAAGTCATCCTAAGTGTATTGCGTGTGTAAATCTGGCTTACACCCGTTGTATTCGAGCGTTAGAATCTATCACACCCGATCATCACGTGGTGCTTCTAAACAACGAACCTTCGCAATGGTGCACAGTTAGGGGGAACACTTTCTTGAAATTATTACGAGGGATTATCTTATTTATGCTACCGTCATTCTAAGTAAATAAGATGTAAAACATGATAAACATCACACGCAATTAAATAGTGACATGATATGGCCAATATCATTTGCTCCTTTTGATCTCCATCTTCGAGGCTCCATGATCATCGTTGTCATCGGCATGACACCATGATCTCCATCATCATGATCTCCATCATCGTGTCTTCTTGAAGTTGTCTCGCCATCTATTACTTCTACTACTATGGCTAATGCTTTAGCAATAAAGTAAAGTAATTACATGACGTTTATGTTGACACGCAGGTCATAAATAAATAAATACAACTCCTATGGCTCCTTCTGGTTGTCATACTCATCGACATGCAAGTCGTGATTCCTATTACAAGAACATGATCATCTCATACATCACATATATCATTCATCACATCCTTTGGCCATATCACATCACAAAACACTTGCTGCAAAAACAAGTTAGACGTCCTCTAATTGTTGTTGCAAGTTTTTATGTGGCCGCTATAGGATTCTAGCAAGAACGTTTCTTACCTACGCCAAAACCACAACGTGAATTGCCAATTTCTATTTACCCTTCATAAGGACCCTGTTCATCGAATCCGATCCGATTGAAGTGGGAGAGACAGACACCCACCAGCCACCTTATGCAACTAGTGCATGTCAGTCGGTGGAACCAGTCTCACATAAGCGTACGTGTAAGGTCGGTCCGGGCCGCTTCATCCCACAATGCCGCCGAATCAAGATAAGATTAGTAACAGCAAGATAATTGACAATATCAACGCCCACAACTACTTTGTGTTCTACTCGTGCATAGTAACTACGCATAGACCTAGCTCATGATGCCACTGTTGGGGAACGTAGCATAATTTTAAAATTTTCTACGCATCACCAAGATCAATCTATGGAGTCATCTAGCAACGAGCGAGAGAGGAGTTCATCTACATACCCTTGTAGATCGCGCGCGAAAGCATTCAAGAGAACGGGGTTGATGGAGTCGTACTCGACGTGATCCAAATCACCGATGACCAAGTGCCGAACGGACAGCACCTCCGCGTTCAACACACGTACGGTTGGGAGACGTCTCCTCCTTCTTGATGCAGCAAGGGGGAAGGAGAGGTTGATGAAGATCCAGCAGCACGACGGCGTGGTGGTGGATGCAGCAGGATCCCGGCAGGGCTTCGCCAAGCGCAAGCGGGGAGGAGAGGTATTACGGAGGGAGAGGGAGGCGCCAAGGGCAAGGGGTGCGGCTGCCCTCCCTCCCCCTCTTTATATAGGGGCCTTGGGGGGGCGCCGGCCCTAGGCAGATGGATCTCCAAGGGGCGGAAACCCTAGGCGCAGGGCAGGCCCAAGGGGGGGCGCACCAACCCACTAGGGGCTGGTTCCCCTCCCAATCCAGCCCATGGGGCCCTCTGGGATGGGTGGCCCCACCCGGTGGACCTCCGGGACCCTTCCGATGGTCCCGGTACAATACCGGTGACCCCCGAAACCTTCCCGATGACCGAAACCTGACTTCCTATATATAAATCTTTACCTCCGGAGCATTCCGGAACTCCTCGTGACGTCCGGGATCTCATCCGGGACTCCGAACAACTTTCGAGTTACTGCATACTAATATCTCTACAACCCTAGCGTCACCGAACCTTAAGTGTGTAGACCCTACGGGTTCGGGAGACATGCAGACATGACCGAGACGACTCTCCGGTCAATAACCAACAGAGGGATCTGGATACCCATGTTGGCTCCCACATGCTCCATGATGATCTCATCAGATGAACCACGATGTCGAGGATTCAATCAATCCGTATACAATTCCCTTTGTCAATCGGTATGTTACTTGCCCGAGACTCGATCGTCGGTATCCCTATACCTCGTTCAATCTCATTACCGGCAAGTCACTTTACTCGTGCCGTAATGCATGATCTCGTGATCAACAACTTGGTCACATTGAGCTCATTATGATGATGCATTACCGAGTGGGCCCAGAGATACCTCTCCGTCATACGGAGTGACAAATCCCAGTCTCGATTCGTGCCAACCCAACAGACACTTTCGGAGATACCTGTAATGTACCTTTATAGTCACCCAGTTATGTTGTGACGTTTGGCACACCCAAGGCACTCCTACGGTATCCGGGAGTTGCACAATCTCATGGTCTAAGGAAATGAGACTTGACATTCAGAAAAGCTACAACAAACGAACTACACGATCTTTGCGCTATCCTTAGGATGGGGTCTTGTCCATCACATCATTCTCCTAATGATGTGATCCCGTTATCAATGACATCCAATGTCCATAGTCAGGAAACCATGACTATCTTTTGATCAACGAGCTAGTCAACTAGAGGCTCACTAGGGACGTGTTGTGGTCTATGTATTCACACATGTATTACGATTTCCGGATAACACAATTATAGCATGAACAATAGACAATTATCATGAACAAAGAAATATAATAATAACCATTTTATTATTGCCTCTAGGGCATATTTCCAACATCCAGTAGGCCAAGAGGGGTTGTTTTTGGCTTTTTATCGACGCCGAGGCATCAACTATGCCAAGTTATGGTTTTCGGTTTTTTATCGACGCCGAGGCATCAAGTAGGCCAAGAGGAGTTGTTTTTGGCTTTTTATCGACGCTGAGGCATCAACTAGGCCAAGTTAGGGTCTTTGGTTTTTTATCGACGCCGAGGCATCAAGTAGGCCAAGTTAGGGTCTTTGGTTTTTTATCGACGCCGAGGCATCAAGTAGTCCAAGAGGAGTTGTTTTTGGCTTTTTATCGATGCCGAGGCATCAAGTAGGCCAAGTTAGGGTCTTTGGTTTTTTATCGACGCCGAGGCATCAAGTAGGCCAAGAGGAGTTGTTTTTGGCTTTTTATCGACGCGGAGGCACCAAGTAGGCCAAGTTAGGGTCTTTGGTTTTTTATCGACGCCGAGGCATCAAGTAGGCCAAGTTAGGGTTTTTGGGTTTTTATCAACGCCGAGGCATCAAGTAGGCCAAGATAGGGTTTTTGGGTTTTTATCGATGCCGAGGCATCAAGTAGGCCAAGTTAGGGTTTTTGGGTTTTTATCGACACCGAGGTATCAAGTAGGCCAAGTTAGGGTTTTTGGGTTTTTATCGACGCCGAGGCATCAAGTAGGCCAAGTTAGGGTTTTTGGGTTTTTATCGATGCCGAGGCATCAAGTAGGCCAAGATAGGTTTTTGGGTTTTTATCGACGCCGAGGCATCAAGTAGGCCAAGTTAGGGTTTTTGGATTTTTATTGACGCCGAGGCATCAAGTAGGCCAAGTTAGGGTTTTGGGGTTTTTATCGACGCCGAGGCATCAAGTAAGCCAAGATAGGGTTTTTGGGTTTTTATCGACGCTGAGGCATCAAGTAGGCCAAGATAGGGTTTTTTGGTTTTTATCAATGTCGAGGCGTCAAGTAGGCATCAAGTAGGGGTTTTTTGGCTTTTTGTCGACGTCGAGGCATCAAGTAGGGGGGTTTTGGCTTTTTGTCGATGTCGAGGCATCAATTAGGAATCAAGTAGGGGGGTTTTGGCTTTTTGTCGACGTCGAGGCATCAAGAATATCACAGCATCAAGAGTATCACAGCATCAAGACTATCACAACATCAACAGTACTACTAGAATGCCATAGTTTGACACAAATTGACCATAACAGTTGAGCATTATAGGACTACTAGAATTCCAAAGTTTGATACAACATCAACACAACCAAATCACCATCAACACTGGAGTAGCATAACTGGAGTAGCACAACTTCAACAACATAGTTTCACAACACAACCAAAATGCCATAGTTTGATAAAACATCAACACAACCAAATCATCACCATTTTGCACCAAAGGCAGTCAAGTAATCCTTCATTCTGTTGCTGGGCTTCCTGACTCTCTGGGAACCATCACTTGGTATTGGAGGCATGAAAGCAGCTGATGAAGATCTAGTTGCTGGTGCCTTACCCTTGGGAGCAGCTGGTGCCTTACTCTTGGGAGCAAATGATGAAGATTTACTAGCTGCTGCCTTACCCTTGGGAGCAGTTGGAGCAGCTGGCTGCCTCCTAGCTGGAGCAGCAGCAGATGTTGCCCTCCTTGCTGGAGCTGGATTGGCAGCAGATGTTACCCTCCTTGATGATCCACCAGCAGTGGCAGCAGCAGAAGCTGCAGTCCTTGCTGGAGCTGGACTGGCAGCAGCAGAGGCTGCAGTCCTTGCTGGTGCTGGTGTGCTTCTACTATCAGGTGGGTAAGAGCTGGTGCTTGGCTGCAATGAAACAAGTACTTTAATATTAGTAAGCAACAAAGTAACAACAAATTTAGTCTTTCTCATAGCAGAGTGGTTACCTGATGTTTGTTCTTTCTCATAGCAAGTGCAGGCTTTAGAGCATCATGGCAATTGGTGTACCTATGGCCCACCTTTTTACAGTTGGAGCAGGTAATTGAGGCCATTCTTGAAGTGTCTTTGGGAGCTGGCTTCTCAAATTGGCTCTTTCTCCTCTTAGTCTGTGCTCTGCCCTTATGTTCTTTGAAAACAGGAGCCTCAATATCCAAACTATCTGTCCTTGGCCACATGTCAGGTCCAGGTACAGGATATATTATAGGACTGTAAGCTGCTAGGTACATAGGTTTTTTGAAGAAATCATGAACAAAGTCCTCTGACTGAAGCTTAGCCTTGTGTATATCAGAAACAACATGATTGCAAGGAACTGCTGTCATATCCCACTTCTTACAACCACAAGTCCTTTGTGCTAGGTTGACAGCATATGTTCTCTCCTCACTGGTAACTTGGAAAAGGTTGGGGCCAGCCATCAATGATTGGTAGTTTCTAGACCACTTCTTTGCTTCCTTCAATTTCTCTGCATATGTTGGACAAATCTCCCATCTGACAGTCTGAGTCTTGGTTCTATTTGTATTAAACTTGACCATTAATTTTGTTCTAATTCCATCAACCATGGTCCTTATTGGCTTAGCCCTGACATCTAGAACCCACTTGTTGAAAACCTCACTTAAGTTGTTAACTACTAAATCTGTTTTGCAATTTGTGTCCATGGCATGTCTGGACCAAGTGTGCTTTGGGATTTTACTAAGCCAAGCCCATGCTGCCTCACACTCTCTCTTCAACTCATCCATTGCAACATTATAACCATGTTCAGTGTATGAGTAAATTGCTTCATCCATGTATTTCTTCAATTCTGGCCCTCTAAACCCAACATTTTGAAAGTTCTGGTAAATGTGTCTGAGGCAAAACCTTTGTGGACAATTGGGAAAGACTCTGTTTATGGCTTTAAGTAGGCCCTGTGTGAATTTATGTAAAGCTAACTTAGTGACTACACCTAAATGATTGTGTAACTACTAGAAAGAACTATGATTGTGTACAGAAAGTAGCTACACCTAAATGCAAGTAACTACTAGAAAGAACTAAATGAAAGCTAGCACAAGTGGATTTCATTACTTTCTGCCTATCAGAAATTATTGTGTAGTTGTCAAACTTCCCAGATTGGCCACCTAGTGCTACCTTCAGCTGATACAGAAACCAAGTCCAGGAATCCGTGTCCTCCTTATCAACAATTCCAAAAGCAATGGGAAATATATTATTGTTCCCATCTCTTCCAGTAGCAGCAAGGATCTGTTGACCAGTAGTGAGCTTTACGAAGCATCCATCTAGACCTATAACAAGTAAACACATTAGGCAAACTATTTGAAAACACACATTATTCAAACACACATTAGATACCAAGCCATTACCTATGAATGGTCTTCAGCCACTCAGAAACCCTTCTTTGCATCCATTTAGGCAATAGAATAATCCATGAAACCTAGGGTTTGTGCTTGGATGCTCCCTCAAATGTCTTGTTGTCACTATACACCTTGAACCTGGATTAGTATCTAGCACAACCTGTAAATAATCCCTAATCCTGGTGTACTGGGCCTTCTGATCTCCTAATACAACATTCTTTGCTGCCTTCTTAGCCCTGTATGCCATGTGGGTTGATATTTCCACTTCATACTTGCTCTTTGTAGTGCTAATTATAGTAGTGATTGTTGTGCATGGGTCATTTCTGATTGCTTCCTCACAAAACTTTGCAACCCACTTAGCAGTAACTTTTTGTGTTCTCTGACACAGAAGGACAAGTGTGCACCACATACTGCTTCCTTATGGTAAAAGTCTTCTCATTTGCAATCTGAGAAGCTGCTATATAAAAAGGGCATGTCTCATCTATGCATTGTGCTATAACCCTGTCACTGCAATTTTTATGGTACTCATAGTTCCTGTTCTGTGCAATGTGCATTGTTTGAAGTGCATTCCTGAACTAGTACACATCAATGAAGCAAAGATGCTTCACAAATTGCTCTGCTGGGTGATCTCTATTCTCATCATACCATAACCTTTTCTTCATCTTCTTAGCTCTACTTTTCCTGCCATTGGGCAAAACATATGCCAATGCCTCTGCACCATCATCATTTTCCACACCCAAGTCCATTGGTTTCCTGTCTTCATCAGAAGATGGTATCCAGTCCTCCTCAAACAACTCCTCTACACTTGCATGTGATCTACTTGTTGGGCCTTTTCTGTGTTTCTTCTCCTTTTTCTTCTTCTGTCTATCTTGCCCTACCAGCTCCAGATTACTCTCTTCCTCCAAAGTACTCTCTTCATTCTCTTCCTCCTCTTCTTCACTTTCAGGCTCATATAGTGCATCCTCCTCCTTTGTCTCATACATTTCCTCAACATCTGTGTCCCCTTCAAAATGAAGGAGTGGATCTTCCCTCTGTCTTTTCATCTCCTCAAGCCTAGCAAGGATATCACCATATTCTTCCAAATCATCATCATCACTGTCCTCCTCATTATCCATCACTGCAGCTTTTCTCTTCAAAGAAGTGTCCTTCTCTTTATTTTTCTTATTCTTCCTAAACATTTGAATTTCCTTCCTCCTTGTCTCCTCCATAACCTTTTCAATTTCCATTTGCTCCTCTGAATTGTTTACAGGATTTTCTTCCACTTGTACATAACCTAAAGCAAGTTGCTCCTCCAAATTGTTTGTGCTATGCTGTGTTTGAAACTGTATGGGCATTGGCTCCAGTTCTGCTGCTTCTGAACTTCCTGCTGCTACATGCACATTTCCTGCACTGAACAACACTCCTCCTTCATCTATCTGATATAGTTTGGGCTCTCCAATTTCTTCTAGAGGGATTTGCTACTCAATAACATTGGAGCTGGTGTTTATAGTTGCAGCATTGGGAGAACTGGCCCTAACAACTGTCACATTCAATATCTTTTGATTTTGCAATGCTATGTTGTCTAGAATTTCCTCAAGCTTGTCATCATCATCTATTTCTTCCATTCCTTCTATACCTAGCCCAGGATCCCTGACATAGTACATGTAATATTTAAATCCATAACCTTTTGTTTCTATCAGTGCTACTAGGTTGTAAAATGTTATGTCTGACATCATCATAGATCTCTCAATATTGTCTCTGTCATGGAAATGCATCCTCAATTCCCAAACCTCATCATCCAGACTGCAAATAATATAAAATACATAGCAGTATAACTGCTTAACTATAACTGAATAACACTAATGAAACAACTCATGTCAATGCACTAATACAATCCTTTGTCACTTATAAAGCAGATAACAAGATAACTCATTTAACAGTGAACCTAACCAAATGTCTAACTTCACTCCAATTAACAGTGTACCTAAAATAAACTGAATAACAATATCATAATCATATACTATACCAGGATAACCTTGCTGCTCGTTTATAAAATCAACTAAATCAGCTTATTTGTCAACTAATCTAAAAATGTCAACCCTAGGGCACATGACAAACAAATCACAGAATCTGAACTAATCTAAATTATGTCAACACTAGAGCACATGACAACAAATCCACATCATCTACTCTACTCCATTTGATAGGATAGAGCAATATGGACCCTAACCCTAGAGTACACTAGCAACGCAATTGAAGGGGAGTACTCATTGAATGGAGAATGGGAAGGGGAAGAGCAAAGAAAAGTGGATCTCACTATACGCCGCCGTAGGATGACCCGATGTGTTGGCTTCCCGTCGGATTGGCCTTCACCGCCACGACGAATGCTCTCGCCGCCCGGTATTCCATCGAATACTGCGGGTCCTCCTCCTCTGATTCCTCCGTCGACTTGCTAGGGTTCGAGCTCCCGCAAAGCTCGCCTAGATCCACTGCGGGTCCTCCTCCGCTGCCGGGCGGAGCGCCGCCACCAGCAACTCCACCTTTCACCGGGCCACGCATCTCTGCAGTGCGAGGGGCAAGGGGGCGACGGCGGCGGGAGCGAGGGGCAAGGGGGCGACGACGGCGGGAGCGAGGGGGAGGGGGCGACGGCGGCGGGAGCGAGGGGGAGGGGGCGGCGGTGGTGGGAGTGAGGGGAAGGGGGCGACGGCGGTGGGAGCGAGGGGGAGGGGGAAGAAGAATGGGGAAACAGAGACGGATGCGGGGATGACTAAAGACGAGACCTAACGCGTCGTCTAACGCCGTCTGCCGGCTGTCGGGACGGCCTGGAGTGCCACGTAGGCGAAAAACGGCCCCCAGCTATCATAAACTCACTTAACACGGGCCGATCCGCCGATGAGTGGTTTTTGCAAAAGAATTACGCTAGACGTGGTGCTGTCTGCAGCGAATCTGTATCCTAGTGATTTTCGCAAACCTAGCCCTTAAAAGTGATGGTTTTATGCAATTTACTCCCTGTTGTCACTACAACAGCACCCAGACGCAGACCCCATCAAAGGTAAACAGGTGGTCGACTACTTCAGCGAGCCTGTGCGGAAGCAGAACCCCATATGTCATGTGGAACATTGGACACCTCCGGTGGCTGGCTGTGTGAAACTCAATGTCGATGGTTCCTTCCAGCCAACTGACGGCACGGCCGGAGCGGGGATGATCTTACGTGACCACCTGGGGGCTGCAATGCTGGCAGCGATCAGAAGGCTTGGGAATTGTGCGGACGCCCTGGAAGCCGAGTTGGCAGCAATCCATGAAGGAATTACTCTGTCTCTTAATTGGACTGAACTAGATATCCTTGTGGAGACTGACAGCGCTGATGCGGTGCAACTAATTTCGGCAGCCGGAAAAGACCGTTCAGCACACACGGACAAAGTAACGGAGATCAAATCAATACTGTCTCAAGAAAGAAGGATTCAAATTATGAAGATCAAGCGGAATGTTAATGTAGCTAGTCACACTCTCGCTCATATGGGACGTACACAACAGCGTACTGCTTGCTGGTTGCGTTCTCCCCCGGACGAGATTGCGAGCATTGTTGCCGCTGATTGTAATTACATTTTCTGATGAATGAAATCCTTTTATCCGCAAAAAAAAATTAGGCACCGCCGATCGAGAGCGACACGGCACGACAAGTCCCCAACAAGCAGCTCGTGCTGGTGCTGTCCGTGCACAACCCATTTCTGTAAGGGGACAGAGCCCACTCGACATGCGCCACCAAAGCGGCGGACGACCGTGCGTGCCATTGGGAGGGACCCGCCAGGGAGCAAAGAGTTGCGAGGTTTTGTTCCGTGGAGGCCTTGATTGAGCACCATGCTTGCAGGGATTTCACTAGACAGCCAGAAAGCGAAGGTAGATCACATCGATCCATGCTGCACTGCAGCCGGCTAGATTTGATTCCGCACTACAGCATTATTGGATTCGGTCCATCATATACAGAGACAGGCAGCTTCATTGTTCCGTTGCCTCGTCGCAAAATAAGGGGGTTGTGCCTCTTATGATGACTATGACGAGTTTGTCGATCTTAAGATGTACCGGTTCACATTTCTGAGAGGTCTTCATAGAGGTTGAATCTGCATGCGTGCGTTCATAAGTGTGTATGTTTGTGTGTGTGCGTGTGCGCGTATATGTAAAGATCTATTTATGTATTGTGTTTTTTAGAAAAAAATACTACAAATCCAGTGACTAGGATTTTGTTTGAAGTTATGTAATTTTCTCCTATCAATTAGATCTGCATCTAGTGCTTAGGAGCCATCTTTATCATCCCAACCACATTCTTTCTCCAACCCTTGACGAACCTCCATCCGATGATGGTTTGCTGCCTTCCATCCGCCACCAGCGGCCGCCGATGCAACCATGCGCACCTCGCCACCCCGCCCCACCCAAGCCACCACCTTTGTCGTGTCACTGACGTCCCCTGACTCCCCTCTAAGTAAACCTTACCCATCCTTTGATGACCAATCAAATATATGTCTCACCTTCGTCTCACTCATGCTCACCCGAAATCAACTTTAAATCGGTCACCTAGTCTCAAATTGTTGAAAGCCAAGTACGCTTAAATTTAAGATTTCTTTCGGATGGGCTCCCGAAAAAGAAGGTGCACCTTGTTAATATGACTAGTCTATAATTTCTATTAAGTCAGGATGTCACATACACCCTCCTCCCTCCAAAGAACCTGACGTTCCCATCTGCCCAGCAGGAACGTTCGCTCTTGGCACACGTCTGCGCGCGCTAGTGCCAACATCCACATGTGCCTCATATATGCATCACTGACCCGCACATGCCCGTGTTACCGCGAGGGTCATCTCTAATACTAATTTGTAACGTCCCAACCAAACCCATCAATTCATGGGATCTAAACTGGCCCATCCTTAAATTGTTGCAAATCAAGCACGCTTGACTTTGAGGTTCTTTTCGAATGGGCTTCGGTCTATCATTCATATTAAGCCGGGTTGTCACACCATTAGCATTTGATATATATACTAGCTCATGCATCCATCGCATGCGTAGAAAATTTGCCTTGTCCCTTATCAACCTTAAATTAATAATTAGCTACAAGAGACTAGGAGTGGAAAATAGTACCGTATTTTATGAAGCTGGTTGATGCCACTCGGTGGAATGTTGGAGTAGACGTCACACATCATAATACTATGCACCAAAACAAAAAGTAGATTAAAAGATAGAAATTTGGGCGATCTCCCTTCGTTTATGTCGCTTTCGTAGGACCACGTCTGGTTGGAAGGAAGCAATGAAGTGTGGAGTCATCATTCTTCCCGCATATATGTAATGCAGTAGGAGTAAATAAGGGAGAAGAGAATAGTATCTCTGCTGGAATAAGAAACATCGATTGCATTACCGAAAAAGGCTTTCGCCCCGCTTTATAGATAAAGCCCAACACCCAAACAAAGTTCGGCCACAACACACACCACGCATAAGTCTGACTACGAAAAGAAGGCAAAGGGTTAATGCTGAGGGCACAGCTCAACAAGCTCTAAAAAGCAAAACAAAAGGCACGCACACACAGGGTGCTGCACAGCATCTAGTTTGGCTCCGGAGGAGGCGGGGGGAGCGGGGGCGCCAAGCTGAAGGCCATCGATCGAAGGTCGGCGATGAGGTTGTTGATGACGTCCCGGTCCTGTGGGCGGCTAAGCGGCCGCCAAAGCTGCAAGTAAGCACACATTTTAAAGATGGCGTCAGAAGCACGTCGAAGAGGGACCTTCTGAATGACAAGCTTATTGCGGACGGTCCAAAGTGTCCAAGCGAGGACCCCAACGCAGAGCCATCTTGATGGCGGTAGCGCGCGGGGGGGGGGGGGGGGCATGGATTTCAGCAAGCAGGTCAGGGAAGTTGGTGTTACACCACTGACCCCCAACTGTCTCGCGGAAGCAGGACCAGAGGAACTGGGCCGTATGACAGGCGAAGAAGATGTGGTTAGCATCCTCCACCGTGTCGCACAAGGGGCACATCCCGTTCCCAGGTCCATTACGCTTACGGACCTCCACGCCAGTTGGGAGGTGGACGCGAATCCATTGCCATAAGAAGATCCGGATCTTCAAGGGCAGGCGGATATCCCAGATCAAACTGAAGGGTTCGGGTGCCGTCGAGGGGGCGATGGCCGCGTAGAGTGATTTGGTGGAAAAGCAGCCCGAAGGCTCGAGCCCCCAAGACGTTATATCCGGGGAGCCAACGCCATCCATAGGGAGGAGGGCAATGTCCTGCATAAGGGTGTCTCAGGCAGCCACTTCTGGAGGCCCGAAGGGGCGTCAGAAGGCGAGGCGCCCTAAGTCAATAAGGGCCGCCTCGACAGAGATACGAGGGTCAACTGCAATTGAGAAGAGCGCAGGGAATCGTGCGGCCAAGCGGGAGTCCCCAAGCCATCGGTCCAGCCAGAACAGTGTCGAAGATCCCGTACCAACCGCTATGGAGGTGCCAATACGAAGCACCGGAAGCAGCTGGACGACGGCCTGCCAGAACTGGGAGCCGCCCGAGCGCTGACAGAAGGCAAGGGGCTGTCCACGAAGATATTTGTTCCGGATGATGGTGAGCCAGAGACCTCCGTTGCCATTGGCAATGCGCCAGAGCCAGCGGGTCAGGAGGGCTATGTTCATGCGGCGGGAGGACATGATCCCTAGACCTCCCTGGTCCTTGGGTTTGCAGATATCCGGCCAGCTAACCATATGGTACTTCTGCTTATCCCCCTCGCCAGCCCAGAAGAATCTGGATTGGTACTTGGCGATCTCCTGATGGAGGGTCTCATGGAGGCTATAGAAGCTCATGAGGAACCATAGAAGGCTAGCGAGCGAAGAGTTGATAAGGATCACCCGAGCAGCCTTTGACAGCCAGCGCCCTTTCCAGGGTTCAACACGGTGTTGCATACGGGTCACCGTGGGGCGGAGGTCCGCCACGGTGAGGCGCGAGTCGCTGATGGGGATCCCCAGGTATGTTGTGGGGAAAGAGCCCAACCTACAATTAAGGCGGTCCGCTATGGATTGTGCTTCCTCAGGGAGGTACCGGAGCACCATCACTTCACTCTTATCGAAGTTAATGGTTAGGCCCGACATCTGTTGGAAGCACAGGAGGAGGAACTTGAGGTTAGCGATGTCATGGGCGGAACCCTCCACCATAATAATGGTATCGTCCGCATATTGGAGGAGGGAGGCCCCTCCCCCTCCGACGAGGTGAGGAACGATGCCATGAATATGGCCAGCATCCTTGGCCTTATCAAGGATGGACGCCAGGGCATCAACCACCATGTTGAACAAAAAGGGGGAGAAAGGATCACCCTGACGAACCCCACAGAGGATGGGGAAGTAGGGTCCAATTTCCCCGTTGATGTTCACAACAGTCCGCCCGCAGGAGACAGGTTGCATGACCCTAGTCACCCAACGATCGTCGAAGCCCTTGTGAAGCAACACTTCCCACAAGAAGGGCCAGTGAACCGTGTCGTAGGCCTTATGAAAGTCAAGCTTCAGAAACACCGCCAGATGGTGTCTCTGCCAGACCTCATGAAGTACTTCGTGAAATACCAGAACCCCATCAAGAATAAATCGGCCTTGAATGAAGGTGGATTGATTCGGGTGGGTAATGGCATCCGCGAGCAGGGTCACCCTATTGGCGTACCCTTTAGCCAAGATCCGGGAAATCACATTGATCACAGTGATAGGACGAAATTGGCAGATGTCGGAGGCGCCCGGGACCTTGGGGATGAGGGTCACGATGCCATAGTTAAGGCGCCCAAGATCCATGGAACCCGAGAAGAATTCCTCAAACAGAGCCATGACCTCTGGCTTGATGGTCTGCCAGAACGTCTTAAAAAACGTTACTGGCAGGCCGTCCGGCCCCAGGGCTGAGGCGGGGTTCATCCCTTTAATAGCCTGGAGAACCTCATCCTTGGCGAAGGGGGCCACTAAAGCGGCGTTGGCCGCATCAGAGACCAATTGTGCACCCGACCAAATGTCGGGGGCGAGACTAGCCCCACCCTAAGGGGTGGGGGTAAATAGGGCCTTGTAGAAGCCATCCACATGGGAGCGGATGGCCGTGGGGCGGACAAGAGGGGTCTCTCCATCCCAGTGGCAGTGGATGGAGTTGCGGCGTCGGCGGCCGTTCGCCACCGCCTGAAAATATGCGGTGTTGGCATCTCCTTGGAGTACCCACCGCTGGGTACCCCGTAGACGCTAGTAGGCCTATTCATCAGTGTAGATGGTTGACAACTGGTCTTCAAGGTCATATCGCAACATCCACTCATCCGGAGAGATTCCAGATGTGTCGGCACGGGCGTCCAGAGCTTGAATCGCCAGCAGAAGGGCCTTTTTCCGTTCTCGGAGATCCCGGCCAAGGTTTGCACCCCACCCTTTCATGAATTTGCGGGCAAGTTTGGCACAAAAGTTCCACGAGTCAACAGCCGACATGGTGCGATGCGGGGAAGAACGGGCAGAGATCCAGCGGGCATCCACAGCCTCCCGGAAGCCGGCCTGGTTGAGCCAGAAGATCTCAAACCGGAAGCGTGGCGGGGAGGGGGGGGGGGCGCTCGTCGGCGGTGGAGAGGAGGAGAGGGACATGGTCAGAGCCGATCCTGGTAATCGCCCGAAGCGAGGCTAGGGGGCAGCGAAATTCCCATTCCGGGGAAACTAGGACGCGATCCAAAACGGATCGCGTCGGGTCAGCCTGACGGTTTGTCCAAGTGAACCGAGCACCCGTCCGGTCCAATTCACGGAGACCTAGCTCCGCGATCCAGTCATTGAATAACTGCATCCGGGGGAGGTTAATCCGGTCGTTATTCTTCTCATCCGGGGATCGGATGAGGTTAAAGTCTCCGCCCACAACGACTGGGAGGAGAGAGTTGGAGATCTTCAGATGAAGCTCCTCCAAGAAGGCCGGGGAGCGGCGATGATCGGCCGGGACATAAACAACCACGACCTACCATTTAAAGTTGAGGGCCCTCTCGAAGATCTCCATACTCACGAAGAATTCCCCCCGATCCATGCCCCTAACCTCAAAGGTGGCATCCTTCACGCCTAACAGGATGCCGCCAGAATGGCCAGTGGTCCCACTAGAAGGGAGCCAATGCCAGGCGAAGAGGTGCGAACTAAGGCACTCTAGCTCCCGGAGGGAGAATTCAGTTCGCATGGTTTCCTGGATGGCAATGATGTCGATGTGTTCGTCCCGCATGTACTCGATGAGTTGGCGGTGGCGGCTATCATGGCCGAAAGCACGGATGTTCCAGAAAAAGACTCGCATCTAAACCCCCATAGGGGGGCTGCTTGACCCCAAGACACGGGAGGCGCTTTGAGCACGGAGAGCGGCAGTGCGAAAGCGAGTGCGGCCGCGTATCACACCATCAGCCACCGGAGGGCCCAAGACCACGAGTGCAGCAGACGACTCCACGGTGGGCCGGAGCAAACGTGCCCGAGTCTCAGCCAGCTTGCCGTCTAAGATCTCGCGAGCCCTAATGGCCGCAATCTGTTCTAAGGGGGGTCCACCCTCCCCCCCCCCAAAAACTATGGCCGAGTTAGTGGCCACCTTAGCGAGGTGGCCGAGAGGGACGGCCTCAACTGCGGAAAAGGAGCAACTGGAAGAACTGGGAGGGATGGAATCCACACCTGACTCGAGGTTCCGGGCCGCAGCCTAGAGCTCCGCATGCTCAGCGATGGACGGACCCGGGGAGTCCGCCGGGCGGGTCGCATCGAGGCGGCCGCTGCGGCGGGACGCCGTCACCGGTGTCGAGGTAGAGCGGGGCCGCCGGACGTACGCCACCATCGGAGGAGGGTGAGAAGCGGTCGGGATGGTCACGACCATAGCCACCGTCGCGGCCGGAGAGGTGGGAGGCGCCGGAGGACCCCAGCGGAGGGAGCGGGGCGACAGGCACAGGGGTGTCGCCATCTGCTGTGTCCGCAGGTGGGGAGAGCGGAGCCAGAGCGCCAGCGGGGGGGGGGGGGGGGTCCCCGCCACCACCCATGAGGACCGGGTTGGCCGGGGAGTCCGGGGCCGCCGGCGAGGTGCGTAGGCCGGAGACGACGGAGGGGGAGCGCGGCGACGACGGTGGCATGACGAGTAGGCCCACGCTGGAGATGTCACTGGCCGAATCAGACGGGGGCGAAGAAGGCGCAGCTGGTGCATAGGCTAGGCGGAGCGCCACCTTGAGGTTAGTGGTCGACACCTGGGTGCGACCAGCCCCGGTGCCGCCCCGGCCCGGAGGTGGGTTGGCGGGCTCGCGAGATGGGGAGCGAGAGCGGTCGGACATGTCCTCGTCATCATCGGGATCTTCGAGGCGTGGATGGCGGGACCGACGGTGGTGGGTGCCGTCGTCGGCAGCAGGTCTGCCCCCAAGTGGCAGTCGTCGGAGAAGCGGGGGCGGCCGATGTGGTTCGGAGGCTCGGGGCAGATCTTGAGGTCGTAGCCGTCGTCATTGAAGAACACCCGAATCGTGGCGTGGAGCTTGGAGGAGTCTAGACATTTCACCTTGACCCGGACCTCCTCCTCCTTGCGGAGAGAAAGCTCGTCGACCACCACCACCTTGCCCAGGAGCTTGGACATGCCACGAATGACTCGCTCGGACCGGGCCACATCCGGTAGGCCGGCGATGAGGATCCAAGCCGTGTCGAGGACCACCACGGCCTTGGGATTCCACTTCGTCTCGGAGATGTTCACCACAATCCCGTTGAGGGCCAAGGTGATGTTGTCGCTGCGGGTACAGAAGCCCATGCTCAGAGGGTCGGGGAAGATCGCCGTGAAGGATTTGGCCGTGGAGGAGGTCACCTGCCAGTCCCACTTGCATCTGCACAAGTGGTTGAGCTCGGCCTCAATCAGCTCTGGGGTGGCGACGGCCTCGCCAACGATAGTGACGAGAGCCAGGAGCGAGGGGGAGGGAGGAGGCAGCTCCGGGACCTCGATGTGGAAGAAGCCCATGTCCTCGATGCCGTGCCCGTACATCATGAGCTCCTCCATCACCGGACGGTCCGGATAGAGAATCGCGGGATGGCCGGAGTCCTTGCAGAGATAGCACATCGGCGGGTTGGGGCACGCCACCTGGAAGTGTCCAGTCAGACCACCGTTGAAGCACGGTGGGCCGTCAGAGGCAGAGGCGGAGCCCGGAGGTGGAGCGGCCGCGCCGGCAGCGGGAGTGGCGGCCGGGGGGCGGGGAGGGCCTTTCTTCTTCTTCTTCTTCTTTGCACCCTTGCGCCCCCGGTTCCCGTTGCCCCCATTGGACGGGGGGGGGGGAACGCGGCTTGGGCGCGGGGGGGGGGGGCTGGTAGCGGTTGGAGTTGGCGTTGGTGGCTGGGATGGCGGTGTCGGTGGAGAGAGGCGGCCGGGGCGACGGGGACCAGTCCCGACGGCGCGGTGGGGAAGGGGACCGCCGCCGTGGGGAATGCCCGAGCCCCCAACCGAAGAGCGGCCCCAATCCCGCGAGTCGGCTCGAGGAGGCGAGCTGCGCGACAGGGACCGGGAGCGGCGGTCGTCCCGGCCAGGGGACCGGGGGCGGGGCGAGGCGGGTGGGGGGGGGGGGAGCAGTTGCCGGAACGTGCGGGGGAGCGGCGGGCGGGGCGGGAGTCGAGCTCCGCGCGGAGGTCCTCCTCTCTCCGAAGCGCGTCCGGCGATGGGCGCGGGGGAGCACGACGGTCATCGGCCCTGCGCTTGGGGCGCCTAGCCCCGTCGTCCCACTTGCGGGTCATGGCCAGCGAGGAGGAGGAGGGGGGTGGGGGAGAGCGGGAACCCGCTGGGGCGACAGAGCGGAAGGTGGCGGCGGGCGGGGCTGGGATGAGGGGAGAGGTAGACGATGCGGAAGATGCGGGCGAAGGGGGCTGGCGAGGGAACCCTAGTGGAGGCCAGATGGATCGCCTCGCCAAGCCGAGGCCCACCCGGGGGCGGGGCTGGGCCGCGCGGGGGGGAGGGGGCCTGGGGGGCCCAAGCATCGTGAGGCCCGCATCCAGCTGGGCCAACGGCGGCCCAGAGGCGCAGGGCAAGAGGTCCACGGCGCGGCCAAGGACGAGCGCGGCCCGGTAGGACCGACCGGGGGAAACCAGTCGCGGGGCGAGGGTTTCCCCCTGCGTCGCCGCGGAGGAGGACGCCGGCGGGCAATGGCGGGGACGGCGGGGCCAGGCCGGGGAGGGCAGGGGACCGGGGCGCGGGGGTGCGGGGGCGCCGAACGACGCGATGAACGGGCGGAAAGGGGACCTCCGGTAAACCACCGCCGCGAGCTTGGAGGAGGACGTTGCCGGTGCGTCGGCCGGGGCAGGGGAGGGGACAGCGGGGGGCGGCGACGGGGCGGACGACCTCCATGAGGTGCACGTGGGGCCGCGGTCGGCCCGGCCGGCGACACCCCACCCTCCAGAGCGGCGGCCACGAGGGCGCGCGCCGGCCATCCCCGCGGGCAGCGGGACTCCCACCCCTGGGAGTCGAGCCACCGGCAGGAACGTCCAGAGACGGCCGGGCCGGAGCCTTGGGGGGGACACGGTCGCGGCAGACGACCAGGCGGGCCGCAGCGAGGTCGTCGGCCTCCGCGACGTCAGCCCATATAACGCGCGTCGAGTCGGCGGGAGAGGAGGGCGGCGGAGCGGCCGGGGAGGACGTTGGCGGGCAGCCGGAGGCCGAGGGAGGGGAGGCCGGCACAGCCTGCGGCGGCGGCGGCGGCGAGTCGCCCAGCGGGTCGCCCGAGCGCTGGGACTCCATCCTCCTCCTCGTCCTGTTATGAATTTACCAGCACTCTTGACTGTATTGTCTTCCCAACTGTGAACCTATTTCCACATGGATTGCATTCAATCAGTTTAGCAGAAAGGGATAAGTAAGATGCACTTCCCATTAAAGAAGCCTCTTAAATGATTGTACTTATTGATTAAGGTAAATCAAAGCAATATTTAAACCTTAAGTAGGTTTGCAAACTACGAACTGCATTCCTTCATTCATCATCAATCTTGATTGATGAGATTTTTCAGATAGATCCAACAAACCAAAAAGAAGGAAGTACTACTCGTAGAAAATATATGTACACTAATATGTGTTATTTTTGTGAGATATATATATGTACACTACAGTCGTAGTGTACATTAAAACATGCCGTTTTTGGACATAGACATTGTCTAACGTGCGATTTTGACCATGGGTAATGGGTTGTTTCTTTGAATATGTTTGTTAAATAGAAGATTGCAAATTTATTACACTAACAGTTCATGACAGCTACAAAATATTATTTGACTATTTCTAGCATAAATCTGTATACTACAAGTCAAAGTTAGAAACGTTCGACTGCACGTTCTCTTACGTAGCTCTTGGAAAAAAAAACTATATCCACAAGTACAATATCATGCGCTGGAGTTTTGGCACCATACAGATCAAATCACTCAATTCTGGTTTATTCATAAGAAATCAAATCGTTGTCCTAATCGATATATGGACGACTACTTGGGGCCATCCATCTGTCACTTGCCTCATTTTTTTTCTTACGTCCGGGGATCCCTAATCCTTCAGCCTCCAGCCCATTTTCTGTGGTTCATCTTCAACCCATCCACGACAGTTCTGGCTCGGCCTCACCACCTACGTGTCCACCGCCCCCCCCCCCCCCCCCCCTACGGCGCTCCGTCTCTGTGGCCTCTTGATGCTTGATCCGAAATTGAGAAACATGAATAAGAACTTTTGGCAACTGATAAATAAATAAATGCGCAACCACTTTGAACGCTACCGCGCGTCTCTAGGGAGAAGGAACTTTCTAGTCTAGACGTCCGTTCCTAGATGCCTGGCCTCCTTTTGGTAAATTTGTAATAGATGGATCGGTGTGTATGCTTTATCTAGCGAGTTGTAGCTGCTAGAGGCGGCTGGACATTGCTTTAGATGTGTTGGCTGTTTGGGTCTATGGTCTGGTTACTTGTACTGGATTTTTGATGGTTTCTTTAAAAGAAATAGGAGGAGAAACCCTCTTTTGCTTAAAAAAAAAACTTTGAACGCTACCATACATGACACATGCATGCATGGCAACAAGAACTCTACCACCCCTAAAAGGAAAAAAGAAAAACTCTACCAACTTTGGTGGGACTGTGTGTAGGTACTTCTCCATCGTTCAGTGGCGCGCAGGCGATACAAAGATGCCTTTTCCCAGATGTGAGCCACCTCAGATTTGCACACACACGCCATGATAACCATGACTTGTTAGAGCATCTTCAATGCCGACCCTCAAACCTCCTGAATTGGATCTCGTTGTCTGGACCACGGAAGCCATCGAACGTGGTTCTATATCAGTCCGCGGCACGGTCCGGGCGCGTTTTCTTTCGCAAATTGGAGAAAAACGTGAGGGAGATTTGCGGGAGTCCGAACCGCTGTGTCACGCTCGCTTCTGACCGTTCTGACCCACCAAAAACCACTCCCCCAACCTGCGCGCGCTTCCCGCCCGACGCCAGTTGTCCGCATTCATGCCACTGTAGAGCGCATGTTCAAACGCCTCCATTAAACCCGCATGGAAGCCAAGAAACCTACTCTGACCACACGTTCGTTCACGAGCACCCAACATTAATCGCAACGCCAGGCAAGATCATCCTGTCCGTCCGCTATTTAAATGAGGCCAAACGCCGGACAAGAATCACACCACTCTGCCGCTTTCCCATCTCCTCCTTCCCTCATTTTCTCCACTCTTTCGATGGCATCAGACGAGCAGGAACAACAGTTCTCCAGCATAAAAGTTGGCTGGATGGCCTGCCGAGCCCGGCGGATATGAGCGAGGCAGCTTGCTGCTCCACCTCCCTCGCCTTGCCTGATGGAGCAAGTTGCCGCCCCAAGCCGGCTCGTGGTTCAGCAGCTCACCGCTCCAAGCCAACTCACCAAGGAGTGACGAGTTGCTCGAAGCCGGCACGAACGGGAGCATGGCAGCACGGGCGTCGTCGCCTCAAGTGCCTGCGACCGCGCCATCCGCCGTCACACGCGCGTAGCCGCACCATGTAGGCAGAGAAAGAAGCTGGCTACGCGAATGCCGACGAGGTGGCGGCCCGCATGTCCATGCCTGCCGCTATCAATGAGGAGACGTAGAATACGGGAGGCTGCCGCCATTTGGGTTCCAGGAAGGCCATCCCTGGTGACCTGGCCGATTCTTCTTTATCTCGGACCATCCTGGGCACCCGTCTGAGATCCACGGAATCACCCTTCCCCTCAGGCAAAAGCAACCTCTTTGCCACTCCGATGAGCGGCTTAGTTGGACATAGGGATGATACGGGGGAAGTATATGCCTTCGGGACTCCTAACAGTTCGGTTAGCGGGCTGCCGGATATGAGGAAGACAAAAGGATCCGTCGCGGCCGGCCGTAGACTAGTGTAGTGTGCCCATGTCGTGGAATGGAGCTCCGCACATAGTTTTACCTTTTTAGTTTAAAATAGTCCAAAATATAACTGTTTTCGTCTGGTTTGTATGAAATCCATCACGTTAATATGAAATCCGGCCGACTTTGCAAATTTCATCCAGTTTATTGAAAAAGAGTTTGAAATGTATGCGGCTACGGTTGGATGGCCTCCTTCTCCATCCGTGTCCGCGCACTGATCCCACTGTCCTCAGACGGATGGGGGAGGAAATTTGCAGGTCGCCGTTGAAGATTCACTTAAATATGCATATCAAGTAGTAGATGCATATTACAAAACCACAAAAATAAATAAAAGAATGCATGCCAGTAGCAGTTCATGGGTCAGATGCTCAAAGATTTCCAAGCCCGCATGCAAAATAAATTTTGTTTTTCTTGATTTTTTTTTCCTTTGGACTGTCTCTGCAACTAATTAATTTGACTGTTTCTTGGCTAGCCAGCCAGCCTAGCTAATCAATCCAAGTTTGCGTCATGATCACTTAGGATCCGCCAGAACAGGTCCGAAGTAGCAGTAAAGTACACATATTTATCACCACTTTATGGTCGCCTACTTTTTTACTCTTGGCCCTAGCTTGCTCAATCAGAAAACTTTTGGCCCTGCTTTTTCTGGAACTTTAGTCCACACCAAAGGCGAAAGCTCACTGATCTACCGATAATATCGTTCATGTCGATGGATCCTACAGTGATTAATCTTTTCCACATCGTCCTAATCGCGAGATTAGACGGATCGACGAGACAGCTCCCATGCCGTTAGTTAGCTTGCTCTCGCCGCCTTCCTTCCTCTTCATCCATCGACCAATCTCGCACAAGCAGGCGTCGGCGTCGACGTCTCTGTCGCGGGTGATTGGGATGTGACACCTTACATACATTACATGAGGTTCGGCTAGCTATCTCACAACACACACGCACATATCGTCACGAAAAAAACACTTGTGTCGCCCATCGACAGATCAATCAATCAATGCAATCGTTAGTAATTATTCTGCATGATTAACTCCCACGTTTTTTTATTTACAAACCCGGATCCATCGTGTCACGTTGATTTAGGTTTAGTTCGTTAATTCGGCCTGTCAACGGATCAGGGGTGTTGCGTGGCACGTCATCCGTCCATCTGACCGGCTATTGTGCTAGCTAGATGAGTTTTGATCTATAGTTTAGTGCAAGTATATCCTTAGCCGGTTAATTTATGGCTATTGATCATTTCCTCAAGACAACATCGGTAATTTTGCTGGAAATCAAGCGGGCCTCGTAATCGTCTACGGTACATGTATGTACGTACCAACTTGCATCCATCATCACGATCGACAGATACAATTTCGTGCCCATGCAAAAAAAAAAAAAGATACAATTGCAGGCCCTACTTATTTCCGGAGTTATGTGTGTGTACTTAGCCTTACAATTGTACGTCCTGCTCCTAACGAGGGTGACTTTCCGATAGACCAACCTCCTGTTGGCGGACTGCCAGACCTCCAGCAGGAAATGGCGCACGCCGCCCATTCCTTTTTTTTAGAACGAAGACGCCAGCTGCGTCCGACTTTAAATTAATAAAGCCACAACAGGCAGCGTAGCAACAACACAACAAGTCTTAGAACAACGACACAGGCCGTTTCGGCCAACGCAAAAGGATTGACAAAAGAAGTCCAGGCGCGACTTGACCAACTACTAGCGGATTACAGGGCAGCGCCCGTACAGAGCACGCAGGCTCGTCAAGCACCAAAAGGGACCAAGGACACTCGTCCTGGTCAAGGCTCCCTAGCCATCACGTAAACTTGCATCAGACGTTGTTGGGCGGTGTTGAGCATCTCAGCATCCCTGCGCCTCTCCAACGGACTCCACTGCTGCAAGAGAAGGTTGCATTTGAAAATAATGTTAGCCGGATGCATAGGGAAGATACCCTCGATAGTGAATTTGTTCCTAATTAGCCACATCGCCCAGAGTAGTGCCCCAACACAGCTCCACATAACCCGTTTTGAGCGTCCATGGATCGAGCCTAGAAGTTGAGACAACTCGGCAGCCGATCTAGGGTCCCATTGGACCCCTGCCGCGGTCCGAACCGCGCTCCATGCAAATCTTGCAAGAGAGCAGGAGAAAACCACATGGGAGGCATCCTCAAGAGCCCCACACAGCGCGCACGATCCCGTGGCCGGACGGTTGCGCTTTGCCACATTAATGAAGGTGGGCAGCTTATCGCGGAATAATTGCCACATAAATAGCTTGTTTTTAGGGGCAGCCGCGCTTTCCACAAACCTGCGAACGCGTGATGTGTCGTCCCTCGACACAACTTGCGGTACAAGGAATTGACCGAGAATTTCCCAGAGCTGGTGAGCGCCCAACTCACCGCGTCCGGTTCATCTACTAGGTTGATCGGCCCAAGGAGGTGCATCATAGCCGTTAGGCTAGCCTGCTCTTGCCCATTCAATTCCCGTTTGAAGTGCATCGCCGGCGGTGTCGACCCGAGTGCATCCGCCACCGATATCGCCGGGTCCACTGCTAGGTCAAATAACTCCCAGAATTCGGCCCATAGGGCTCAAGCCCCTACCCAGTGGTCTATCCAGAAGCGGGCTGAACGACCATTCCCAATGGCAAACTTTGCCCCCATGGCGAATGCCGCTTTGACTGACTGCAAGTCGTTCCAGAAAGGGGACCCCCTTGCCCTCCCTTCAAAGAAATTACCTTCAGGGATATACTTGGCCTTGAGGAGATCGACCCACAAGCCAGTAGCCCCTTGTGTAATTTTCCAGATCCATTTACACATCAAGGCTATGTCTATAAGTCTGGAATTGGTGATCCCGAGGCCTCCCAAGGCCTTGGGTCGACAGACCCATGCCCATTTGACCATATGGTATTTACGGTTTGGGCCGGTTCCTTCCCGAATGAACTTAGCGCGGGGTGTGTCAAACTTCGCATGGACCCCTTCAGCAAGCAAGAACAGGCCCATGGCGAACATTGGCAAGGAAGAGAGGCTGGAATTCGTGAGAATTAGCCTTGCCGCCTTGGATAGGAATTTCCCTCTCCAGGGGCACACCCTCCCTCGAACCTTCCCACATAAGGGATCCCAATCCTCTATCGTGGGCCTTTTAGTGTCAATAGGCAAGCCGATGTACGTAAACGGGAACTTGCCTACTTTGCAGTTAAACAAGTCCGCTATACGTCTACCCTCCGCCGGTTCTACCCCCATCACTATCAATTCACATTTGTGAAAGTTGATCTTGAGGCCCGACATGAGCTCAAAGCAAATGAGGATCGCCTTGACCGAGGCAATGCTATGCGCATCCGGGCGAAACATCAATAGCGTATCGTCCGCGTATTGCAAATGCGTCACTCCCCCTGGAATGAGATGGCCTACCAAACCCTGGATATGGCCAGCCGGCGCTGCTTTTGACAGCATCGCAGACAGCTCGTCAGCAATGAAGTTGAATAGCAAAGGAGACATTGGGTCGCCCTACCTAAGACCATGCTTGTTCCTGAAGAAATGCCCTATTTCTCCGTTCACCGAAACTGCCGTTTGGCCTCCCCGAGACCAATTGCATTACACGGTGAACCCATACCGCGGAGAAACCTCGACCCAAAAGCACCTGACGCAAGAAGTCCCAATTGACCCGATCGTACGCCTTCTCGAAGTCAAGTTTCAGTAATACTGTCGGTTCCTTGGTGCGTTTGAGCTCGTGTACAATTTCCTGTAGAGCAAGCGGGCCCTCAAGGATATTACGCCCGCGCATGAACGCAGACTGGTTGCGATGAATTGAACGATGAGTTATCGGACCTAATCGCGTAGCGCACGCTTTTGCACAGATCTTAAAGGGAACGTTAATGAGCGCAATAGGATGGTACTGTCTAATGTTATCGGCCCCCTGCACCTTCGGAATGAGTGAGAGGACATCAAAATTAAGGCGAGAGATGTCGCCGTCCCACGCATAAAGCCGTTGCAAATCTAAAAAATGGGGCCTCTAAGGATGGGCCAGAACCGCTTAAACATTGCCACCGGCCACCCGTCCGGGCCTGGCGCCGTATCCACTTTCATCCCCAATAAGGCGGCGTCAATTTCCCCAGGGAGAAAAGCAAGCCCCAACCCGTCATTTTTAGTCCCCAGGACACGTTGGGAGTCGTCCCAGACCTCCTCGCGAAGGCCAGCCCCTTGGGCCTCACACGAACCCAGCAAGTTGATGTAAAATGAGTAGATGTGACGAGAAATGTCCTCTTGTCGCAACAGGAGCCCCTGCTCCGATTGCAATCCGAGGATGGCAAATTAACGACGGCGGCCGTTAGCGTAGGCTTGGAAATACTTGGTATTGGCATCGCCCTTGAGCGTCCACTTGAGGCGACTACAGCGCCGCCAATATTCTTCCTCCGCATGGAGTAACGCCTCGACCTGACCCTCAAGGGCATATCTTTGCACCCACTCCTGCTCCGAGAAGGCGCGAGCATCAGCCTGGGCGTCGATCATGGCAATCTCATCCATTATCGAGGCTCTAAGCTGTTTGTCCGACCTCCCTAGGTTGGCGCCCCACCCTTTGAGGCACGCTCTGAGCCGTCCCCCGACGGCATTCCAGAATTCCATCGGGCCACGCTGCGGTCCGACCTGCTAGACACACGCCAGCCATCGCTCTTTGAAAAAAAAATTCAAACCCTGGTACATCAAACCAGGCCGTTCGAAGAAAAACCTCGGGCTACGCCGCAACCTATCCTCCCCCGAGGAGAAGACTAACGGGACGTGGTCAGAACCGACACGGGTCTCCGCGACCAACGTGCACGAAGGGAAGCCCATCTCCTACTCAGGTGACATGAACACCCTATCAAGCACCAAGCGGACCGGGTCTAGCTGCTTGTTCATCCAAGTGAAACGCGCACCTGTCCTAGCAACTTCCCTTAAGGCCATGGCGGCAATAGCAGAATTGAACATGGCCATGCACGGCCAGTTAATGTTACTGTTATTCTTGCCGGCTCTCGACCTAATCAGGTCAAAATCTCCCCCCATGAGAACCGGGAGCACCGCGGCTGTCACCATGGTGACTTTCTGTTGGAGTTCTCCCAAGAACTCCGCCGATTGGGCATGATCGGCTGACCCGTACACCTGGATAACCACCAGCTCGCGGAGCGATGCGCGAATGCGAAAGTGAGCAGCTATGTAGAAAGAACCCACACCCCAAGCGATAATTTTGTACGCGGCTCGGCTTAAGCCCAGCAACATACCACCCGAGTGCCCAACTACAGGAGAATAGTGCCAATCGAAACGTTCCAGCGGGTCTATAGCTAGCAACTCGTGGAAGCGGAAATCAGCTTTAATCGTTTCATGTAAGCCTACGATGTCCACGTCCTCTTTGTGCATATACTCTTTTAGTTGGGTGCGCCGCCCTGCGTGGCCAAAGCCACGGATGTTCCAGAATAAAGCTCGCATCTAAATGACCCGATTGCGTAGCCGGACACCCCTAGAGGTGACCGCTTTCGCCACGCGCTTCACCTTGCCTTTGCAAGGCGAGGGAGAGGAGGCAACCCCTGTTGCCTGTCCCCCCTTGTCGGGCACCGAGATGACAGCGACGGCCCCTCCCTCGGGGCCCCCCGTCCTATGGTCAACTCGCACTGCAGTAGCAGCCGCAAGCTCTGCCTGTGCCAACTCTTTGGCCCGGACAAGCGAGATCAACTCGCGACCCCCCCCCCCCACACACACAGGAGGAATCCACGCCACTCACCTCTAACACCTCAAACAAGTGATCATCGGAGAAGGAATCTAAAACAACAAAGCGGGGAGGTGGATTACCTGAGTTCTCCATGTTCTTCTGAGCTTGGAGGAGTTGCGCCCGCTGCAGAGAAGGCATGTTGCCTTTTACCCCCTTGGAGCGAGAACTCGTGCGAACCGGCGCCGCTGGCACCGTCTTGGTACGCTTGGCCTTGGAGCTACACGCCATCAAGGAGGCCTCTTGAAGCAGCGGGTCGATGGGAGCGAGTACAGTTGGGGCCGCCAGTGCCATGACAGACTGCCGAGGGGTGGGAGGCGCGCCAAGCTGCTCCATCGCCCGCACCGTCTCCGCACTGACCTTCCGCACCGCAATCTTCTTCATCATCTTCACGGAGCCACTTAAGGGAGAACCACGATCGCCCGCGACCGGGGACCCGCCAGGACGCAGACGCAAGGGGCTGGGAGAGATGACGATTGTGGAACTCCCGTCTGCACCCACGGCCACCGTAGGGGCCGCCGCCATGGGGGGAGATGACACAGACCCCAGGTTGGACCCGTACTGGTTGGGCACCGAGAGCGCCATCACAGCGGATCCCATCCCCACCGAAGCACCAGGCGCAGCCACCCCCTCCGCAGGCGCAGCTGCGCCAGGAACCAAAATCCCCAGCTTATCCCACGCCGCCGTATCGATGGAGTCGTCCTCGTCCATTCTTGCATCTGGCTCGAGGTCCTTGTGCTTGTCCTTAGACTTGTCGTTGTCTTGGTCACCCGGACCCCCACCACGGGGAGGAGGAGGGGGCGGGGGCAGAGCAGGAGCCGCCGGGCGCGGGTTGTCAATCTCTGACTCGAGCTTGACGTTGTAACCATCACCGTTGAACCAGATCTGAACTGTGCCCCGCAGCTTCGCCGGCGCCCGGCACGCAAAGAGCATGCGCACCGGACCTGCGCGGATCAAGGACACCTCGTCCACCACCAGCGGCCTCCCGATCTTGTTGTGGCCGCCATCAGCCTCTCGACACGCCTCTGCTTCGGGGGAATGCCCCAAAGCTTCACCCAAACCTCTGGCATGGACAACGCTTTTGGCTCGGCAAGGGCCGCGTCCCGAATATCAGCTGTGATGTTGTTGATGGAGAGAAAGAGCTTGCCGCTGCGCGTCGCCATCCTTAGCATGATCGGATCGGGGAAAGCCACCGAGAAGTAGTCTGAATCGAAGGGGGTCAACATCCAGTCCCACGCACCCTCGAAGAGATGGGGAAACTCCATCTCTAGAATCTCCTTGGACAAGACTCCCGGTGCTGCTGAAACCAGAGCTGCGTTGGACCCCAGCGAGCACTCTGTTGCCGCATCCGCCTCCTTTGGATACTGCAGACAGAAGAATCCCCCGCCGAAAACGCGTAGCCCATAGATTGGAGCACCAGGGGCTTGCTGCGTGTGGGGTAGTAAGCCAAAGCGTGGCCTTCTTGGCTGCAGAGCACACACAACTGCTTGAAGGAGCACTCATTTTGGTAATGCCCCGTGTGCCCGCAGCGGAAACACTCCGGCCCCTCTGCCTCTTCAACAGGGATGGGCTCCGCTGCCGTGCCCTTGGAGGAAGAAGGCTTCGTGGCCGCCTTCATCGCCGGCTTGTGCTTCTTCATCTTCGGCTTGGAATAGGGATCGCCGACGCGGTCGCCTCCACGGGGGAGGAGCGACTTCTTGCGCTTGAGCTCCAATCCCCGCTTCTTGTACTCCTCCTCCTTCTTCTTTTTCCGCTCTTGCTCCTTGAGCCACCAAGATGGAGGAGGCTCCCAGCCTCCTTCTTCACCGGCCCGCTCCACCACGCGCATCTTCGCTTGAGCACGCAGATCTCGCTCCCGACGCCGCTCCGCCTCAAGATCCAGCTCCGCCGCCTTATCAGCGTGTCGGTCCGCCTTTGAGCCCATCACAACGACCTCTGCGAAGGACACGACGAGAGGAGGGGGAGATGCATGAGTGGAGAAGGAGCGTGCGGAGCTGCCGAAGCGCCGCACCTCTGCTGTGGTGGATGGAAACCCTAATGAACAATCTGGGGCGCCCCGGCGGATCCACAGCCACTTATGTACCGGGCGCTCCGCCAGCAGGCCAGGTGAGACGGGCTTGGGCTGCACAGTGAGGCCCACGTCCACCCGAACCCCATCCACAACAGGGGATGCCACCTGGGCCGTGCACAACCCACCCTGGGCTGAGCGGCCCACTTCCTGGCCCGGGCCCAGCAGCCCAATCTGACCGCCAGAGCCAACCCTAGGCCAGGCGTCGAGTTCCTCCGCCGCCGCCACCAGCGGTCTGACCGGCGTCGCCGACCCGGCCGAGCCACCCGCTCCGGCGCAGACCCCACGCCCAGCCGCAGGGGGTCGACACCACCGTGGCCACCGCAACGCAACCAACCCCCCCACCGACCCGCGGCCGTGGCGACGCCACCACGGGCCTCGACGGTGCCCGCCCCGGCACCCCTGGCCGGCGAGCACCCCGACCCCCAGGCGCAAAAGCACGCCGTCGGCCGGCTCTGAGCGATCCCCCTAGCTCCTCAGCGTGAGCCACAAACTCGCCGAGCGACGGCAGCGACACTACGTCGCCACGGGCGCTGCCCTCTCCGTCCTCCGCCTCCGAAGTCTTGCTGTCGCTTAACTCTGCCAGAGCCCAGAACCTACTCCCGCACCAGCCCCGAGACGACAGCGCATCCGAGACCGGCGACAAGGGAGCGCGCGCCGTCCGCCCCGACGCCCTTACCTCTGACCAGGACTCCGCCTCGCCGTGGCAAGCGGGACTCGCCGCCTCGCCATGCCCGATGCCGCTCGCGTCGCCTTGAGAGTCGCCTGGCCGTACCAGAGCCGTTGGGTGTGCCATCGCCCACTGTTCCTACCGCTCATCCCTCAGACATTATTGCGGACTTGACTTCCAAGGTTGAAAGAATATTTCACGAAGTAGGCACTCCCCTTCCTTTAGAAGAGGGTGAGTCCGCGTTCACTGAAAATCATGTATTGTGGAATAGTGAGGGAGGAGATACTCTTCAAGAAATCTTCTCAGATTTTACGGAAGCCGGGGACGAGAGCGAATTTGTCGCAATAGCCACCAATTTGGCGAGGCGGTTTCGTAGTGAGTGCATGCAACTTGCACGCACATACATCCATATGCATGTGAAGTAATCATATAGATACACATCTTAAGTTAGCCCTCCGTACATTTCTGTCCATTAATTAATTAATTATTAGTTAAATCTAGAGAGAAATATAGCTGTCAGGTGTGTGTATCATCCCCAACTACATGTTGTTCGCTTTCTTTTTGTTGTAAGCCTCCCAATGTTTTAGACTATAAGCTTTATAACTTTTTTTCTAATAAAAGAGAGGTTGTTCCCTCTTATTTCTATTAAAGAAACCATCTGCTATATCGACTTTACTCCTACAATTCTACCAGCTTTTCACCATCGAATATGATCACAAAACCCAAAAAACGCAAGAACTAAGCAGGAAGATCACCTAATAGCTCCAGTCATAACCCAACAGGTAAACACCAAGGAACATCAACTCTTAACCACCGGACTAAATCATCTAAACAAGAGAAAAGCCAAAAGAGAACTATTGCATCCACAGGCTATTCTTCTTCAAATACTCGGTGCCACACCAGGAAACTACAAAGGAGATATTCTGCCATTGAGCTGAAGCACGTCTGGACGCCGCCCTTGTGAAGCTCTGAACCTCACTTGCCACCTGCTCTATGAGTCTTGCCAACCAAGACCAATTGTTTCTTTTCTTTTGAATAACTCTTAATCCACCTTCCAAAATAAATTGTTAGATTTTCACGGGTATTCCTTAAATCAAATGCACATTCTAAAAGACTCCATATCAGCCTGGCAACTGAACATTGGAAGAATAAATGCTCAGTGCTCACATCATGTTCATAAAACACACAAACTTTACTCTCTTTCCATCCCCTCCTGGCAGATTAATTTTAGGTAGGGTACTATTCTTAAGCATTAACCAAAGAAAGACTTTGACTTTAGGCGGGATTTCAATTTTCCATAAGATTTTTTGACAAAAACCACTATCATCTACAATCAACTGTCTTTATAATGAGTTGACAGTAAACTTACCATTAGCTATCAACATCCACCCAATTGTATCTTTTCTACCAGGTACATCGATTTCCTCACAACTAAACTGAAGGCTATTGATATGTCCATTTTGCATCATGTTTTTATACTGTTATTTATATTGTTTTATCCATAATAATGCTTTTTGGAGTAATTCTAATGCCTTTTCTCTCATAATATGCAAGGTACACACAAAGAGGGAGAATTCCGGCAGCTGGAAATCTGGACCTGAAAAAGCTACGTCAGGCTACCTATTCTGGACAACTCCAGATGAGCTGAAACTTTACGAAGATTTTTTATGGAATATATAAGAAATATTGGAGCCAATAAGCACTAGAGGGGGCTCACCAGGAGGGCACAACCCACCTGGGAGCCCAGGCGCGCCTTGGTGGGTTATGCCCTCCTCAGCCCACCTCCGATGCCCCTCCTTGGGTATATAAGTCATTTTGACCTAGAAACAAAAAAAATAAGGAGAGGACTTTTGGGACGAAGCGCCGCCGTCTCGAGGTGGAACTTCGGCAGGAGCAATTTTGCCCTCCGGCGGAGCGATTCCGCCGGGGAAACTGGGAAATCATCGTCATCATCATCACCAACTCTCTCATCTTGGGGAGGGCAATCTCCATCAACATCTTCAACAACACCATCTCCTCCCAAACCCTAGTTCATCTCTTGTGTTACATCTTTGTACTGGAACTATATATTGATACTTGTAGGTGACTAGTAGTGTTGATTACATCTTGTAGTTGATTACTATATGGTTTATTTGGTGGAAGATTATATATTCAGATCCAATATGCTATTTAATACCCCTCTGTTCTTGAGCATGATTATCATTTGTCAGTAGTTACTTTTATTCTTGAGGCCACTGGAGAAATCTTGTTGCAAGTAATCATGTGAATTTTATATGTGTTCGATATTTTGATGGTATGTATGTTGTCATTCCCTTAGTGATGTCATATGAACGTCGACTACATGACACTTCACCATATTTTGGCCTAAGGGAATGCATTGTGGAGTAGTTATTAGATGATGGGTTGCGAGAGTGACGGAAGCTTAAACCCTAGTTTATGCGCTATTCCGTAAGGGACTGATTTGTATTCAAATGTTTAATGCTATGGTTAGAATTTATTCTTAATACTTTTCTCGTAGTTGCGGATCCTTGCAAGGGGGTTAATCATAAGTAGTATGTTTGTTCAAGTAAGAACAACACCTAAGCACCGATCCACCCACATATCAAATTATCAAAGTAGCGAACACAAATTGAACCAACCTGATGAAGTGACTAGATGAAATTCCCGTGTGGCCTCAAGAACGCTTTGCTTATGATAAGAGACCGTTTTGGCCTATCCTTTGCCTCAAAAGGATTGGTCTATCTTGCTGCACTTTTGTTACCGTTGCCATTACTTGCTCGTTACAAATTATCTTGCTATCAAACTACTCGTTACTTAAAATTTCAGTGCTTGTAGGGAATACCTTGCTGAAAACCGATTGTCATTTCCTTGTGCTCCTCGTGGGGTTCGACACTCTTACTTATCAAAAGGACTATGATTGATCCCTTATACTTGTGGTCATCAAGGCTCTTTTATGGCGCCGTTGCCGGGGAGTGAAGCACTCTTGGTATGGAAAAATTATTACTACGTGCTGAAATATACAGTCACATGTTACTATGGAAAACAATCCTTTGAGGGGTTGTTTGGGGTATCTTCACCTCAACCGGAACCACAATTAGTCACCCCTCAACCTACTGCACCTACGGAAAATATTAGTTATAAAATTCATTCGGGTATGATAGAACAACTGCTAACTATTCCTTATGCAGGAGATCGAACCGAAGATCCTGATATGCACTTGATTAGGAATGGCAGTTTTGCCCATGGGTACGGGTGCCCACGGGTACCTGCTACTTCTTGAGCATTGCGTTGGTTTTCGCTTGAAGAGGAAAGTGTGGTGCAGTAAAGCAGCATAAGTATTTCCCTTAGTTTTTGAGAACCAATGTATCAATCGAGTAGGAGACCACGCGCGAGTCACCTCGTACCTACACAAACAAATAACAACCTCGCAACCAACGCGATAAAGGGGTTGTCAATCCCTTCACGGCCACTTGCAAGAGTGAGATCTGATGGAGATGATAATAATAAGATAAGTATTTTTGGTATTTTTATGATATAGATTGAAAGTAAAGATTGCAAAGTAAAATAGATTGGAAACTTGTATGATGGAAAATAGACCCGGAGGCCATAGGTTTCACTAGTGGCTTCTCTCAAGATAGCATAAGTATTACGGTGGGTGAACAAATTACTGTCGAGCAATTGATAGAAAAGCGAATAATTATGAGAATATCTAGGCATGATCATGTATATAGCCATCACGTCCGTGACAAGTAGACCGACTCCTGCCTGCATCTACTACTATTACTCCACACATCGACTGCTATCCAGCATGCATCTAGAGTATTAAGTTCATAAGAACAGAGTAACGCCTTAAGCAAGATGACATGATGTAGAGGGATAAACTCATGCAATATGATATAAACCCCATCTTTTTATCCTCGATGGCAACAATACAATACGCCTCATTTCCCTTTCTGTCACTGGGATCGAGCACCGCAAGATTGAACCCAAAGCTATGAAGGAAATATGCCCTAGAGGCAATAATATAGTTATTATTTATTTCCTTATTTCATGATAAATGTTTATTATTCATGCTAGAATTGTATTAATCGGAAACATAATACATGTGTGAATACATAGACAAACAGAGTGTCACTAGTATGCCTCTACTTGACTAGCTCGTTGATCAAAGATGGTTAAGTTTCCTAACCATAGACATGAGTTGTCATTTGATTAACGGGATCACATCATTAGGAGAATGATGTGATTGAATTGACCCATTCCGTTAGCTTAGCACTTGATCGTTTAGTTTGTTGCTATTGCTTTCTTCATGACTTATACATGTTCCTATGACTATGGGATTATGCAACTCCCGTTTACCGGAGGAACACTGTGTGTGCTATCAAATGTCACAACGTAACTGGGTGATTATAAAGGTGCTCTACTAGTGTCTCTGAAGGTACTTGTTGGGTTGGCGTATTTCGAGATTAGGATTTGTCACTCTGATTGTCGAAGAGGTATCTCTGGGCCCACTCGGTAATGCACATCACTATAAGCCTTGCAAGCATTGCAACTAATGAGTTAGTTGCAGGATGATGTATTATGGAACGAGTAAAGAGACTTGCCGGTAACGAGATTGAACTAGGTATTGAGATACCGACGATCGAATCTCGGGCAAGTAACATACCGTTGACAAAGGGAACAACGTATGTTGTTATGCGGTCTGACCGATAAAGATCTTCATAGAATATGTAGGAGCCAATATGGGCATCCAGGTCCCGCTATTGGTTATTGACCAGAGAGGTGTCTCGATAATGTCTACATAGTTCTCGAACCCGTAGGGTCCGCACGCTTAACGTTCGTTGACGATATAGTACTATGAGTTATGTATGTTGGTGACCGAATGTTGTTTGGAGTTACGGATAAGATCACGGACATGACGAGGAATTCCGAAATGGTCCGGAGATAAAGATTGATATATGGGATAATAGTGTTTGGACTCCGGAAGGGTTCCGGAATTCACCGGAAGGGGTTTCGGATGTTTCCCGCAATGTTTGTGTTGGGGAACGTAGCAATTATTCAATATTTTCCTACCTATCACCAAGATCAATCTAGGATATGCTAGCAACGAGAGAGAGGGAGTGCATCTTCATACCTTTGAAGATTGCTAAGCGGAAGCGTTACAAGAACGCGGTTGATGGAGTCGTACTCGCGGCGATTCAAATCGCGGAAGATCCGATCTAGCGCCGAACAGACGGCGCCTCCGCGTTCAACACACGTACAGCCCTGGGACGTCTCCTCCTTCTTGATCTAGCGAGAGGAGAGGAGAAGTTGAGGGAGAAATCCTGCAGCACAACGGTGTGGTGGTGGAGTTTGTGGTATTCCTGCAGGGCTTCGCCAAGCTCTACGGAGGAGAAGGAAGAGTTGGAGGAGGGAGGGGCTGCGCCAGTGAAGGGGTGCCACTGCCCTCTCTCCCCCTCACTACATATAGGGGAAAGGGGGGTGGAGGAAGCGCCCTAGGGTTCCCTAGGGGAGGGGCGGCGGCCACATGGAAAACCCTAGATGGGTTTGGGCGCCCCCACCCCTAGTAAACTTGCCCCCAAGCCGGGAGGGGTGGCTGCCCTAGGGGAGGCGCCCCCACCTCTCCAAGTTACGTGAGATGGGGTGGGAGGGACGCACAGCCCCTTAGTGGGCTGGTGTGCCCCTTCCCCTTGGCCCATAAGCCCCCCCAACGCTTGTCAGGGCCTCCGAAACCACTTTCGGACACAGTGGTCGTCACCCGGTACCCCCGGAACAATTCCGGACTCCAATACCCTTCGTCCAATATATTGATCTTCACCTCCGGACCATTCCGGAACTCCTCGTCACGTCCGGGATCTCATCCTAGACTCCGAACAAGCTTCGGTAACCACGTACTATTTCCCATAACAACTCTAGCGTCACCGAACCTTAAGTGTGTAGACCCTACGTGTTCGGGAACGATGCAGACATGACCGAGACATCTCTCCGGCCAATAACCAATAGCGGGATATGGATACCCATATTGGCTCCCACATGTTCCACGATGATCTCATCGGATGAACCACGATGTTGGGGATTCAATCAATCCCGTATTCAATTCCCTTTGTCTATCGGTATGTTACTTGCCCAAGATTCGATCGTCGGTATCCCCATACCTCATTCAATCTCGTTACCGGCAAGTCTCTTTACTCGTTTCGTAATGCATGATCCTGTGGCTAACTCATTAGTCACATTGAGCTCATTATGATGGTGCATTACCGAGTGGGCCCAGAGATACCTCTCTGTCACACGGAGTGACAAATCCCAGTCTCGATTCGTCCCAACTCAACAGACACTTTCGGAGATACCTGTAGTGTGCCTTTATAACCACCTAGTTACGTTGTGATGTTTGGCACACCCAAAGCATTCCTACGGTATCCGGGAGTTCCACAATCTCATGGTCTAAGGAAATGATACTTGACATTAGAAAAGCTTTAGCAGACGAACTATATGATCTTGTGCTATGCTTAGGATTGGGTCTTGTCCATCACATCATTCTCCTAATGATGTGATCCCGTTATCAACGACATCCAATGTCCATGGTCAGGAAACCATAACCATCTATTGATCAACGAGCTAGCCAACTAGAGGCTTACTAGGGACATGTTGTGGTCTATGTATTCACACATGTATTACGGTTTCCAGTTAATACAATTATAGCATGAACAATAGACAATTATGATCAACAAGGAAATACAATAATAACCATTTTATTATCGCCTCTAGGGCATATTTCCAATAGTCTCCCACTTGCACTAGAGTCAATAATCTAGTTCACATCACTATGTCATTGTAATGAATCCAACACCGATGGGGTTTGTTCATATCTCGCTTGCGAAAGAGGTTTATTAGTCAATGGGTCTGAACCTTTCAGATCCATGTGTGCTTTACAAATCTCTATGCCATCTTGTAGATGCAGCTACCACGCGCTACTTGGAGCTATTCCAAATAACTGTTCTACTATACGAATCCGGTTTACTACTCAGAGTCATCCAGATTAGTGTCAAAGTTTGCATCGACGTAACCTTTTACGACGAACTCTTTTACCACCTCCATAATCGAGAAAATTCCTTAGTCCACTAGTTACTAAGGATAAGTTCGACCGCTGTCATGTGATCCATTCCTGGATCACTCTTGTACCACTTGACTAACTCATGGCAAGGCACACTTCAGGTGCGGTACATAGCATATCATACTGTAGAGCCTACGTCTAAAGCATAGGGGATGACCTTCGTCCCTTCTCTCTCTTCTGCCGTGGTCAGGTGTTGAGTCTTACTCAATACTCACACCCTGTAACATTGCCAAGAACTCCTTCTTTGCTGATCTATTTTGAACTCCTTCAAAATCTTGTCACGGTATGTATTCATTTGAAAGTACTATTAAGCGTTTTTGATCTATCCTTATAGATCTTGATGCTCAATGTTCAAGTAGCTTAATCCAGGTTTTCCATTGAAAAACACTTTTCAAATAACCTTGTATGCTTTCTAGAAATTCTACATCATTTCTGATCAACAATATGTTAACAACATATACTCATCAAAAATTCTATAGTGCTCCCACTCACTTCTTTGGAAATACAAGTTTCTCATAAACTTTGTATAAACCCAAAATCTTTGATCATCTCATCAAAGCGTACGTTCCAACTCCGAGATGCTTACTCCTGTCCTTAGAAGGATTGCTGGAGCTTTGCATACTTGTTAGCATCTTTCAGGATTGACAAAACCTTCTGGTTGTATCACATACAACCTTTCCTCAACAAAATCTTCGAGGAAACAATGTTTTGACATCCTATCTGCAAGATTTCATAAATAATGCAGTAACTGCTAACATAATTCCAATAGACTCTTAGCATCACTACGAGTGAGAAAGTCTCATCGTAGTCAACTCCTTGAACTTGTCGGAAAACATCTTAATGACAAGTCGAGCTTTCTTAATGGTGACACTTACCATCATTGTCTGTCTTCCTTTTAAAATCCATCTGCACCCAACAGCCTTACGACCATCAAGTAGTTCTTCCAAAGTCTATACTTTGTTTTTATACATGGATCCTCTCTCGGATTTTATGGCCTTGAGCCATTCGTCGGAATCCGGGCCAACCATCGCTTCTCCATAGCTCGTAGGTTCATTGTTGTCTAGCAACATGACTTCCAGGACAGGATTGCGTACCACTCTAAAGTAGTACGCATCCTTGTCGACCTATGAGGTTTGGTAGTGACTTGATCTGAAGTTTCATGATCACTATCATAAGCTTCCACTTCAATTGGTGTAGGTGCCACAGGAACAACTTCCTATGCCCTGCTACACACTAGTTGAAGTGACGGTTCAATAACCTCATCAAGTCTCCATCATCCTCCCACTCAATTTTTTCGAGAGAAACTTTTCCTCGATAAAGGACCCGTTTCTAGAAACAATCACTTTTGCTTCCGAATATGAAATAGGAGGTATACCCAACTGTTTTGGGTATCCTATGAAGATGCATTTATCCACTTTGGGTTCGAGCTTATCAGCCTGAAACTTTTTCACATAAGCGTCGCAGCCCCAAACTTTTAAGAAACGACAACTTATGTTTTTCTAAACCATAGTTCATATGGTGTCGTCTCAACGGAATTGCGTTGTGCCCTATTTAACGTGAATGCGGTTGTCTCTAATGCCTAACCGATAAACGATAGTGGTAATTCAATAAGAGACATCATGGTATGCACCATATCCAATAGGGTGCAGTTATGATGTTCGGACACACCATCACACTATGGTGTTCCAAGCGGTATTAGTTGTGAAACAATTTCCACAATGTTTTAATTGTGTGCCAAGCTCATAACTCAGATATTCATCTCTATGATCATATCATAGACATTTTATCATCTTGTCACGACGATCTTCATCTTCACTCCGAAATTACTTAAACCTTTCAATAATTCAGACTTGTGTTTCATCAAGTAAATATACTCAGCATCTACTCAAATCATCTGTCAAGTAAGAACATAATGATATCCACTTCGTTCCTCAGCACTCATTGGACTGCACACATCAAAATGTATTACTTCCAACAAGTTGCTTTCTTGTTCCATCTTACTGAAAACGAGGCCTTTCAGTCATCTTGCCCATGTGGTATGATTTGCATGTCTCAAGTGATTCAAAATCAAGTGAGTCCAAATGATCCATCTGTATAGAGTTTCTTCATGCATATCTACCAATAGACATGGTTCGCATGTCTCAATCTTTTCAAAAACGAGTGAGTCCGAAGATCCATCAACATGGAGCTTCTTCATGTGTTTTATACCAACATGACTCAAATGGCAGTGCCACAAGTATGTGGTACTATCATTACTATCTTATATCTTTTGGCATGAACATGTGTATCACTACAATCGAGATTCAATAAACCATTCATTTTAGGTGCAAGACCATTGAAGGTATTATTCAAATAAATAGAGTAACCATTATTCTCCTTAAATGAATAACCGTATTGCGATAAACATAATCCAATCATGTCTATGCTTCAACGCAAACACCAAATAACAATTATTTAGGTTTAACACCAATCCTGATGGTAGAGGGAGCATGCGATGTTTGATCACATCAACCTTGGAAACACTTCCAACACATATCGTCATCTCACCTTTAGCTAGCCTCCGCACCTTGTTATTTCGAGTTACTAACACTTAGCAACCGAACCGGTATTTTTTTACCCTGGTGCTACTAGGAGTACTAGTAAAGTATACAATAATATAACATATATTCAAAATACCTCTGTCGACCTTGCCAGCCTTCTCATCTACCAAGTATCTAGGGTAGTTCTGCTTCAGCGACCGTTCCCCTCATTACAGAAGCACTTAGTCTCGGGTTTGGGTTCAACCTTGGGTTTCTTCACTAGAGCAACAACTGATTTGCCGTTTCATGAAGTATCCCTTCTTTCCCTTGCCCTTCTTGAAACTAGTGGTTTAACCATCAACAATTGATGCTCCTACTTGATTTCTACTTTCGCGGTGTCAAACATCGCGTGTTGCTCAAGGATCATCATGTCTATCCCTGATATGTTATAGTTCATCACGAAGCTCTAATAGCTTGGTGGCAGTGACTATGGAGAACAATCACTATCTCATCTGGAAGATTAACTCCCACTCGATTCAAGTGATTGTAGTACTTAGACATCTGAGCACATGCTCAACGATTGAGATTTTCTCCCTTAGTTTGCAGGCTTTAGAAACTTGTCAGAGGTCTCATACCTCTTGACGTGGGCACTAGTCTGAAATCCCAATTTCAGTCTTTGGAACATCTCATATGTTCTGCGATGTTTCAAAAACGTCTTTGGTGCCACAATTCTAAACCGTTAGCATTACGCACTGAGCTGTCACGTAGTCATCAAAACGTGTATGTCAGATGTTTCCCAACATCTACAGACGACGATCGAGGTTTAGCACACCGAGCGGTGCATTAAGGACATAAGCCTTCTACTCAGCAATGAGGATAATCCTTAGTTTACGGACCCAGTCCGCATAATTTCTACTATCAACTTTCAACTAAATTTTCTCTAGGAACATATCTTAAACAACAGAACTAAAGCGTAAGCTATGAGATAATTTTCAAAGACCTTTTGACTATGTTCATGATAATTAAGTTCACCTGATTATTTAATGAACTCCCACTTAGATAGACATCCCTCTAGTCATCTAAGTGATACATGATCCGAGTCAACTAGGCCGTGTCCGATCATCACGTGAGACGGACTAGTCATCATCGGTGAACATCTTCATGTTGATCATATCTACTATACGACTCATGCTCGACCTTTCGGTCTCTTTTGTTCTGAGGCCATGTCTGTACATGCTAGGCTTGTCAAGTCAACCTAAGTGTTTCGCATGTGTAAATCTTGCTTACACCTGTTGTATGCCAACGTTAGAATCTATCACACTCGATCATCACGTGGTGCTTCGAAACAACGAACCTTCGCAACGGTGCATAGTTAGGGGGAACACTTTCTTGAAATTTTGGCGAGGGATCATCTTATTTATGCTACTGTCGTTCTAAGCAAATAAGATGTAAACATGACAAACATCACATTAAAATCATAAAGTGACATGATATGGACAATATCATCTTGCGCCTTTTGATCTCCATCTTCGAGGCGCGGCACGATCACCTTCGTCACCGGCATGACACCATGATCTCCATCATCATGTCTTCATGAAGTTGCCTTGCCAACTATTACTTCTACTACTATGGCTAACGGTTAGCAATAAAGTAAAGTAATTACATGGTGTTTTCATTGACACGCAGGTCATAAATAAATTAAGACAGCTCCTATGGATCCTGCCGGTTGTCATACTCATCGACATGCAAGTCGTGATTCCTATTACAAGAACATGATCAATCTCATACATCACATATATCATTCATCACATCCTTTTGGCCATATCACATCACATAGCAAACCCTGCAAAAACAAGTTAGATGTCTTCTAATCGTTGTTGCATGTTTTACGTGGCTGCTATGGGTTTCTAGCAAGAACGTTTCTTACCTACGCAAAACCATAACGGTGATATGCCAATTGCTATTTACCCTTCATAAGGACCCTTTTCATCGAATCCGGTCCAGCTAAAGTGGGAGAAACAGACACCCGCCAGCCACCTTATGCATCAAGTGCATGTCAGTCGGTGGAACCAGTCTCAAATAAGCATACGTGTAAAGTCGGTCCGGGCCGCTTCATCCCACAATGCCGCCGAATCAAGATAAGACTAGTAACGGTAAGCAAATTGAACAAATCATCGCCCACAACTGTTTTGTGTTCTACTCGTGCATAGAATCTACGCATAGACCTAGCTCATGATGCCACTGTTGGGGAACATAGCAATAATTCAAAATTTTCCTACATGTCACCAAGATCAATCTAGGAGATGCTAGCAACGAGAGAGAGGGAGTGCATCTTCATACCCTTGAAGATCGCTAAGCAGAAGCGTTACAAGAACGTGGTTGATGGAGTCGTACTCGTGGCGATTCAAATCGCGGAAGATCCGATCTAGCGCCAAATGGACGGCGCCTCCGCGTTCAACACACGTACAGCCCGGGGACGTCTCCTCCTTCTTGATCCAGCAAGAGGAGAGTAGAAGTTGAGGGAGAAATCCGGTAGCACGACGGCGTGGTGGTGGAGTTTGTGGTATTCCTGCAGGGCTTCGCCAAGCTCTACGGAGGAGAAGGAAGAGTTGGAGGAGGGAGGGGCTGCCACATCTCTCCAGCCAATAACCAATAGTGGGATCTGGATACCCATATTGGCTCCCACATATTCCACAATGATCTCATTGGATGAACCATGATGTTGGGGATTCAATCAATCCCGTATTCAATTCCCTTTGTGTATCGGTATGTTACTTGCCCGAGATTCGATTGTCGGTATCCCCATACCTCGTTCAATCTCGTTACCGGCAAGTCTCTTTACTTGTTCCGTAACGCATGATCCCGTGGCTAACTCATTAGTCACATTGAGCTCATTATGATGATGCATTACCGAGTGGGCCCAGAGATACCTCTCCGTCACACGGAGTGACAAATCCCAGTCTCGATTCGTGCCAACTCAATAGAAACTTTCGGAGATACCCGTAGTGTGCCTTTATAACCACCCATTTACGTTGTGACGTTTGGCACACCCAAAGCATTCCTACGGTATCCGGGAGTTCCACAATCTCATGGTCTAAGGAAATGATACTTGACATTAGAAAATCTTTAGCAGACGAACTATATGATCTTGTGCTATGCTTAGGATTGGGTCTTGTCCATCACATCATTCTCCTAATGATGTGATCCTGTTATCAACGACATCCAATGTCCATGGTCAGGAAACCATAACCATCTATTGATCAACGAGCTAGCCAACTAGAGGCTTACTAGGGACATGTTGTGGTCTATGTATTCACACATGTATTACGGTTTCCAGTTAATACAATTGTAGCATGAACAATAGAAAATTATGATGAACAAGAAAATACAATAATAACCATTTTATTATTTCCTCTAGGGCATATTTCCAACAGTTTGGGTACAGGGACACTTTATTTGGGCCAAAGGGGAAAGCCCACAAGGTTTTTGGAAAGCGCAAAAGGAAGTTTTGCAGAGTCTAGGGGCCAGACGCCAGGGTCCCTGGCGTCTGGGGCCAGACGCCGGGAACCCTGGCGTCTGGCCCTGGAGTCCGAGAAGGACTCTTGCCTTTCGGATGAAATTGACTTTCTAGAGGCTTTTACTCCAAGTTTCGACCCCATGGCTCAACCTATAAATAGAGGGGTAGGGCTAGCACCCAAGACACATCAAGAAACACCAAGTCGTGTGCTGGCAACCCCGTCCCCTCTAGTTTGTCCTCCATTATAGTTTTCGTAGTGCTTAGGCGAAGCCTTGCGGAGATTGTTCTTCACCAACACCGTCACCACGCTGTCGTGCTGCCGGAACTCATCTACTACTTCACCCCTCTTGCTAGATCGAGAAGGCGAGGACGTCACCGAGCCGAACGTGTGCAGAACTCGGAGGTGACGTGCTTTCGGTACTTGGATCGGTCGGATCGTGAAGACGTACGACTACATCAACCACTTTGATATAACGCTTCCACGAACGGTCTACGAGGGTACGTAGAAACACTCTCCCCTCTCGTTGCTATGCATCACTATGATCCTGTGTGTGCGTAGGAATTTTTTTGAAATTACTACGTTCCCCAACAGTGGTATCAGAGCCAGGTTTTATGCGTAGATGTCATATGCACGAGTAGAACACAAGTGAGTTGTGGGCGATATAAGTCATACTTCTTACCAGCATGTCATACTTTGGTTCGGCGGTATTGTTGGATGAAGCGGCCCGGACCGACATTACGCGTATGCTTACGCGAGACTGGTTCTACTGACGTTCTTTGCACACAGGTGGCTGGCGGGTGTCAGTTTCTCCAACTTTAGTTGAACTGAGTGTGGCTACGCCCGGTCCTTGCGAAGGTTAAAACAACACCAACTTGACGAACTATCGTTGTGGTTTTGATGCGTAGGTAAGAATGGTTCTTGCTAAGCCCAGTAGCAGCCACGTAAAACTTGCAACAACAAAGTAGAGGACGTCTAACTTGTTTTTGCAGGGCATGTTGTGACGTGATATGGTCAAGACATGATGCTGAAATTTTATTGTATGAGATGATCATGTTTTGTAACCGAGTTATCGGCAACTCGCAGGAGCCATATGGTTGTCGCTTTATTGTATGCAATGCAATCGCCCTGTAATGCTTTACTTTATCACTAAGCGGTAGCGATAGTCGTAGAAGCATATGATTGGCGAGACGACAACGATGCTACGATGGAGATCAAGGTGTCGCACCGGTGACGATGGTGATCATGATGGTGCTTCGGAGATGGAGATCACAAGCACAAGATGATGATGGCCATATCATATCACATATATTGATTGCATGTGATGTTTATCTTTTATGCATCTGTAGCGACCCGACCTCAAACGGTCAAGTCTCTGTGCTTCAGTGTCATCCCTTGATCGGTAATGCTGACACACACAGTACTCGAGGATTTATAACAAAGTAGCAATCACACACTTATTACATTGAATGTCTCCAAAGAGAACTTATTACAATAAATATGGCTTAGGGCCATCTAATACGATAACAACGGAAGGCTTGGAAGATAAAGTGAGTCCATCAACTCCAACGGCATAGCTAAGCTGCACGGCAACGACCTAATGAACCTTACTCCTCATTTGAAAAGTCTGCAACATAATATGTTGCAGCCCGAAACCGGGTCAGCACATGGAATATGCTGGCAAAGTAACATAGTAGAGCAAGAACAGAATAATGCTATCACTACATGCATATTTGGCTGGTGGAAAGCTCTATGGTTATAGTTTTTGCGAAAAGCCAATTTTCCCCTACAACAAAGGAATAGATTTTATTTAACTATCATGGTAGTTGAAACATCATTGATAAGGTTCCACCAACTCAATCCCAATTAAAAGTAATTATCAACCCAACAATATTAATTTAAGAGTGATGAGATACTTAAGATACTCCAAGTACTAGATACTCAAGATGTCCATAACCGGGGACACGTCTAACCATGATTAGTTTGTACACTCTGCAGAGGTTTGCGCACTTTTCCCCAAAAGACTCGATCGCCTCCGTTGGTTTTCTCGCACTACATGATGTTTGAGAAACAGATAACCGAGATACAGTCTTTCAGAAACATTTACTCTCTACTCCGGGCAGACCATACCAAACCTACAACCCACTACCTGTTGATCCACCTCTTTAAGAGCTCCACGTAACTTACTCAACTATGCTAGAGCCCTTAATAGCTTGTGGCTGCACATGGCAGTTTTTAGCATGAATCATCTCAGTTCCCTTTGAGCCTGGGTGGCGTTCCATAGGAAGATCACACGGGTACTCCGAGATTTCCAAAAATACAGGCAACACTGGGTACTCGAGGTGCGTCAATCCACCCAGATGTGTATTTAAGTTGCCACCTTAAGTTGAACCATTAATTAACAATCTCACATCTGTCATGGATTTCACTCTCCCAAACCACGTCTACGAGCATAGCATAACAACATAAGCAATTCGTATAAGTAATTACCAAGGGTTTGAATGTAACAGGGCAATAGGTTCTACCTCATCAACTACTTCCCAACCCACAAGTTAATAACATCCTAACCATGCAATGTTTGAGGATTGGAACTAATGCATAAAAACTGGGTGATAAAGGGGTATGATCAAAGTGTTACTTGCCTTGCTGACGATCCGCGAAATCTAGAGACTCCAAATAACACGCTTTGCACTCCGGAAATTCTATCACAAACAAACAATAACATACATAAGCAATCAAGCAAAGAAACACGGGTGAAACTCAAATAAGAAGATCTAACCAGAAAGTTCAACTTAAGAACTCCGGTTTGCAAAAAGAATCAAATTGAACGGAGCAACGAAACTCAAACGGCGAAGAAAACAAGATCCGTTTACTAATCTGGACCTAGGTCAAATTTTACAGTAGCAAAAGCTTGTTCAAGTTGGTTAAGCAAAAAGAGGGTCTCGAGATGAAGATCTAGGTGCTTGAATCGCCTGATTCCGACAAACGAGCGAGAAGAAAAACTAAAACAAAAATCGGATCAGAAATCGCAATCAGAAATAACCGCGGAAAAATCCGATTAAAGAAAGCTGACGAACAGGCTAATGAACGAGCATTCGCTGTCTGTAACTAATGAGCGAAAACTGTTCGTTAAAACAAACATACGGACGAACGTCTGCTAAAAAGAAAACCGGCGAACCGAAAAATGAACTAGGGTTTTCTTAAAAAAACGGATATGTTTTCTTTTAAAAAACCGGCGGCTACCTCGTCGGTCCGGCGAGACGCGGCGGCGACGGCGGGGCGAGGCGCAGCAGCGGTGAAGCGATGTGGTAGCGGGCAGCGAGGCACACGGTAGCGGGCGGCAGCGGTTGCGGCTGCGGGCGGGTGGCGGTGGTGGGTGGTGGTGGCGGTGGGGGGTCGGTGTATATAAAGGGGAGGGGGTGCTTTGGGAGGGGGAAAGGGGCGGCGGAGGTGGAGTCCGGCTCGGACTCCTCCGAGTCAGGGTGGCGGCGGCGCGGCCGGTCTCCTGGAGGAGAAGGCGCGCGGGGAGGCGGGCTGGCGGTTAGGCTTCGGCCCAGTTAGCCCCTGCGCAACTCCTTTTTTTAAAATAATTCCGCCGAAACTAAAAAAATCCTAGAAAATAAAATAAAATTCTAAAAATGCCAAAACAAATTTTAACTGTCTAAATAAAATATTTAGAACGAGATGAACATTTTCTTGGCCCTAAAATGCAATTTTGAAAATGTGCAATTTTTCTAATGCAAACAAAATTGCAATAAAATCCAAATAAAAACAAATATTTGATTTTAATATTTTTCCTCCAATATTTCAATTATCTTGGAGGAGTCATATTATCTCCTCTCATATATTTTAATATGAAATATTTTCAGAGAGAAATAATTAAAATCAAAAATCCTCGTTTTTAAAATTTGATAAAATCAAATTTGAAAACCGGGGAAATCCCCAACTCTCTCCGAGGGCCCTTGAGTTGCTTAGGATTTCGAGACAAAATGCAATAAAATATGATATGTAAGAATGATCTAAGTATAACATTCCAAATTGAAAATTTGGGATGTTACAAACCTACCACCCTTAAGATGAATCTCGCCCTCGAGATTCGGGTTGGCTAGAAAATAGGTGTGGGTGGTCTTTGCGAAGGTCATCCTCTCGTTCCTAGGTGGCTTCGTCCTCGGTATGGTGGCTCCACTGAACTTTGCAAAACTTGATAACCTTGCTGCGGGTGACTCGATTGGCAAACTCCAAAATCTTGATTGGCTTCTCCTCATAAGTCAAATCATTGTCCAACTGAATCGCCTCCAAGGGTATGGTATCTCTTAGCGGTATATCGACCATCTCAGCATGGCACTTCTTCAACTAGGAAACATGAAACACATCGTGAACTCCTGACAGTCCTTCAGGTAACTCCAACTTATAGGCAACTGTCACGATCGGTTTTCCAATAAAAATATTTATTGAGAAACCAACCTTTTGAGTCCAGTATGAGACAAATCCTCCTCACTGGTAGACAAATTCTTGATACAATAAGCCAGTAGCATAGGATATATTACAGGGTTGAGCTAGGGCTGCTCAACAAATTATTATAAGCGCGCCAATAATTATACATAATGGCGGATATAACACAATGGTGTGGTGGCATACTACTGACTCGAGGATAAAGTGATGGTGGAATAACTCTGTGGGGAGTGTGATAGCACGACTCTCAAACTGGCATCTCATCGAGCATCGAGGTGAGGCTCGATAAATTTATTCGGGTTGCGGAAGCGGATATAATACAGTGACCAAATCCAGGGTCGCACGAGACTGACTGGGATTCCTCTAGGCGTCGGACTCGCTATCGAACTCTTCATCCATGAGATCGCCTTCATCAGCATCTGGCCAAATCAACAAGCCAGTGAGTACTTTGAAAGTACTCGCAAGACAGTTCGGACGTAAGATATAACAAATGCATGCATGAATGCATCATGATTAATTCACCAATGTACATTTAAAGTATTAGCAGGCAAGGTAAGCAAAGAGGGAATCGACGGTAGTCCACCTGAAATCCCGACAGAAATATAAATGGAAACCGATCGGGCGTCTGAAGCGACGCCTCAAAAGGTGAACAAATAAATAAAGGAGAAAATCATGCCACAGTCGGGCGTCTTAGCGACACCACATAAAGGGCTTTAAAAGAAATGCCACAGTCGGACGTCTGGGCGACATCACAGAAAGGGCTTTAAAAGAAATGCCACAGTCGGACGTCGGGGTTACATCACAGAAAGGGCTTTAAAAGAAATGCCACAGTCGGACGTCGGGGCGACGTCACAGAAAGGGCTTTAAAAGAAATGCCACAGTCGGACATCGGGGCGACATCACAGAAAGGGCTTTAAAAGAAATGCCACAGTCGGACGTCGGGGCGACATCACAGAAAGGGCTTTAAAAGAAATGCCAAAGTCGGACGTCGGGGCGACATCACAGAAAGGGCTTTAAAAGAAATGCCACAGTCGGACGTCGGGGCGACATCACAGAAAGGGCTTTAAAAGAAATGCCACAGTCGGACGTCGGGGCGACATCACAGAAAGGGCTTTAAAAGAAATGCCACAGTCGGACGTCTGAGTGACATCGCAGAAAGGGCTTTAAAAGAAATGCCACAGTCGGACGTCGGGGCGACATCACAGAAAGGGCTTTAAAAGAAATGCCACAGTCGGACGTCGGGGCGACATCATAGAAAGGGCTTTAAAAGAAATGCCACAGTCGGACGTCGGGGCGACATCACATAAAGGGCTTTATTCACAAGTAAATAATACTCATAATACATATTCAATTCATGATAATAAACAGGTTAGTCCACCCACAGGAATAACATTTAACCGGACTTAGCACTCATGGGATTCACCGGAGTCTCTGTCATCAAACTGATACTGTTAGGACAAGATAATACGAATTTGGACATGGAATAGATGATTCAAGGAATGTATGACTCTGCAGAGTTTGTACAAAAATTTTCCCACAGCCAACGGATTTCCGTAGTCACGAAGGACTAGTTCCGTTTATGGTTTTTCGGAAGAAAACACAGCTATCCAGTACACACCCATCCTACCTCTCGATGCTAGGACTCACCCTAGACATCGTCCAAGAAAAACTTTTGAGACGAGGAGATCACAATCTCGAATAGCATGGGATCAAATTTATATACGCGCGCTCTAAGGGGTGCCCCCCTCTCGGTCCCAACCGGAAACACCCATGCCCCCTGACCGGATGACTGGCTTTAATCCAGGGCCATGGAACCATCATCCCGGCCTCTCCTTTTGGTGTGTACCAGGAAAGCGGTTTGCAACTTACTAAACCATATTCCTTGAGGAAAACATGTGGTAGTACAGGGAAGGAAATAAGAGGAACTGGACCGATACGGTTTGACACTGAAGTCATATAGTCTGGCATAAGACTGGCATGCTACGACACTGCCATCTTACCCATCCTCCTGCCAACACATGGCCATTCATACTCACATCCATCCACTTATGGATCGTCGAACTCACTTACCTCAACATTGCATAAAATAACGTTCATCGGTATGCTCATCAACATGACATGAAACTAACTAAATGCAAAACATGCCAAGACACTCATCATATCAAAAGTTCAAACATGCTTGCCTGGTTCAGAGTAGTCGGAGCCTAGCTCGGTGAAGTTCGCGGCTCCGTCACCTCCTTCGGTATCTACGGTATAAAGAAAATATATGCGCTATCGTAAATACCAAGGGGTGCACAAAAAGTATTCCAAATATTTTTCAAATAAATCTGATAAAAAACTAGACAAAATTTTAAAGAGAACAGAAAAAGAATCAATCAAAAATACCTTTCTGTTTAAAAGTTATAAGGGTTTCTGTCCAGGGACTCATCTGTAATGAAACAGAAAGTTTCCAGGGGCTAGTTTATAAAAACAGAAAATGCTTCGGCAGAAACTACGCCAGCCCAAAGGGAAAGCGCATTTGGCAGAAGGCGTTTTCAGAAAACGCTTCGTTTAGAAAGGACAGAGAGGCTGACAGCGGGTCCCACTTGTCATGTTTAAACTTTCAAATGGGAGGGACGAGGCTCGGCGGCGCCCGAGGGCTGCGGTGGTCGCCGGCGGCGATCCACGGCGAGGTAAGGGGATCGGAGGTTACCAACGTGCTCACTGTGTCCTTCCGCAACGGTGGGTGGTGGTGTTGGTCGCCGGGGAGCACCACGTCGACGACGGTCTCAACTCCGGCGGACGGTGGTTTGGGCATGGATGGAGCTCGTCGGAGAGGACTGCAAAGGCCAAATTGATGAGGGGGTTAGAGTACTGGGTGTGAGAGAGGGCTACGGACGAGGTTTGGGCGCCGGAGATGGCCTCACCGGAGTGAATCAAGCTGGAGGCCGAGGCGGAGCAAGGCGGCCGGAGTTGGGGAAGGAGACCTCCTCGAGGTCCTCCTGGTGGCTTGGCAGGGTCCTGGGGAGGTGCAGTGAAGGTGCGTGCTCGAGGGCGAGCTCGGGTTCCTTTTTATTGGCGATTCGAGGCGGTGGCCGAGAACAGGGTTCTCCGGTGAAGCTTATGGCGGTGCAGGGCATTGGTCGGGGAGGATTAGGGGTCGAGCGCCGTCATGGGGGTTCAATGGGTCCGTTTAGGTGCTAAACTGGCCGGGGTTTGGGTGTTTGGGTCGAGCTCGACGGAACGGGGGTGGCGCGGGCCGCCGGCGGTAGGGAGCACGTTCCGTGCTTGCCGGGCCACGATGATGGTGCCACGGGCGTGCGCTGGCATGCATGAGGCCACACGGAGAGCCAGGGGGCTTTGGGCGGCGCTGAACGGCGTTCTGCCGTGGTGTGCCTTCTGTCGGCCGCCACGGGAGGTCCCGACGCCGCAGAAGACGCCGGCGAGGGCGGGCCAGCGCGCCACCGACGCCAGGAAGGCTCCACGCACGCGTGTGAAGCTCCGGACATGAGGGAGGGGCTGCGAGCATCGAGCCAAGCGCACTGTGAGCTTGTGACTGAACTCTGAAGAAAATGACACTGTAAAACTGAATTTTACTGAACTTTACTGAAAACGCAAAGAACAGTGTAGCTCAGGTGTTCGACAGAATGCTTTTGGCATCTAGGGATTTTTCCTTGAGCTGAAATTTGGTGGAGTGGCTACTCATTGCTCTAGTAGGCTGCATGATTTTTGGTGGAATTTTTGGAGAAGTGTGGATATGAATTTCATCAAATTTGGCAAATCTGGTCCAAACTTGCAGTGAGTGAAATTTGAAATATTTGAAAAGAAGAAGAGTGGATCAAGATGGTTCTAGGTTGTGGGTACTAAAGACAATCCAGGGAAGTTGGTTTGGGATAAAAACTCAAAGGCAAAGTGGTACTTGCTTTGAAAATCACTTAGGCTCAAAATAATTGGCAGAAATGTTTTGGGAGATAAAATAATTGAAATAAAATCCAAAACTTGTTTGGACTTGTTGAGACAGAGGATTTAAATTGCTCAAAGGTGGAGGGAGGGGTTTTGAGAAGATTTACTATAGGAGACATGGTAAAACCATGGGTGGTTTCAAAAAGAAAGAAGTCCCAAAACTCCTAGGGTTTCTTTTTTTAAATGAAAATAAATAAGTTTGAGTGGGTAACAACCAGAAGGAAAAGCTTCCAAAAATTCAACACCAAATTTGAAAGGGAAAAGAAAATCCTTGCCAAAGGAAAGGAAGTTTTTAAGAGGAAGGATTTCTGGAAAAGAAATTTTAAATGCCCTTTTTTAAAGTCCAACAAAGTTTTTGATGAAAACCAAATTAAAATTTTGGAGTGTCACAGCAACTTCTCCCATCCATTCCAAAACACGATACGGTCCAACAAATCTCGGGGCTAACTTTCCCTTAACTTCAAAACGTTTCACTCCTTGCAAAGGTGATACTCGCAGATATGCTCTATCTCCAATTTCATAGGTTACCTCCTTGCGTTTCGAATCTGCATAACTCTTCTGTCTGGACTGAGCTATCTTCAGTCTATCTCGAATCAGTTTAACCTTATCCTCAGACTCTTTGATCAAGTCTGGTCCAAACAACTGTCGGTCTCCAACTTCATCCCACATCAACGGTGTTCTGCACCTTCGTCCATACAGGGCTTCGAACGGTGCCATCTTCAGACTAGCTTGGTAACTATTGTTGTATGAGAACTCTGCGTAAGGCAAATTATCATCCCAACTAGATCCATAATCGAGCGCGCAGGATCTCAACATATCCTCCAGAATCTGGTTCACTCTCTTGGTCTATCCATCCGCGTGTGGGTGAAATGTTGTACTGAACTCCAATATCGTTCCCAAAGTCTGGTGCAACTGATGCCAAAACTTTGAGGTAAACTGTGTCCCTCTATCTAAGACGATGGTCCTCGGAACTCCATGCAGACATACGATCCTGGTCATATATATCTTGGCCAACCTTGCACTAGTATATGTTGTTTTCACTGGGATAAAGTGTGCCACTTTGGTCAAGCGATCAACTACTACCCATATAGAATCATAACTTGATTTGGTCCTGGGCAATCCGGTGATAAAATCCATGCCAAGTTTATCCCACTTCCATTCGGGTATCGACATAGGCTGTAGCAATCCTGTTGGCTTTTGATGCTCTGCCTTCACTCTCTTACATAGATCACATACGGCTACATACTCGGCGATGTCCTTCTTCATCCCTATCCACCAGAAATGTTCCTTCAAATCCAAATACATCTTGGTGTTTCTGGGGTGTATCAAGTATGGTGAGTCATGAGCCTCCTGAAGTATTAACTTCTTGATCTCTGTGTTATTGGGCACATAAACACGGTCCTCAAACCATAAGGTGTCGTGTTCATCCTCACGAAAACCTTTGGCCTTTCCTTCGCTCATTTTCTCTTTTATCTCCGCAATCTCTGTCATCCTTCTGAGCTTCTCGAATCTTTCCCAACAATGTAGACTGAACCTCCATTATTGCAACAAAAACTCTAGGAACAATCTCCAATCAAAGTTCCCGGAGATCCTCTGCTAACTCCTTTGGCAATCCCGTGCTCGCTAGGGTATTAGCATAACTTTTCCGACTCAAAGCGTTTGCTACGACATTGGCCTTTCCTGGATGATAGTGAAGCTTCATATCATAGTCCTTTATGAGCACCAACCATCTCCTCTGCCTAAGGTTCAGTTCCTTCTGTGTGAAAATGCACTTCAAACTCTTATGATCCGTGTACACATCACAATGGTTTCCAATAAGGTAATGCCTCCAGGCCTTCAACGCATGCACTACAGCTGCTAGCTCCAAATCATGTGTGGCATAATTCAACTCATGAAGTTTTAGTTGTCGTGAGGCATACGAAGCAACTCTTCCGTCCTGCATAATCACACTTCCAAGTCCTAGGCGTGAGGCATCGCAATACACTTGAAAATCCTTACGTATATCTGGCAGTGTCAGCACTGGGGCTATAGTCAAACGTTTCTTCAACTCCTGGAAACTTGCCTCGCAATCTTCCGTCCATTTAAACTTGGTATCCTTCTTCAATAACTCCATCATTGGCTTCGCAATCTTGGAAAAATTCTCAATGAATCTCCGATAGTATCCTGCGAGTCCAAGAAAACTGCTTATCTCACTAACTGAAGTGGGTGCCAACCATTCAGTGACTGACTGAACCTTGGTGGGGTCTACTGCTATACCTTCTCCTGATATAACATGTCCAAGGAATCCGACTTCCTTCAACCAAAACTCGCATTTGCCGAACTTGGCATACAACCGATGTTCCTTGAGTTTCACAAGAACTAAACACAAATGCTCCTTGTGTTCTTCATTCTTCGAATATACCATTATATCATCAATGAACACCACAACAAACTTATCCAAATATGCCATGAACACCTTGTTCATCATGCTCATGAAATAGGCAGGGGCATTAGTCAGTCTGAACGACATGACCGTATATTCGTATAACCCGTACCGTGTGGTGAAGGTTGTCTTTGGTATATCCATCTCGCGAATCTTTAGCTGATGGTATCCTGATAGAAGATCGATCTTCGAAAACACCTTAGATCCTTGCAGGTGGTCAAACAGATCATTGATCATCGGCAAATGGGTACTTGTTCTTAATCGTTACTTCGTTCAATCCCCGATAATCAACAACCATTCTTAGGGACTTATCCTTCTTCTCAACCAAAAGCACTGGGGCTCCCCATGGTGATGAACTCCGTCGAATGTAACCTTTCTCCAATAACTCCTTGATCTGTTTCTTAATCTCCTCCAGATCATTCGCGGGCTTCCGATATGGTCTCTTGGATATTGGCCCTGTGCCTGGCAATAGCTCTATCAAAAACTCGATGTCTCGATCTGGTGGCATGCTTGGTAACTCCTCTGGGAAAACATCCGGGTAATCCTTTATTACAGGCACTTCCTCCTGAACAACTCCCGTGAGGGTATTTACTTGGCTACTTCTTGGCGCATGCCTAGATATATACTTGGTCCTTTTTCCTTCAGGGGAGGTGAGACAAATTGACTTACTAACACAGTCAATGCTTCCTCCGTACTTTGACATCCAGTCCATTCCTAATATCACATCCAATCCTTGTGATTCCAAGATAATTAGGTCAGACGGAAAAACATGGCTACCAATGGTTAAGGGTATCTGGTCGCACCATCGACTAGCCATATACTTTGCTCTAGGTGAACTTACTAACAAAGGGGTCCTAAGGGTTTGGGTCGGTAGTTTAAACTTATCCACAAATTCCCTTGATATGTATGAATGCGATGCACCAGTATCAAAAAGAACAAGAGCGGTAAATGACTTAACCAAAAACTTACCTATAACCGCGTCTAGCTGCTCTTCAACCTACTCCACGTTAACGTGGTTTACTTGTCCTTTGTTGAATGGATTGGGCTTCTTCCCAGCGCTCCCATTTCCGTTTCCATTCTTCCCTTCAAGGCACTCTGTGGCATAGTGTACAGTCTTCCCACACTTGAAACAAGTAACGTGGCTTGGGGCGGTTCTGATTGTTGCTTCCTCCATTCCCATTCCCATTCCTTGGGCCAGTATGATTATGGTTACTTCCTGCATTATGGGTGTGGCCTCCATGGTTATGAACGAATCCTCCCGAGTTCGGGGTTAGGCGAGGCTTCTGCTGAGCGGCTGAGTTATACCTCCCTTGTCCATACTTCCTCTTACGGCTCTCAATCTGCTGATGCTTCCCTTCAATCATAAGAGCCTTATCTACCAACTCCTAGTAGTTGTTGAATATTGCCACCATCAACTGCATGCTCATCTCTTCATTCATCCCTTTCATAAACTTCTCCTGCTTTGCGGCATCTGTGGCCACATCATCAGGGGCATAGCGAGATAACTTGCTAAACTCATCTGCGTACTGAGCCACATTACGGCTCCCCTGGCGTAAGTTGCGAAACTCATGCTTCTTCATACTCATAGCTCCAGTTGAGACATGAGCTGTATGGAAGGCTTGCTGAAACTGGTCCCACGTCACCGTGGCTATAGGGTAGGTGACAGTGTAATTCTCTCACCATGAGGCTGCTGGTCCATCCAACTGATGTGCGGCAAAACACACCTTCTCAGTATCGGTACATCCTGCAGTGGTTAACTCCCTTCCAATCCTGCGGAGCCAATCATCTGCTACTATAGGCTCGGTGCTACTGGAAAACATCAGCGGCTGCAACCTCAGAAAATGGGCTAAGTTGTCAACTGGTGGTGGTGGTGGTGGATTGTTGTTGTTGCCTTGGTCTGAACTAACAACTGCATTAGAGTATTCTGTTGTTGGATCAACTGAGTGAGCTCCGGTGGGAAAGCAAATCCGGGGTCACGTCTCGGAGGCATCTGATGGGTTTAGAGGGGAGAGAATTAGAATAGAATGAGGTCTAATGCGAAAGCACTACCCATATGCACATGAGACAAACACAATCATTTCACTCAATCAATCAAGCAAGGGCATACAATCGGTCTAGAACTATCGCAAAAAGTGCTCGGACTACTCTATTTACATGGTGGAATACTACTACTGATGTGGTGGTCTACTAAAAATATTGTTCGGTTGAAGACTCCATGATATCTGTTCCAGCTTCGTCTGCAAAGTCATCATCGCTAAGGTCGGAGTTGGTGTCGTCGATGATGATGTAGTCCTCCGGGCGAATCTCCTTGGGTTCTTCGTCTTCTTCTACTGGTGTGGGGTCTCCCATGAATATTCCGATCTTCTTAATCAGGTCATCATTCTTCTCCACAAGCACGGCGATTTATTCCTCATAATCTTCACGTGTAGCATTGAGTTCTTCCTCCAGTTCTGTGATCCTAGTCATTGCCTTCTTCAGATCTATCAAGCCTGCGCACATCTGATTCTCCTGGCGTCGAATGTGCTGGTTTAGTTCCTGGATCAAAGTTGCAATTGATCTATCCTTCCTGGTGCTGATCATCTCCCATTGCTCATCTTAGCGCCCACAAATCTGGTAGATAGTATCCTTAAGTTCCTTTTGGTAAACTTCTCCAATGCGTCCCATGGTCATGTGAGCTGCCATACTCTTTCCTAAACTCCAGGTTGGTGCATCGAAGGAAAACTCTATGGGTTTAGTGACTGGCGTGAAGGTTCTTCCTGGAACTTGAACTTGCATAATCCATCGCTCCTCTTCTGGCAAAGTGGCATTGTAAGTCCCGGTGAAGCTTGGTATTCCTATGTTCAGGTACCTAGTGACTTCCTTCAAGTTTCGTCCAAAAGGTGCTTCTTCATCCGGTTGTGCAAACTTGTTCCTTGCATCCGCCATCCTAAAGAGTGGAAAATGGAGAGGAGTCAGAAATGAGAAGAGAAAAGTGATCTATGGTTTTAGCTTAGTGGTCGTGTCCTACACTCAGCGTGTGCTCTGATACCATCTTGTAGCGGCCCGACCTCAAATGGTCAAGTCTCTGTGCTTTAGTGTTGTCCCTGGATCAGTAATGCTGACACAGACAGTACTCGAGGATTTATAACAGAGTAGCAATCACACACTTATTACATCGAATGTCTCCAAAGAGAACTTATTACAATAAATATGGCTTAGGGCCATCTAATACGATAACAGCGGAAGGCTTGGAAGATAAAGTGAGTCCATCAACTCCAACGGCATAGCTGAGTTGGACGGCAACGACCTAACGAACCTTACTCCTCGTCTAAGAAGTTTGCAACATAATACGTTGCATCCCGAAACCGGGCCAGCACATGGAATATGCTGGCAAAGTAACACATTAGAGCAAGAACAGAATAATGCTATCACTACATGCATATTTGGCTGGTGGAAAGCTCTATGGTCATAGTTTTCGCAAAAAGCCAATTTTTCCCTACAACAAAGGAATAAATTTTATTTAACTATCATGGTAGTTGAAACATCAGTGAGAAGGTTCCTCCAACTCAATCCCAATTAAAAGTAATTATCAACCCAACAATATTAATTTAAGAGTGATGAGATACTTAGGATACTCCAAGTACTAGATACTCAAGATGTCCATAACCGGGGACACGGCTAACCATGATTAGTTTGTACACTCTGCAGAGGTTTGCGTACTTTTCCCCACAAGACTCGATCGCCTCCGTTGAATTTCTCGCACTACATGATGTTTGAGAAACGGATAACCGAGACACAGTCTTTCAGAAACATTTACTCTCTACTCCGGGAAGACCATACCAAACCTACAACCCACTACCTGCTGATCCACCTCTTTAAGAGCTCCACGTAACTTACTCAACTATGCTAGAGCCCATAATAGCTTGTGGCTGCACACGGCAGTTTTTAGCATGAATCATCTCAGTTCCCTTTGAGCCTGGGTGGCGTTCCATAGGAAGATCACACGGGTACTCCGAGATTTCCAAAAATACAGGCAACACTGGGTACTCGAGGTGCGTCAATCCACCCAGATGTGTATTTAAGTTGCCACCTTAAGTTGAACCATTAATTAACAATCTCACATCTGTCATGGATTTCACTCTCCCAAACCACGTCTACGAGCATAGCATAGCAATATAAGCAATTCGTATAAGTAACTTCCAAGGGTTTGAATGTAAGAGGGCAATAGGTTCTACCTCATCAACTACTTCCCAAGCCACAAGTTAATAACATCCTAACCATGCAATGTTTGAGGATTGGAACTAATGCATAAAAACTGGGTAATAAAGGGGTATGATCAAAGTGTTACTTGCCTTGCTGACGATCCGCGAAACCTAGAGACTCCAAATAACACGTTTCGCACTCTGAAAATTCTATCACAAACAAACAATAACATACATAAGCAATCAAGCAAAGAAACACGGGTAAAACTCAAATAAGAAGATCTAACCAGAAAGTTCAACTTAAGAACTCCGGTTTGCAGAAAGAATCAAATCGAACAGAGCAATGAAACTCAAACGCCGAAGAAAATAATATCCGTTTACTAATCTGGACCTAGGTCAAATTTTACAGTAGCAAAAGCTTGTTAAATTTGGTTAAGCGGAAAAGAGGGTCTCGAAACAAAGATCTAGGCGCTTGAATTGCCTGATTCCGACAAACGAGCGAGAATAAAAACAAAAACAAAAATCGGATCAGAAATCGCGATCAGAAATAACCGCGGAAAAATGCGATTAAAGAAAGCTGATGAACAGGATAACGAACAAGCGTTCGTTGTCTGTAACTAACGAGCAAAAACCGTTCGTTAAAATGAACGTACGGACGAACATCTGCTAAAAAGAAAAACCGGGAAAACTGGCGAACCAAAAAAAACGAACGAGGGTTTTCTTAAAAAAACCGGATCGGTTTTCTTTTTATAAAAATCGGTGGCTACCTCGTCGGGCCGGCGAGATGCGGCGGCGACGGCGGGGTGAGGCACGGCAGCGGGCGGCGGGCGCGCGGTAGTGGGCGGCGGTGGCTGCGGCTGCGGGCAGGCGGCGATGGTGGGTGGTGGTGGCGGTGGGGGGTGTATATAAAGGGAGGGGGTGCCTTGGGGAGGGGGTAAGGGGCGGCGGAGGTGGAGTCCGGCTCGGACTCCTTCGAGTCAGCGCGGCGGCGGCGCGGCCGGTCTCCTGGAGGAGACGGCGTGCGGGGAGGCGGACTGGCGGCTGGGCTTCGTCCCAGTTAGCCCCTGCGCAACTCCTTTTTTTAAATAATTCCGCCAAAACTATTAAAAATGCTAGAAAATAAAATAAAATTCTAAAAATGCCAAAACAAAATTTCACCGTCTAAATAAAATATTTAGAACGAGATGAACATTTTCTTGGCCCTAAAATACAATTTTGAAAACGTGCAATTTTTCTAATGCAAACAAAATTGCAATAAAATCCAAATAAGAACAAATATTTGATTTTAATATTTTTCCTCTAATATTTCAATTATCTTGGAGAAGTCATGTTATCTCCTCTCATATATTTTAATATGAAATATTTTTGGAGAGAAAAATAATTAAAACCAAAAATCCTCGTTTTGAAAATTTGATAAAATCAAATTTGAAAACCGGGGAAATCCCCAACTCTCTCCGAGGGTCCTTGAGTTTCTTAGGATTTCGAGGATCGCGAGACGAAATGCAATAAAATATGATATGCAAGAATGATCTATGTATAACATTCCAAATTGAAAATTTGGGATGTTACACATCTTATCTTGCTTTGATTGACGATAGCATTATAAGATGATCTCTCACTAAATTTCAGGATAAAAGTGTTCTCCCTGAGTATGCACCGTTGCCAAAGTTTGTCATGCCCAGACACCACGTGATGATCGGGTGTGATAAGCTCTACGTCCATCTACAACGGGTGCAAGCCAGTTTTGCACACGCAGAATACTCAGGTTAAACTTGACGAGCCTAGCATATGCAGATATGGCCTCGGAACACTGAGACCGAAAGGTCGGGCGTGAATCATATAGTAGATATGATCAACATAGTGATGTTCACCATTGAAAGCTACTCCATTTCACGTGATGATCGGTTATGGTTTAGTTGATTTGGATCACGTGATCACTTAGAGGATTAGAGGGATGTCTATCTAAGTGGGAGTTCTTAAGTAATATGATTAATTGAAATTAAATTTATCATGAACTTAGTCTTGATAGTATTAGCATATCTATGTTGTAGATCAATAGCTCGCGTTTAGCTCCTCTATTTTATTTTTGATATGTTCCTAGAGAGAACTAAGTTGGAAAAATGTTAGTAGCAATGATACGGATTGGATCCGTGATCTGAGGATTATCCTCATTGCTGCACAGAAGAATTATGTCCTTGATGCACCGCTAGGTGACAGACCTATTGCAGGAGCAGATGCAGACGTTATGAACGCTTGGCTAGCTCAATATGATGACTACTTGATAGTTTATTGCACCATGCTTAACGGCTTAGAATCGGGGCTTCAAAGACGTTTTTGAACGCCATGGAGCATATAAGATGTTCCAAGAGTTGAAATTGGTATTTCATACTCATGCCTGTCTCGAGAGGTATGAGACCTCTGATAGTACTTTCCCTACAAGATGGAGGAGAATAGCTCAACCAGTGAGCATGTGCTCAGATTATCTGAGTACTACAATTGCTTGAATAAAATGGGAGTTAATCTTACAGATAAGAGAGTAATTGACAAAGTTCTCTAGTCACTATCACCGAGTTACTAGAACTTAAGTGATGAACTATAATATGCAAGGGATGAGAAAAGTAATTCCCAAGCTCTTCGTGATGCTGAAATCGACGAAGGTAGAAATCAAGAAAAACATCAAGTGTTGATGGTTGACAAAGACCACTAGTTTCAAGAAAAGGGCAAAGGGAAGAAGGGGAATTTCAAGAAGAACGGCAAGCAAGTTGCTGCTCAAGCGAAGAAGCCCAAGTTTGGACCTAAGCCTGAGACTGAGTACTTCTACTGCAAAGGGACTGGTCACTAGAAGCGAAACTGCCCCAAGTATTTGGCGGATAAGAAGGATGGTGAGGTGAACAAAGATATATTGGATATACATGTTATTGATGTGTACTTTACTAGTATTTATAGCAACCCCTCGGTATTTGATACGAGTTCAGTTGCTAAGAGTAGTAACTTGAAACGGGAGTTGCAGAATGAACAGAGACTAGTTAAGGGTGAAGTGACGATGTGTGTTGGAAGTGGTTCCAAGATTGATATGATCATCATCGCACACTCCCTATACTTTTGGGATTAATGTTAAACCTAAATAAATGTTATTTGGTGTTTGCGTTGAGCATGAATATGATTTGATCATGTTTATTGCAAGACGGTTATTCATTTAAGTTAGAGAATAATTGTTGTTCTGTTTACATGAATAAAACCTTCTATGGTGATACACCCAATGAAAATGATTCGTTGGATCTCGATCATAGTGATACACATATTCAAAATATTGAAGCCAAAAGATGCAAAGTTAATAATGATAATGCAACTTATTTGTGGCACTGCCGTTTAGGTCATATTGGTGTAAAGCGCATGAAGAAACTCCATGCTGATGGGCTTTTAATATCACTTGATTATGAATCATTTTGATGCTTGCGAACCATGCCTCATGGGCAAGATGACTAAGACTCCATTCTTCGGAACAATGGAGCGATCAACTGACTTATTGGAAATAATGCATACTGATGTATGCAGTCCAATGAGTGTTGAAGCTTGTGGCGGCTATCATTATTTTCTCACCTTCATAGATGATTTGAGCAGATATGGGTATATCTACTTAATGAAACATAAGTCTGAAACATTTGAAAAGTTCAAAGAATTTCAGAGTGAAGTTGAAAATCATCATAACAAGAAAATAAAGTTTCTACGATCAGATTGTAGAGGAGAATATTTGAGTTATGAGTTTGGTCTACATTTGAAACAATGCAGAATAGTTTCGCAACTCACGCCACCCGGAACACCACAGCGTAATGGTGTGTTCGAACGTCGTAATCGTACTTTACTAGATATGGTGCGATCTATGATGTCTCTTACTGATTTACCGCTATCGTTTTGGGGTTATGCTTTAGAGACGGCTGCATTCACGTTAAATAGGGCACCATAGAAATCCGTTGAGACGACGCCTTATGAACTGTGGTTTGGCAAGAAACCAAAGTTGTCGTTTCTTAAAGTTTGGGGCTGCGATTCTTATGTGAGAAAGCTTCAACCTGATAAGCTCGAGCCCAAATCGGAGAAATGTGTCTTCATAGGATACCCAAAGGAGACTATTGGGTACACCTTCTATCACAGATCCGAAGGCAAGACATTCGTTGCTAAGAATGGATCCTTTCTAGAAAAGGAGTTTCTCTCGAAAGAAGTGAGTGGGAGGAAAGTAGAACTTGATGAGGTAACTGTACCTGCTCCCTTATTGGAAAGTAGTTCATCACAGAAACCGGTTCCTGTGAAGCCTACACCAATTAGTGAGGAAGTTAATGATGATGATCATGAAACTTCAGATCAAGTTATTACTGAACCTCGTAGATCAACCAGAGTAAGATCCGCATTAGAGTGGTACAGTAATCCTGTTCTGGAAGTCATGTTACTAGACCATGATGAACCTACGAACTATGAAGAAGCGATGGTGAGCCCAGATTCCGCAAAATGGCTTGAAGCCATGAAATCTGAGATGGGATCCATATATAAGAACAAAGTGTGGACTTTGGTTGACTTGCCCGATTATCGGCAAGACATAGAAAATAAATGGATCTTCAAGAGGAAGACAGACGCTGATAGTAGTGTTACTATCTACAAAGGTAGACTTGTGGAAAAAGGTTTTTGACAAAGTTCAAGATGTTGACTATGATGATATTTTCTCACTCGTAGCGATGCTTAAGTCTGTCCGAATCTTTTTAGCAAATTGCCGCATTTTATGAAATCTGGCAAATGGATAAACAAAACTACATTCCTTAAAGGATTTATTAAAGAAAGAGTTGTATATGATGCAACCAGAAGGTTTTGTCAATCCTAAAGGTGCTAACACAATATGCAAGCTCCACCGATCCATCTATGGACTGGTGCAAGCATCTCAGAGTTGGAATATTGTGACGCCCCCGATTTGACTGTACACTAATCATACACGCAAACGTGTACGATCAAGATCAGGGACTCACGGGAAGATATCACAACACAACTCTACAAATAAAATAAGTCATACACGCATCATATTACAAGCCAGGGGCCTCTAGCGCTCGAATAGAAGAGCTCGATCATAGACGAGTCAGCGGAAGCAACAATATCTGAGTACAGACATAAGTTAAACAAGTTTGCCTTAAGAAGGCTAGCACAAACAGGGATACAGATCAAAAGAGGCGCAGGCCTCCTGCCTGTGATCCTCCTAAACTACTCTTGGTCGTCGTCAGCGGGCTGCACGTAGTAGTAGGCACCTCCCGAGTAGTAGTAGTCATCATCGACAGTGGCGTCTGGCTCCTGGGCACCATCATCTGGTCACATCAATCAGGTATAGAAAGGGGAAAAGGAGGGAGCAAAGCAACCGTGAGTACTCATCCAAAGTACTCGCAAGCAAGGAGCTACACTACATATGTATGCATTGGTACCAAATGGAATAAGGGTATCATATGTGGACTGAACTGCAGAATGCCGGAATAAGAGGGGCATAGCTAGTCCTATCGAAGACTACGCTTCTGGTGACCTCCATCTTGCAGCAGAAGAAGAGAGTAGATGGTAAGTTCACCAAGTAATTAACATCACCTAGCATAATCCTAACCGATGATCCTCCCTTCGTCGCCCTGTGAGAGAGCGATCACCGGTTGTATATGGCACTTGGAAGGGTGTGTTTTATTAATTATCCGGTTCTAGTTCTCATAAGGTCAAGGTACAACTCCAAGTCGTCCTGTTACCGAAGATCACGACTATTCGAATAGATTAACTTCCCTGCAGGGGTGCACCACATTTCCCAACACGCTCGATCCCCTTTGTCCGGACACACTTTTCTGGGTCATGCCCGGCCTTGGAAGATCAACACATCGCAGCCCTACCTAGGCACAACAGAGAGGTCAGCACACTGGTCTAAATCCTATGCGCGTAGGGGTCTAGGCCCATCACCCATTGCACGGCTTCACATTGCGTACGCGGCCGGTGAGCATACCTATCAACTTCCATTACAATGGATGTTGCATTACGCGGTCCAAACCAGCGTGCGCCGCTCAGTCGCTGACGTCACGAAGGCTTCGGCTGATACCACGACATCGAGTGCCCATAACTGTTCCCACGTAGATGGTTAGTGCGTATAGGACAGTAGCCAGACTCAGATAAAATACCAAGATCTCGTTAAGCGTGTTATCTTGAAGTCACCGCGAACACCGACCAGGGCTAGGCCCACCTCTCACCTAGGTGGTCTCAACTTGCCCTGTCGCTCCACCACAATGATCCACACAGAGGGCCATCGGGAAAGTATGTCCTTCCAGCCCCCAATTCGTGAATCAACCGCGGGTACTCAACGAGCCGACCCGACTTTAGTCACAACATATATATGTGTAGTAGGTATAGTATATACCCGTGATCAACACCTGATGTGATCACGGCCCGATAGTATAGCATGGTAGACAGACAAGAATGTAGGGCCACTGATGATAATCTAGCATCCTATACTAAGCATTTAGGATTGCAGGTAAGGTATCAATAGTTGTAGCAACAACGACAGGCTATGCATCAGAATAGGATTAACGGAAAGCAATAACATGCTACACTACTCTAATGCAAGCAGTATAGAGGAGAGTAGGCGATATCTGGTGATCAAGGGGGGGGGGCTTGCCTGGTTCTCTGGCAAGAGAGAGGGGTCGTCAACACCGTAGTCGTACTGGGTAGCAGCGGCGTCGGCCTCGGTGTCTAGCGAGAGAAGAGGAGGAAGAAACAATAAATATTAAGCAAACAGATGCATAGAGATGCATGACATGACAAGTAGCGGTGCTAGGGGTGCGCTAACGCGGTATGAGGTGGTACTAGTGAAGGGGGGGGGGGACATCTGGGAAAATATCCCCGGTGTTGCACGTTTTCGGACAAATGAATCGGGAGGGGGGGGGGGAAGTTGCGTGTTCACTATTCTAGGGATGCGTAGCGGACGAACAGGCTGCGTATCCAGATTCGTCTCCTCGTTCTGAGCAACTTTCATGTACAAAGTTTTTCCATCCGAGCTACGGTCTATTTTATATGATTTTTCAATGTTTTAAACAATTTCTAAAATTTTCTGGATTTATTTATCATTTCAAAACTAAAGGTGAAAATGCTAAGTGTACCCACAGCTTGTACACAACAATGTACTAAAGGGGCTGACAGGTGGGGTCTAGTTGACTGCCTAGTCAGCAGTCAACTGGGACCGTTGACTGGTCAAAGGGGTCTAGTGGGACCCTCCTGTCAATGACTAGGCTAGTCCAGTCAGCAGTTTGACTTGGTCAAACTGGACAGGGGGTCGACCTGCCATTGGCTAATATTTTAACAGATTGTTTTTAATGGGATAATTAGTTGACGGGGCCCATGTGTCAGTGTCACATGTGTTTTAACAAATTGTTTAAATGAGTGTAATTAGAGGTGGGGCCCTAGTGTCATGGTGACATCAAGCTAATTACAGGTTAATTAACTATTTAAGCTACATTAATTATTTTTAACTAACAGTTTAATTAATTTTCTAATTAACAATTTTATTTATTTTTATAACATTTTAAACTGCGGGGCCCGCTTGTTAGCGACATGGGCATGCCAAGTCAGTGGTTGACCAGGTCAACTGGGCCCATTGGGTCCCAGTGGCAGGGGCACAAAGGCGGGACCCGCAGCGCCAGGTTGTAGCCACATAGGATGCCAGCCACTGGAGCTCTCTGGCGAGTCCGAACGACGAGGACAACTCCGGCGAGCTCGGGTTTTTCGTACGTGCACCAAATCGGGCGTTCTTTGGCTCCAACAAACATGCACGTGAGGCCGCGTCCGGTGGTGCAGTCCACGATGGCTGGGAGAGGTCGGAATGGCGCCGGCGACGACGTCGGGCGGCGGGGCGACCCGGGTTCGGCAGGAGTGAGGCGCGAGCGGCCGACGACGCGGTCGTGGAGGAGCAGGGGAACAGAGGAGGGGTGCAGGGGACGGCGTCGTTAGCCATGGCGCCATGATGCGGCCACGGGCAGCCGGCAGGTGGGCAAGCGGTCAGGCGCATCGAACGGGGACGAGCGAGAGAGAGGGGAGGTGGAGGTCGGGCCTCACTTGCGGTGCAGGGGAACGGGGCGGCGAGGCTCGGAGAAGCGGCGTAAGGAGGGGACGAGGACGAGGCAGGCCAGCAGGGAGGCGGCACCGGCGAGGTGGCATGCGACCTGGTGAACGGCAGCGGGGGTGATCTAGTGGAGGCGGCACCGAGCAGCGACGGGGTGGGGGCGCCGAGCGCTCTGCGGGTCGGGGAGGAGGTGAGAACGGGGTGGCGTCGCTGTGAAGGCACTATGCCGGCGTGAGGCTGGTCGGAGGCGCGACAGTCGTGGTGCGGGAGAGGTCCGAGACGGCGAGGACGGTGACTCCTTCTTGCTGCTCGGTGGAGGTCCAGGGGCGACGAGGTGTAGCCAGAGCGAACGAATGGAGGAGAGGCTGCGAGGGGGGTCAGGTGGTCGGGCTCGGGCCTGAGGCGCCTCGCCTCTGGTCTCGGTGTGCGGCGGCGCGAGGGAGAGTGGGGAGAATCGGGGGAGGAGTGGGGGTCGTGCGAGACGTGTGTGTGTGTGGGGGGGGGTCGTGCGGGAGGAGTAGAGTGATTAGGGTTTCGGGTGGGGGGGCCTAGTAGGCCATGGGGTGTGGGGGGACGGGGGGGGGGGGGGGGGTGGGCCGGCAGGCCGCTCGGCCACATGGCCAACTGGGCCGGAGCCTAGTGGGGGGTGGGGGTGCTTCCTCTTTGTTTTTTTAGTTTTGTTTTTCTCTTTTGTATTTTCTTTATTTATTTATTTAATTTTTTGTTTTAAATCATTTTAAATTATTTAGGAATTTTATAAAAATGTGTTTACTACACCATATTTATCTATGTAATATTTAGTACAAACCGAACATTTTTATTTTAATGTTTGAAAACTTTTATTGTATGCCATATTTGGAATTTGAATTTTGAATCGGTTTTTGAACTAACGAGGGATTAGCAACAGTAACGGAGGTGATGTGGCATCATTAGCAGAGTTTTACTGTAGCCTAATTATTCGGGCGTCACAATTCTCCTCCACTACAAGAAATCTCGTCCCGAGATTTAAGAGGGGAGTAAGGGGGAAAGTTCTGGTTACGATATTCTAACGAATCTTGTCGAAGAAGTTAATCCCTTTCGTTGATGTCTTCAATTCTTTATTCCAATGCATCATGATAAACTTGTCATCATTTCTTCGGGAACTCCATCGTACTTACGAAAGGATAAGGGGCATCTCAGCTACGACAGAATGCTTTTGAGGGAAACAATCTGGGGTTAACCCATGAATGAGTATAAGATTATCTCTCGAGTTGAAGATATGAAATACATCGAGAGTAAGGTACAAAGGTACAATAAGAGGTTCCAAGTGGATAGATAGTTGCTCGAAGTCTGAACCAGAGTGAGAAAGGGGTTCAGAGTAGCGAGAATAAGTATTGCGTCTGATACCAGAATAGAGCACTAGGAAGGTGGCCCATGAATTAAATATGAAGCCAAGCATGGAGAATAACCATTAGAAACAGGGTTTTACAGGAGAGTCAGGTTACGATCCTGTGGAACTGTGCATTATGGGCCCACCATGTGGTTAAAAGTAGGAAAGGCGCTGACATCTTCCACGATCATGTGAGCAAGGCATGTCAGAGGATAGTTTGTCGGTTATGTTAGCAACAACATCGGTACCAAGGGCGAGGAACGAAGAGAACCATTTTCCTGCTCGTTGAAACGAGGCGGACCAATATGCAAAGTTCTCGTCCATCGGTGGCTACCGGAATGTCATCAACAATAGTAATAGGGTCTTACTGACAGAGTTGTACACTGAGGTGCTTATAAAAGTAGTGACGTATTACTGCTTAGATCATATATGTTGGGGAACGTTGCATAAAACAAAAAAATTCCTACGGTTTCACCAAGAGCCATCTATGAGTTCATCTAGCAACGAGTGATCGGATTGCATCTACATACCTTTGTAGATCACGTGCGGAAGCGTTCAAAGAACGGGGATGAGGAAGTCGTACTCGACGTGATCCAAATCACTAGAGATCCTAGCGCCGAACGGACGGCACCTCCGCGTTCAACACACGTATGGTCAGCGTGACGTCTCCTCCTTCTTGATCCAGCAAGGGGGAAGGAGAGGTTGATGAAGATCCAGCAGCACGGCGGCGTGGTGGTGGATGCAGGGGTCACCGCAGCAGGGCTTCGCCGTTCTACTTCAAGAGGGAGAGGTGTAGCAGGGGAGAGGGAGGCGCCAAGAGTCAAGGGTGCGGCTGCCCCTCCCTCCCCCCCTTTATATAGGCTCCCCAAGGGGGGGCGTCGGCCCTAGGAGATGGGATCTCCTAGGGGGGGGGGCGGCCAAGGGTGGAGTGGCCCCCAAGGCAAGTGGGGCGCCCCCCACCCTAGGGTTTCCAACCCTAGGCGCAGGGGGTGGGCCAAGGGGGGCGCACCAGCCCACTATGGGCTGGTTCCCCTCCCCACTTCAGCCCATGGGGCCCTCTGGGATGGGTGGTCCCACCCGGTGGACCCCCGGGACCCATCCGGTGGTCCCGGTACAATACCGATGACCCCCGAAACTCTCCCGATGGCCGAAACTGCACTTCCTATATATAATTCTTCACCTCCGGACCATTCCGGAACTCCTCGTGATGTCCAGGATCTCATCCGGGACTCCAAAAAACTTTCGGGTTACTGCATATTCATATCTCTACAACCCTAGCGTCACTGAACCTTAAGTGTGTAGACCCTACGGGTTCGGGAGACATGTAGACATGACCGAGATGGCTCTCCGGTCAATAACCAACAGCGGGATCTGGATACCCATGTTGGCTCCCACATGCTCCTCGATGATCTCATCGGATGAACCACGATGTCGAGGATTCAAGCAACCCTGTATACCATTCCCTTTGTCAATTGGTATGTTACTTGCCCGAGATTCGATCGTCGGTATCCCAATACCTCGTTCAATCTCGTTACCGGCAAGTCACTTTACTCGTACCGTAATGCATGATCCCGTGACCAGACACTTGGTCACTTTGAGCTCATTATGATGATGCATTACCGAGTGGGCCCAGAGATACCTCTCCGTCATACGGAGTGACAAATCCCAGTCTTGATCCGTGTCAACCCAACAGACACTTTCGGAGATACCCGTAGTATACTTTTATAGTCACCCAGTTACGTTGTGACGTTTGGTACACCCAAAGCACTCCTACGGTATTCGGGAGTTACATGATCTCATGGTCTAAGGAAAAGATACTTGACATTGGAAAAACTCTAGCAAACGAACTATACGATCTTGTGCTATGTTTAGGATTGGGTCTTGTCCATCACATCATTCTCCTAATGATGTGATCTCACTATCAATGACATCCAATGTCCATAGTCAGGAAACCATGAATATCTATTTATCAACGAGCTAGTCAACTAGAGGCTTACTAGGGACATGTTGGTGTCTATGTATTCACACATGTATTACGATTTCCGGATAACATAATTATAGCATGAATAAAAGACAATTATCATGAACAAGGAAATATAATAATAATCCTTTTATTATTGCCTCTAGGGCATATTTCCAACAGTCTCCCACTTGCACTAGAGTCAATAATCTAGTTACATTGTGATGAACCGAACACCCATAGAGTTCTGGTGTTGATCATGTTTTGCCCTAGGGAGAGGTTTAGTCAACGGATCTGCGACATTCAGATCCGTATGTACTTTACAAATTTCTATGTCTCCATCTTAAACATTTTCACGGATGGAGTTGAAGCGACGCTTGATGTGCCTAGTCTTCTTGTGAAACCTGGGCTCCTTGGCAAGTGCAATAGCTCCAGTGTTGTCACAGAAGAGATTGATCGGCCCCAACGCATTGGGTATGACTCCTTGGTCGGTGATGAATTCCTTCACCCAGATTGCTTCATGTGCTGCCTCCGAGGCCGCCATGCACTCCGCTTCACATGTAGATCCCGCCACGACGCTCTGCTTGCAACTGCACCAGCTTACTGCCCCACCATTCAAAATATAAACGTATCCGGTTTGTGACTTAGAGTCATCCAGATCTGTGTTGAAGCTAGCATCAACATAACCCTTTACGACGAGCTCTTCGTCACCTCCATAAACGAGAAACATTTCCTTAGTCCTTTTCAGGTACTTCAGGATATTCTTGACCGTTGTCCAGTGTTCCTTGCCGGGATTACTTTGGTACCTACCTACCAAACTTACGGCAAGGTTTACATCAGGTCTGGTACACAACATGGCATACATAATAGACCCTATGGCTGAGGCATAGGGGATGACACTCATCTCTTATATATCTTCTGCCATGGTCGGACATTGAGCTGAGCTCAATTTCACACCTTGCAACACAGGCAAGAACCCCTTCTTAGACTGATCCATATTGAACTTCTTCAATATCTTATCAAGGTATGTGCTTTGTGAAAGACCTATGAGGCGTCTTGATCTTTCTCTATAGATCTTGATTCCTAATATATAACCAGCTTCTCCAAGGTCCTTCATTGAAAAACTCTTATTCAAGTAGGCCTTAATTCTGTCCAAAAGTTCTATATCATTTCCCATCAAAAGTATGTCATCTACATATAATATGAGAAATGATACAGAGCTCCCACTCACTTTCTTGTAAACGCAGGCTTCTCCATAAGTCTGCATAAACCCAAACGCTTTGATCATCTCATCAAAGCGAATGTTCCAACTCTGAGATGCTTGCACCAGCCCATAAATCGAGCATTGGAGCTTGCACACCTTGTCAGCATTCTTAGGATCGACAAAACCTTCTGGCTGCATCATATACAATTCTTCCTTAAGGAAACCATTAAGGAATGCCGTTTTGACGTCCATTTGCCATATCTCATAATCATAGTATGCGGCAATTGCTAACATAATTCGGACGGACTTCAGCTTCGCTACGGGAGAGAAAGTCTCATCGTAGTCAACCCCTTGAACTTGCCGATAACCCTTAGCGACAAGTCGAGCTTTATAGATGGTAACATTACCATCCGCGTCCGTCTTCTTCTTAAAGATCCATTTGTTTTCTATCGCTCGCTGATCATCGGGCAAGTCTGTCAAAGTCCATACTTTGTTTTCATACATGGATCCTATCTCGTATTGCATGGCTTAAAGCCATTTGTTGGAATCTGGGCCCGCCATCGCTTCTTCATAGTTCGAAGGTTCACCGTTGTCTAACAACATGATTTCCAAGACAGGGTTGCCGTACCACTCTGGTGCAGAACGTGTCCTTGTGGACCTACGAAGTTCAGTAGCAACTTGATCTGAAGTTTCATGATCATCATCATTAACTTCCTCTCTAGTCAGTGCAGGCACATCAGGAACATTTTCTTGAGTTGCACCACTTTCCAGTTCAAGAGGTAATACTTCATCAAGTTCTACTTTCCTCCCACTTACTTCTTTCGAGAGAAACTCTTTCTCTAGAAAGGATCCATTCTTGGCATCAAAGATCTTGCCTTCGGATCTGAGGTAGAAGGTATACCCAATAGTTTCTTTAGGGTATCCTATGAAGACGCATTTTTCCGACTTGGGTTCGAGCTTTTCAGGTTGAAGTTTCTTGACATAAGCATCGCATCCCCAAACTTTTAGAAACGACAACTTAGGTTTCTTCCCAAACAATAATTCATATGGTGTCGTCTCAACGGATTTCGACGGAGCCCTATTTAAAGTGAATGCGGCAGTCTCTAAAGCATAGCCCCAAAATGATAGCGGTAAATCGGTAAGAGACATCATAGATCACACCATATCTAATAGAGTGCGATTACGATGTTCAAACACACCATTACGCTGAGGTGTTCCAGGCGGCATGAGTTGTGAAACTATTCCACATTTTCTTAAGTGTGTGCCAAATTCGTGACTCAAGTATTCTCCTCCACGATCTGATCGCAGGAACTTGATTTTCCTGTCACGTTGATTCTCAACCTCACTCTGAAATTCCTTGAACTTTTCAAAGGTCTCAGACTTGTGTTTCATTAAGTAGACATACCCATATCTACTCAAGTCATCAATGAGGGTGAGAACATAACGATAACCACCGCGAGCCTCAACACTCATTGGACCACACACATCAGTATGTATGATTTCCAATAAGTTGGTTGCTCGCTCCATTGTTCCTGAGAACGGAGTCTTGGTCATTTTACCCATGAGGCATGGTTCGCATGTGTCAAATGATTCGTAATCAAGAGACTCTAAAAGTCCATCTGCATGGAGCTTCTTCATGCATTTGACACCTATGTGACCAAGGCGGTAGTGCCACAAGTATGTGGGACTATCATTATCAACCTTACATCTTTTGGTACTCACACTATGAATATGTGTAACATTACGCTTGAGATTCATTAAGAATAAACCATTCACCATCGGAGCATGACCATAAAACATATCTCTCATATAAATAGAACAACCATTATTCTCGGATTTAAATGAGTAGCCATCTCGTATTAAACGAGATCCTGATACAATGTTCATGCTCAAACTTGGCACTAAATAACAATTATGGAGGTTCAAAACTAATCCCATAGGTAAATGTAGAGGTAGCGTGCCGACGGCGATCACATCGACCTTGGAACCATTCCTGACGCGCATCGTCACCTCGTCCTTCGCCAGTCTCTGCTTATTCCGCAGCTCCTGCTTTGAGTTACAAATGTGAGCAATTGCACCGGTATCAAATACCCAGGAGCTACTACGAGTACTGGTAAGGTACACATCAATTACATGTATATCACATATACCTTTCGTTTTGCTGGCCTTCTTGTCCGCTAAGTATTTGGGGCAGTTCCGCTTCCAGTGACCACTTTCCTTGCAATAAAAGCACTCAGTCTCGGGCTTGGGTCCATTCTTTGGCTTCTTCCCGACAGCTTGCTTGCCGGGCGCGGCAACTCCCTTGTCGTCCTTCTTGAAGTTCTTCTTACCCTTGCCTTTCTTGAACTTAGTGGTTTTATTCACCATCAACACTTGATTTTCCTATTTGACTTCTACCTCTACTGATTTCAGCATTGCAAATACTTCAGGAATGGTCTTTTCCATCCCCTGCATATTGAAGTTCATCACAAAGCTCTTGTAGCTCGGTGGAAGCGACTGAAGGATTCTGTCAATGACCGCGTCATCCGGGAGATTAACTCCCAGCTGAGTCAAGCGGTTATGTAACCCAGACATAGTGAGTATGTGCTCACTGACAGAACTATTTTCCTCCATCTTACAGCTGAAGAACTTGTCGGAGACTTCATATCTCTCGACCCGGGCATGAGCTTGAAAAACTATTTTCAGCTCTTCGAACATCTCATATGCTCCGTGTCTCTCAAAATGCTTTTGGAGCCCCTGCTCTAAGCTGTAAAGCATGCCGCACTGAACGAGGGAGTAATCATCGGTACTTGTCTGCCAAGCGTTCATAACGTCTTGTTCTGCAGGGAGAGCAGGTGCTTCACCTAGCGGTGTTTGTAGGACATAGTCTTTCTTGGCAGCTATGAGGATGATCCTCAGGTTCCGGACCCAGTCCATATAGTTGCTGCCATCGTCTTTCAGCTTGGTTTTCTCTAGGAACGCGTTGAAGTTGAGGACAACATTGGCCATTTGATCTACAATACATGTTGTAAAGATTTTAGACTAAGTTCATGATAATTAAGTTCATCTAATCAAATTATTCAATGAACTCCCACTTAGATAGACATCCCTCCAGTCATCTAAGTATAACATGATCCGAGTTAACTAGGCCGTGTTCGATCATCACGTGAGACGGACTAGTCAACATCTGTGAACATCTTCATGTTGATCGTATCTTCTATATGACTCATGCTCGACCTTTCGGTCTTCTATGTTCCGAGACCATGTCTATACATGCTAGGCTCGTCAAGTCAACCTAAGTGTTTGCATGTGTAAATCTGTCTTACACCCGTTGTATGTGAACGTTGGAATCTATCACACCCGATCATCACGTGGTGCTTCGAAACAACGAACTGTCGCAACGGTGCACAGTTAGGGGGAACACTTTCTTGAAATTATTATGAGGGATCATCTTATTTACTACCGTTGTTCTAAGTAAACAAGATGCAAAAACATGATAAACATCACATGCAATCAAATAATAATAGTGACATGATATGGCCAATATCACATAGCTCCTTTGATCTCCATCTTGGGGCTCCATGATCATCTTGTCACCGGCTTGACACCATGATATCCATCATCATGATCTCCATCATCGTGTCTCCATGAAGTTGCTCGCCAACTATTACTTCTACTACTATGGCTAACACGTTTAGCAATAAAGTAAAGTAATTTACATGGCGTTTCTCAATGACACGCAGGTCATACAAAAAATAAAGACAACTCCTATGGCTCCTGCCGGTTGTCATACTCATCGACATGCAAGTCGTGATTCCTATTACAATAGCATGAACATCTCATACAACACATATATATCATTCATCATTCATCACAACTTTGGCCATATCACATCACAAAACACTTGCTGCAAAAACAAGTTAGACGTCCTCTGATTGTTGTTGCAAGTTTTACGTGGCTGCAAGAGGGTTCTAGCAAGAACGTTTTCTTACCTATGTTAAAGCCACAACGTGATTTGTCAACTTCTATTTACCCTTCATAAGGACCCTTTTCATCAAATCCGCTCCACCTAAAGTGGGAGAGACAGACACCCGCCAGCCACCTTATGCAACTAGTGCATGTCAGTCGGTGGAACCGGTCTCACATAAGCGTACGTGTAAGGTTGGTCCGGGCCGCTTCATCCCACAATACCGTTGAAGCAAAATAAGACTAGTAGCGGCAAGAAAGTTGACAACATCTACGCCCACAACAAATTGTGTTCTACTCGTGCAAAAAGAACTACGCATAGACCTAGCTCATGATGCCACTGTTGGGGAACGTTGCAGAAAACAAAAAAAAAATTCCTACGGTTTCACCAAGAACCATCTATGAGTTCATCTAGCAACGAGTTATTGGATTGCATCTACATACCTTTGTAGATCATGCGCGGAAGCGTTCAAAGAATGGGGATGAGGAAGTCGTACTCGACGTGATCCAAATCACCGGAGATCCTAGCGCCGAACGGACGGCACCTCCGCATTCAACACACGTACGGTCAGCGTGACGTCTCCTCCTTCTTGATCCAGCAAGGGGGAAGGAGAGGTTGATGAAGATCCAGCAGCACGACGTCGTGGTGGTGGATGCAGGGGTCACCGCAGCAGGGCTTCACCGTTCTACTGCGAGAGGGAGAGGTGTAGCAGGGGAGAGGGAGGCGCCAAGATTCAAGCGTGCGGCTGCCCCTCCCTCCCCCCTTTTATAGGCTCCCCAAGGGGGGGCGTCGGCCCTAGGAGATGGGATCTCCTAGGGGGGGCGACGGCCAAGAGTGGAGTGGCCCCCAAGGCAAGTGGGGCGCCCCCCCACCCTAGGGTTTCCAACCCTAGGCACAGGGGGTGGGCCAAGGGGGGCGCACCAGCCGACTATGGGCTCGTTCCCCTCCCCACTTCAGCCCATGGGGCCCTCCGGGATGGGTGTTCCCACCCGGTGGATCCCCGGGACCCATCCGATGGTCCCGGTACAATACCGATGACCCCAGAAACTCTCCCGATGGACGAAACTGCACTTCCTATATATAATTCTTCACCTCCGAACCATTCCGGAACTCCTCGTGACGTCCGGGATCTCATCCGGGACTCCGAACAACTTTCGGGTTACTGCATATTCATATCTCTACAACCCTAGCATCACTAAACCTTAAGTGTGTAGACCCTACGGGTTCGGGAGACATGTAGACATGACCGAGATGGCTCTCCGGTTAATAACCAACAACGGGATCTGGATACCCATGTTGGCTCCCACATGCTCCTCGATGATCTCATCGGATGAACCACGATGTCGAGGATTCAAGCAACCCCGTATACAATTCCCTTTGTTAATTGGTACATTACTTGCCCGAGATTCAATCGTCGGTATCCCAATACCTCGTTCAATCTCGTTACCGGCAAGTCACTTTACTCGTACCATAATGCATGATCCCGTGACCAGACACTTGGTCACTTTGAGCTCATTATGATGATGCATTACCGAGTGGGCCCAGAGATACCTCTCTGTCATACGGAGTGACAAATCCCAGTCTTGATCCGTGTCAACCCAACAGACACTTTCGGAGATACCCGTAGTATACCTTTATAGTCACCCAGTTACGTTGTGACATTTGGTACACCCAAAGCACTCCTACGGTATCCGGGAGTTACACGATCTCATGGTCTAAGGAAAAGATACTTGACATTGGAAAAACTCTAGCAAACGAACTATACGGTCTTGTGCTATGTTTAGGATTGGGTCTTGTCTATCACATCATTCTCCTAATGATGTGATCTCGTTATCAATGACATCCAATGTCCATATTCAGGAAACCATGACTATCTATTGATCAACGAGCTAGTCAACTAGAGGCTTACTAGGGACATGTTGGTGTCTATGTATTCACACATGTATTACGATTTCCGGATAACACAATTATAGCACGAATAAAAGACAATTATCATGAACAAGGAAATATAATAATAATCCTTTTATTATTGCCTCTAGGGCATATTTCCAACAATATAAACCTCAAGAAGGTTAAACAGAACAATGGAAAGGAAAATGTGTTTAAACACATATTTCAGGGGTATATCCATCCCAAGAACAAGTATAGTATGATATCCAACACCGGATAGAAGGTAGAAAACCACTTAACTAAGGGGGAGGAAGCTCATGATATTACCCATACAACGGTGTTTGGATAATTGAGCAGGAAACATTTAGCATTAGCTTCAATGTTCTTGTTGAAAATCAGAATACCATAGATATGCTTCGAGATAGCATTGACATGGTCAGCAGGTGAAGATCAGACTTTGGAGACACAAAGGATCCATCAGGAATAACTTGTAGAATAGGTCTTACAATTCCCTCATGGAAGAAGGGATAACCTTGCTGAAAAGGAATCTATAACAACAAGTCCTCCGTCCAGGTGTGATAGGCATGACATCGCCTTACCAATATATAAGGACCAATTTAATAACTCTTGGAAATATGTTCCAACCATCATATCTGACCGAGTTTCAGATCTGATTGGTGTCAGGATACCTCACACTTAGGATGCGTGAGAAGAAGGTGCAACACCTATTGTCGAGATGACATTATAAGATTCTTAGGAAATGAACTATGGAAGAGAGTTCTGAAACAAGAGTTCATTCATTAAACCAAGGAGAGAATGAGGGGTGGCTGATGGTCTCAGTGACAATTTATTGGGATTTCCAAAAAGATGGATTTCCACAATTATGTGAACAAGGAGATAACATTAGTCAGATCAAATGATATAATGATGTATGCTCTAGGAAAACATACACAATTTAACATTGGTTGAAAGGTGCGCCCGAAATATGGGCATAGGTAGCATGATCAATGTTAGAATGGTGATTCAATAACCACTAGTCTAAGAATGGACTATCGACCATTAACTTCAAAGTAATAAGTTTTGCTAGAAGTACAGAATCCAAGTAGCATCGTTCCCTTGTTGGAATCCCGGTTAGAATCAACACAGGAACAAGAAAGAATGGTGATGGTGAGAAGTATCACTATACCAAGAGTCTTTAATAGGGGGAGCAATCCTCACAACATTCTTGACATCAAAGATGGTAATACTCCATGATAGAACATGACATAAGTTGGATAGCAAGGAACTCAAGGTACAACACAAAACAAGAACAAGTTTGTGTTGGAGGGAGGGCATTAACGTTGCTGATAATAACACAAGCCATCAAGGGGAAAGGATGGCATTTCTCATCAAGAATTCAATAGATATCTTGGAAGAGCTCAGAATGTTGATGATGATCACGACACATTTGTCGAGAGATTTCAAGAAATAATCGATCGGCGATGACATCAAGTCAAAGGAATGGTGAAGCGAAAGGTTATTTGAACCAAGGGTATGACACAAAGTCGAAACCAAGCTCGCTGTTCAAGGTGAAATAATATGATGAGGAAGTTCGAAGTAAGCTTAGGTCATCGTCGAAAGTTATGCTTCGGGATTAAGGATCAGGTAGCATAGTTAAAATCGGCACGATAATGATATAGACAAGCAGGCTAGGAATGACGTGATCGAGTTCAAACTCATAAGTAATGAAGGTTACCCAGAGTTGTTTAATCGCGTGCGGACTCGATTCACTATTTGGTGTCCCCGGTTGACGACAACCCAAAACCCAGGAAAATTGGAAGCGGTGTGAAATATTCAATTGATGAAGAACCCATATTAAGTTAGGCGGTTCCAAGATATTCTTGAGATACCAGAGTGTAATACTCGATGGTAGATCAAAGTAAAGGTTGGACATGTGCATTGATCTGCAAAAGACAAGCACTTCAACTTGTCCGGGAAAAGGAACCAATGAATATCAATATGGCCGAAACTATGATTGCAAAAGATCAGATCCCAGATATAAGGTGAACTTATACCAAGGGAATAATTAATTTAAGAGTAGCTTCCATGATAAGATCTACATCGTGTCCATGGGCATGAACACAAAGTTCAAGGTCGACTCCCACTTCTCTAATGCATAACCTTTCATTCACTTCTCGCCTTCGAAGAAGTTGTAGTGTTGAAGTTTTATCTGACATAGCAACAGTAGAGTATGACCTGTAGTAGTTTCCGGGTTCACACAAATTAGAAGAGGCATAGGTTCAACCCATCAGGGACTCTTAGGAACATATACCACAAACTTCTGGAGTAATTTATACAAGCTCGAAAGCAGAGCATGGTTGAGAAAGCAGAGGATACAATTGTATGTGAGGGAAGGCTCACAAGGTTATTGAATATGAAGGACGCTGTTGGATAAAATCCAACAAAGGATCTGATGATCAATAATAGAGTTGAGGTGAGCATCGACACAATCAGAGGAAGAAACAATGCAAAGGCATTGGATTAAAGAAACAACTAACTAATTCAAAGCCTAATGCAAGGAAATTTATGATTTCCAAATCAAGGGATCAGAAGCAATCGTTCTGATCGAAAATGAATAAGTTCAAATTGACATAGAAGCACAACCGATCAAGGCATTGATTGGTCAAGAACCAACTCATATCCAAATGACGTCTGAGCCGGAAGGATAATCGTAGGATTCGACTGACACTACTAGGAAAAGGGCTATAGATGAAATTGACACTAATGGTGCACTAGAGACGTGGTGCGCCACTACTATATACTAGTGGCGCACCATGTGCTGGTGTGCCATTAGTGTGGAAGACACTAATGGCGCACCAGACACATGGTGCGCCACTAGTAACAAAAACTTTTTTTTTGCATTTTTTCAAACTTACTAATGGCGCATCCAGGCACAGTGCGCCATTACTAGTTCTAACTAGTAATGGCGCACCAACAACCAAGTGCGCCACTACTGTATTTTTTTATTCTTTTTTTGCAAAACTACTAATGGCGCAGCGTGGCATAGTGCGCCATTACTAGTTTAAACTAGTAATGGCGCACTATGCCACGATGCGCCATTAGTATATATATTTTTTATTATTTTTTTGCAAAACTACTAATGGCGCACCACCAACAGGTGCGCCATTAGTATGTAGGGTTACTAATGGCGCATGAGTGGGTGGTGCGCCATTAGTAACCTGGGACCAGCTAGATATTTTGGACAGCCACACCTACACACTCACTTTCCCCACTTCATTCCCTCCACCTCCTTCTCCAAGCTTGTGTCGGCTGCCTCCTCCTCACCTCATTTGCACCATAGATTCATCAAAATTAAGTGGTTAAATTACCTTTTTTTGATAGGTAAGTAAGGGGAAAGCTATCTTTATGTTGTAGATCTACTTTTTTTCTCCCTAGCTCACTCCAACAACGTGCACATGCACTTTTTGTGGCCTAGCTAGATCTATGTATGTTTGTGGTGTTGCATATGTTTGTGGTGTTGCATATATGTTTGTGTTAGCAGGTACCGGTATTTGAAATGCGATAGTTGCCAATATTTTCCCGGAGTGTTGATTCATTTATGTTTCGGCGAGAATTTTGGCACTATGCATTCTTTTTGGTCCTATTTTTAGGGAAAGTCATGCCAAATTTTTCTTGGTTCTAAAATATCGTTTTGCTCTACCCCGTAGGCGACCATGGTCCGCAAGATGATCGAAGGCATCATGAATAGGTTTTTGAGCTCTGCGAAGGCCAAGATGCTTCAAAAGAACGAGACGTAGATAAGATGTCCGTGTCGAAGATGCAAGCTGAAGAGCCTTATTGTAGACCCGGATTCCGAGCAGGTGCGGGACCACCTGCTCTTGCATGGTTTCATGGATGGCTATCGGTGGAAAGGTGATAAAGATGACTATGAAGTCGTCCATGGGGGCCGGGAAAGAAATGAGGAAGGGCAGCAAGACAACCACCGCGGCTCGGGCGGGCGAGAAGACGAAGAATCTCCAGGACATGATCACGACGGTGATGTTGTACACAGTCATCATGTAGAAGATGCCGGACATGATGATGAGGAAGATCAAGACGAAGGGCTTGATCATGAAGATGAAGATGCCGGAGTAGACGACGATGGAGGCTGGGTGCAGGACCCTCATATTCAAGAGCTGCTTCTCAAGCAGACGGATAACGCAAGAGCTACTGCCCGAGAGATAGACGCGGTTACTCCATTGTATGAAGGATGCAGGCCCGAGGATACCCGCCTGAAAGTAACGCTCTTGGCTCTGGAGATGAAGGTAAAACACAAAATCACCGACGCATGCTTCGACGAGAACATGCCATTCTGGCACGAACGTCTTCCCAAGGGGAACAAGTGCCCGACCAGTTTCGAGGAGGCGAAGAAAATCACGTGTCCTCTGGATTTACCGCACGTGAAATAGCATGTGTGCATGAACAATTGCATCACTTATCGGGACGATCACGTGGAGTCTACCATATGTCCGGTGTGCGACGTCACTCGATACAAGAAGAGGAAGAAAGCTCCTTGAAAAGTGGTGTGGTACTTTCCGATCACTCATCGTCTGCAGCGGTATTTTGCGGACCCTAAGGTACCAAAGCTCATGCATTGGCACGCGGATAGGGAGGAGAAGAAGCGGGAAGATGACAGAAATGATCCGGAGATAAATAAAAAAGACAAGATGCTGAGTCACCCTAAGGATGCGAGCTAGTGGCAAGCGTTGAACTTCGAAGACCCAGAATTTGGGAACGATCCAAGGAACATCGTGCTGGGCGCGAGCACCGATGGAGTCAATCCGTTTGGCAGCCAGAGAAGCACACATAGCACCTGGCCTGTGTTTGTGTGGATGTACAACCTCCCCCCTGGTTGTGCATGAAGAGGAAGTACATTCACATGAGTATGCTAATTGAAGGGCCGAAACAACCAGGGAACGACATCAATCTGTATCTGGGGCTGCTGAAAGAGGAGCTAGACACGCTGTGGAAAACGCCAGCCAATACGTGGGATGCCGCAGAGAAAGAATATTTCCCTATGAATGCCACACTGCTCACGACAGTGCACGACTATCTTGGTTACAGATATCTCGCGGGGCAGGTGGTCCACGGATTTTCTGGATGCGCCAGGTGCATGGATGACACAACGTATCACCAGCTAGATAGAGATCCCGGTTCTTCGAAAACGGTGTTCATGGGACATCGAAGGTGGCTTCGCGATAATGACCCGTGGAGGAAACACAAGGATCTGTTCGATGGTGAAACCGAACCCCGAAGACGCCCGCGTATGAGGAGCGGCGAGGAAATAGACGATTTGTTGAAAAATTGGAAAGATTGCCCACTGCCGGGAAAGAAGCAAAAGGTGCCAGAGCCAGGAAAGAAGCGAAAGGCGCCAGAGCCGCTGCTGAAGGTATGGAAAACGAGGTCTGTTTTCTAGGACTTGCCGTACTGAAAGATCCACCATGTGCCTCACAGCCTTGATGTCATGCATATCACGAAGAACGTGTGCGAGAGGCTGCTTGGTACCCTGCTCAACATGCCAGAGAGGACCAAAGATGGGCCAAAAGCAAGGGCAGACTTGAAATCAATGGGCATCAGGCAGGAGCTTCACGCTAATGATGATGATGAGGCGAAGCAGGACACAGAAAGTCGTTGCAAAGGCAAAAAGGCCAAGAAGACCGGAAATGACTACCCTCCCGCGTGCTTCACTCTAAGTCAGGAGGAAATCGAGCAGTATTTCACCTGCCTCGTAGGAGTAAAACTTCCTTACAGTTACGCGGGGAAGATAAGCAGATACCTAGACCCAGCGAAGCAGAAGTTTAGTTGGATGAAGTCTCACGACTATCACGTGCTGATGACGCAGATACTTCCAGTTACAATCCGTGGAATCATGGACGCGCACGTCCGTGAAACGCTATTTGGCCTATGCAACTTTTTTGACGTCATCTCTCGGAAGTCGGTTGGCGTGAGGCAACTCAGAAGGCTACAGGAAAAGATCATGGTGATACTATGCGAGCTTGAGATGTACTTCCCGCCCGCATTCTTCGACGTTATGGTGCATCTGCTGGTCCATATCATGGAGGATATCATCCAACTCGGGCCGACGTTCTTGCACAACATGATGTCGTTTGAAAGGATGAATGGTGTCATCAAAGGATAGGTTTGCAACATGTCATGTCCAGAGGGAAGCATAGCCAGGGGCTTTCTGACCGAAGAGTGCATCTCCTACTGCATGAATTATCTAGGCATCGAGAACCCCGTTGGTCTGCCCGTCAACAGGCACCTCGGCAGGCTCGCTGGATGGGGTCACCATGAGGGTCGCCGCGAAATGCATGTCAACTTCGAGGGTCGACTCGCCGACTCTGAAAGAGCAAACCTAGTCGCGCTACAACACATAGACGTGGTCGATCCTTGGGTGGTAGAGCACAAAACCTTTATTGAGAAGACGTACAATGATCGAGGCCAACAGAGGACGGACGGAGATATAATTAAAGAGCACAACTCATTTTTCACGCGTTGGTTCAAGCAGAACCTTCTGTCGTACCCTTTACATGAGGATTCTTCCGCGGAAGAACAACTCATATTCGCCTTGTCACAGGGCACCGAGCACAACCTGATGACCTATGAGGCGTACGATATCAACGGCTACACATTCTACACCAAGGACAAGGACATGAAGAGCGATGGTTATCAGAACTCCGGGGTAACGATGGAATCCACACCGGTAACGACAAGGACAAATACTACAAAAGGATCAAGGAGATCTGGGAGCTGAGCTACGCTGGAGAGAAGGTCCCGATGTTCTGTGTCAGATGGGCAAGAACATCCTAAAAGAAGACCGGTATTTCACCACCATGGTTATACCCGAAGCCAAATCCAAGACCGAAGGCGCAAACGTCACCGCAAAAAATGAGCCATGGGTACTGGCTTCCCAACTGGACCAATGCTTCTTCATTACCGACCCATCAAAGCCCAGTCGTGTTGTCGTGAGGAGAGGCAAAAGGAAGATCATCAGAATGGATGGAGTAGCAGATGAGCAAGACTTCGACAAGTACGGCGACCCGAAGATCGAACATGACGACGACGATGAAGTAACAACATACACCACAAGAAGAAGCAGGACCACCCTACCTAAAGGATGTCCGTTCAAGAGAAGAACTCCATTTACGAAAAATAAGGGCAAGAAGATTGTGAACAGATAACTAGCTAAGATCGATTGTATTTAAATTGTACCCTTCATTTCTCGATTGTATTTCATGGGCACTTTTTGAACTCATGAACGTTTTTTAATTTCATGGACACTCGATCTCGATCCCCCTCCATCTCGATCGCTATCCCACCTCGCCAGATCTCGATCCCCCTCCGACGACCCACCGCACCCTCCCCCGCACCCTCCCCGACCCGCTGCATCGTCACAAATAAATGCAACTAAAATTGCAAAAAAAAAACAAATTTGATTATATTTTCAAATAACAAATTTGATGATATTTTCAAATAATAAATCTGATGATATTTTTTCATATTCATAAATATTTTCAAATAACAAATTTGATGATATTCTTTAAAAAATTATGACTGTTTTTATAAAAAATCATTACTGTTTCATATTCATATTCATTTTCTTAAAAATTATTAGATGCAACAAAAAAATTACTTATGGTGCACCTCTGGCTGGTGCGCCATTGCTATATATATAAAAGATTACTAATGGCGCATCTCCTGCTAGTGCGCCATTGCTATATAAAAAAAAGATTACGAATGGCGCACCTCCTGCTGGTGCGCCATTGCTATATAAAAAAAGATTACTAATGGCGCACCGACGGGGGGTGCGCCATTAGTAAGCTTCCCCCTAGTTAATTCCTCCCTCTCCCTCGCCAGATCCCCTTCGTCCCTCTCTCCCTCGCCAGACCCCCTTCGTCCCTCTCTCCCTCGCTCCCCCGACCCCCGCCGCCCCCGCGCCCCCACCCCCGACGCCCCGACCCCCGCCGGACTCCACCCCCGCTGCCCTCGCGCCCCCGTTGCGGCCCCGTCGCCGTTCTCTTCCGACTCCTCCAAGCCCGTGAAGGTGCCCGGGTCCCCCGCTCGCCATCTCCCCAGTGGCCATGGCACTCTATTTCCCACAAGAACAGCTGACCAGGATAACTCCTATCTTCGCGAGGCTGCTATCACCATTGCGTATGTTCCGGGGCTGTCATCGCAACGCTCCTCTCCAGGCAAGAAATTTGTCCAAGACAATAGCCAAGGACAAGCTAGTGAGTACTTTGAATGTGCTCGCAAAAATCATGAACACGGGTATACTATAGCAAAAGACAAACATGCTCTGAAATTCTCTATGATCACACGTCAGTCATAAATAAAAATCATGATGCATGCAAGCAGGTTATTCATGTCAAATATGACTATGCAATCAGAGAGTAGAAATAGAATGCACCGATCGGGTGTCTGAAGCGACGCCTCGAAAGGATAGTAATATAAAGCATGCCTCAGTCGGGCGTCTGAGCGACACCACATAAAGGGCTTATAAGTAAATTAAATGACAAGCATGCCACAGCCGGGCGTCTGAGCGACACCACATAAAGGGCTTATAAGTAAATTAAATAACAAGCATGCCACAGTCGGGCGTCTGAGCGACACCACATAAAGGGTGTCGGTGTCAAAACCGGCGGATCTCGGGTAGGGGGTCCCGAACTGTGCGTCTAGTCCGGATGGTAACAGGAGGCAGGGGACACAATGTTTTACCCAGGTTCGGGCCCTCTTGATGGAGGTAAAACCCTACTTCCTGCTTGATTGATATTGATGATATGGGTAGTACAAGAGTAGATCTACGACGAGATCAGAGAGGCTAAACCCTAGAAGCTAGCCTATGGTATGATTGTATGTTGTGGTTGTTGTCCTACAGACTAAAACCCTTCGGTTTATATAGACACCGGAGAGGGTTAGGGTTACACATATCCGTATTGCCTAGCTTGCCTTCCACGCCAAGTAGAGTCCCATCCGGACACGAGAAGAAGTCTTCAATCTTGTATCTTCATAGTCTAACAGTCCGGCCAATGGAGATAGTCCAGCTGTCCGGAGACCCCCTAATCCAGGACTCCCTCAGTAGCCCCTGAACTAGGCTTCAATGACGATGGGTCCGGCGCGCAGTATTGTCTTCAACATTGCAAGGCGGGTTCCTTCTCCGAATACATCACAGAAAAACTTGAAAACGAGGATAGTATCCGACTCTGCAAAATAAGTTCCATATACCACCGTAGAGAGAATAATATTTTCGCAATTCTAATTTGCTGACTTGTCGTGACAGTATGACGTTATGTCATGGCCCGGTGATTATTCGAACCATTCCCTTTAACCAGCCCCGCACATAACGCGAGGCAGTTTTTCAACACGTCTTGTCAAAGCAGAGATTGTGTCCCCTTATTACGGGATTCTCATCAATATGGTCATGGGTAACCCAACCGTGTCTAGGACTCCTAGATTATAGGCAAGTCCCAAACGGCTACGGAGAGGACACTTGATATTCACCCTCTTTATAAAGGGACAAGGTTTTCGTTTTTCCCTCTCATGCTCAATCGAACCCTTCCTCCGCCTCGAGTTCTAACACCCAAAGCCCAGGTCAGGTGCTCCAGATCTTCAATCATGTCCGGATCTAGCCTTCAAGGCCGGTGGATGCCCTCCTCCGCCACGGAAGAGGATATCAAGAAGTGAGGGAGGCCAGATACCTGACCGCCGAGGTTTCGCATCGGCTGCCTACTCGAGGGCAGGTTGTCCCTACTCCTGAACCCGACGAGAACATCGTGTTCGTCTCCCACTTCCTCTGAGGCCTAGGCCTCAATCTGGATCCCTTCGTCAGGGGTTTGATATTCTACTACATGCTAGATTTCCACGATCTAGCTCCGGACTGCTTTCTCCACATCTCGACATTTATTGTCGTGTGTGAGGCCTTCCTCCGCATTACCCCTCACTTCGGCCTGTGGCTCAAGACCTTTGAAGTGAAGCCGAAGATGATTGAGGGGCAACATGCAGCGTGCGGACGTGCATCAATAGGCAAGATGGCAGGAGCCCCATGGCCGAAAGGTTCCTTCCCAGAGGTGTCTGAATTATGGCAACGGGAGTGGTTTTATGTCATGGCTCCCAGAAGTGCCAAGTGGGCGGCTGCCCCCGCTTTTCACTCGGGCCCCCCACCACAACTGATGTCATGGATTAGCAGAGGACTGAGCTGGGGCCCAGCCAAGGACATGCCCATACTGCAAAGCCGCATTCAAGATCTCTTCGAGGGAGATTTTAATTTGGTTGTGGTAATGCAAGTTATGCTGGTTCGTCAAATCCAGCCTTGTAAACTCTGACCCCTTTGCTTATGGGAGTTCAACCCAGAAGGGCCGTGTGCCATTCAAAGTTTCCTCGGCCTGACGCACAGGAGATGTACAAGTCATTCTTCGGACCTCAAATAGAGTGTCCGGATACTACCGAGGACGTGGGCCTGAGTAGTAACCACGCCGCCGAACAAGTAAGAAATCCTCTAGCCAAACACACCGTCTTTTATTCATGAAGTTATTTCTGAGAGATCGCTCTCTGACTAGGATTGGCTAACAAAGGCGAAGATGATTTGGTGTCCGGCTCCCCTCCCTGAGGGTTTGGAAAATCCGGTTTTGGAGAAGATGCTCGAGTTCGCACCTTGCCCGGAGCCCTCGAGGGAAGATACATGGGGGAATAATATGGGCGGAAGCGGTCCCCCATCGCTGCCAGTTCCAACCAAGGAATGAACGCCTCCATAAAGGAGGATAACCGGGGGAGGAAGAGGACTGCTTCCGAGGATCCGGAAGCCGAGGCCTCCAAACGGGAGAAGAAGTCTCCAATAGAGGGTCCTGCTTCGTGGCGTTCTCTTACCGCACAAAGTCAGGAGGATCAGCCCTCCAACGAGTCGTAAGTGATCCAAAATACTTTAATAGTGAAGGTATACTATCTTTTTTTGAGAAAATAACCGCCGCATATATCTTGCAGTTCGGGCCTTAGCCCCTCTCAGCTGAGCTCGTCTTCGGGGGATCTTCTTCCAGAGATGAGGGAGAGCGAAACGCCTCCCACGGACTCCTCCGCTCATGAAGCGGGCGACCTGAAGTGTCGTCACGGAGGGCCTCTCCGGATCCGGTGAGGCCAGAAGATAATCCCATAGACCCCCAAAGTCCCCAGCATCCGGCTCCCGAAGAGAGCAAACAAAAGAGTCCGGCACCGTCTGGTATGCGGTCGGACGTTCTGAGGGAGCTGGTGGGGCGAGCGGCCATCTCAGAAGAACACCGTACGCTGATGGGTACGGTGATGGAGAGAATTTCGTCCACCGAAAGCGGATTACATGAAGCCTTTATGAGTCTACTGACAGGTTTTGAGGTACGTGAGATAATATGTGATAGTACCGCACATGTTAGGTGTGCCCTGTGTAGATAGTAGCCCCTGAGACTCTGGTTGTCGTCGAGAACGGCAGCGAACAGAGGATCATAGTCCCAGGCAATAACCAGACTTCCCTTATGTGCAGGTGGTGGAAGCTCCGGTGGCTAGCCGTACTAGTGAGTTTGCCGAATTAAAACGGCAACTAGATGCGGCAGACGCCGACATACAGCTAGTTAACAAGAGGCTTGACGAGGCACAGGGTAAGTGTTATTATATGGTGAACGCCACATAGTAAGAGCAGCAAGATGCCAGTATCTTTAATATGTTGTGACTGCAGATGGAGCTGCCACCATGGAAACCTTGCGGGCAAAACTTGCCCGAGCCAAGGAACAAGCAAGGATTAGTAATGCGGCTGCTTTGAAGGCGGCCGAAGAGTTGAAAGCCGAGAAGGCCGCACATTGCGAGAGCCAAGAGAAGATTGCCAAGATGGCCGTAGAATTAAAAGACACTACCGACCGTTGCCGGCTCCTTGAAAAAGAAAACCGAGCGAAGGCAGCGGACCTTGAGACGGCCACGATGGCGGACAAAGACACCCGCTCTGCTATGAGAGCGAAGAAGGAGGAGCTGCGGGAAGCCGGGGATATTGCGACTGGGAAGCCCTTCATGCTATGGCGGAAGTTCGGAGATCCACGGTATGCCCCTCTAGATCGGCTGTGGAGTTCAGCAGATGCGTATATGGACAAGCTGTTCTGGTCGTAATTCAACGTTCCAGAGCGTCCGCTTCCATTGACTGATCAGCTAGCCGAATGAGCCGAACTAAATAGGTTGTCCGGACTCACCATGAGGTCTGTCGTGGATCAGCTATGGCCGGAAAAGCCAAAGCCGAACAACTATTTCAGTTTAGTGCAGCGGTTCCTTGGTGCGGTGCCACGCATTAATGCGATGAAGAGGTCGGTGTGCATAGAAGGATCAGGATGTCCCTTGCCCGTGTTAAAGCATACTGGGCGGAGATGGACGCTACCACTGTTGCGGCGCAGGGTTCGGCCATAGGCCGAGTGGCTGCCGAGCACTATTTCGAGGACGTTCTCGAGGGTGCTCGTTTGATAGAGGGCCAGTGCTCGAAGAATATTATGTTTGAGTGATATGTATTCTCATTGTAAACACATGCTTTCATGAAATTTTATAAGGCTATGTTTATACTTTTGCCTAAAAGTAGTATGATGCCTCCTGTGCGGCCGTTTATGTATACATGTGTATAAGCTGAAAGATTGCAGTCATCGACTTCAACCCTCATGCATATAATGCGGAGGTGCTCGCGAAAATTGCGTGTTCACACTTAACCCAACGTCTTGGTCCTATTAAGGAGGTGATAGCGTAGCGAACGAGGCAACCAGACTATAATGCTTTAACGCTTTCACTTAGCCATAGGAGTTTGACAGTGGGGCTACTAGATAGCCCCTGGTGGCTCCGCACTCTCCCGATCTCGGGGTGCGTACATGCGTGGCCGGAAAACGGCCCTTCATTAAGGCGGAGGAATTCTAACATTCTGATAGGTCATCGAGTGGTTGACCAGTCTCACGCTATATCATGACAGTCAGTTTTCGGCTTTCTCTACTGAGGTGCTCGTCTAGATGAACTAGTGCACAATCGCTGTAGTTCTCCTGGTGCTTCCTTAGCCGATAAAGCGGAACGTAAGGCACCAAAACACAGGAGCCGGGCAAACCCAACATTTGACCAAAGACAATGATTCGGAGCTGATGCATATAAGGCCAAACTCGTGACGCCGAACACTCCCTAAGGTATTCGGTCTTTATGGTATAAACTGGGCCTAAATAGTGCCCTTTATAAGAAGCCCCTTGTGTCCAGGTACGTGCATTATTCTGATGTGGCCACATGCCAAGTCGTCAGCATCCTTCTCAATTGTGCTGAGAATTCGGTGGATGTGTATCAACAAGAGACAGTAAAAAAGGTTTATGCAGGGTCTTAATCTAAAAAGAATCCTTGGAGCGGGTCCCTGCTGCACGTCTGCGCCTGTGTCTCTGTTGTGCCGTATCCTGGATGGGTGTAGCACGATGGTCATATGTAAAAAAGTGGAACTTAGGTGAGAAACTTGTCGTGCAAAAAGGTGGTTTTTTAAAGAGATCATGTATAACTAGAAATTAGTAGAAATTGCCACTTGTCTGCGCGCGTTGAGCCCCTTGTATTTGTAATAGGGGTGTGGCCATCAATCCTGTATAAATTACATATAGCAGCGCCGGACTCGTCTAACTGCGTCTGTGGTCTTGACGACCTATCAAATACTTTAGTTGGCGAGGCCATTTTTAGTGTGCGGCTGCCAAGGCAGTCGCATTCTCTTCGGCGCGCAAGGATCGCTTAATACTTCCGTTCACTGTAATGATGCCGCGTGGACCGGGCATTTTGAGCGTCAGGGAAGCATAATGTGGTATTGCATTAAAGCAAGCAAAAGCTTGGCGTCCAAGTAGTGCTTGATAACCGCATTGGAACGGAGCAATGTGGAAGGTTAAATGTTCGCTACGGGAGTTATCGGGGAAGCCGAATATAACCTTTAGTAGCAGGGAGCCCGTGTAGTGAGCCCCTCGGCCTGGCATTACTCCTTTAAAGGTAGTGTTGCTATGGCAAATTTTCGTTGGGTCTATCCCCATTTCACGGATTGTATCCTGGTATATCAGGTTTAAATTGCTGCCACCATCCATCATGACTTGTGCAAAGTGGTATCCGTCAATTATTGGGGCTAATACCAGGGGAGCCCATCCTGCCCATCGGATACTTGCTGAGTAATCACGATGGTCGAAAGTGACCGGTTGAGACGACCAGTGGCAGGGTTTTGCGGTGATAGGCCCTTGGGCATATTTATCTGGGAGGGCCGCTTTGCTTCCATTGATCACGTGTAATACGTTGACTGTTTTGACTTCTGATGGAAACTTCTTTTGTTCCCCAGCGTCTTGCTTGAGAGGCTCATCCTCATCTTCGCTTGGTGTATCCTCCCCCTTGTGTACGGCGTTGAGCTTGCCGGACTGCTTGAAGACCCAACATTCTCTATGGGTATGATTAACGGGTTTACCAGGGGTGCTATGGATCTGACATACTTGGTCCAAAATTTTGTTTTGGCTGGACAGTTCATCTCTGGCGCCTTTAGAGGGCGGCTTTTGCTGACCTGGCCGAGAGCTTCGGAATCCGGCGTGTACCACCATGCTCTTCGGACTGTCTTCTTTGTTCTGACGTTTATTATTTTTGCTGCATCGTGATTTCCCGTTTTCATCTCTAACTTCGGATGTGCTTGGGTCGCTGGTGCTGCATCTGGCTAGCCAGCTGTCCTCACCCGCGCAAAAGCGGGTCATGAGGCTTGTTAATGCTGCCATTGTTCTCGGCTTTTCTTGGCCGAGGTGTCTGCCAAGCCATTCGTCGTGGACGCTATGCTTAAAAGTTGCCAAGGCTTCGGCGTCTGGGCAGTCGACTATTTGGTTCTTCTTAGCTAGGAACCTGTTCCAAAGCTTTCGGGCTGACTCTCCGGGCTGTTGAGTTATATGGCTCAAACCGCCCGCATCCGGGAGTCGGACATAAGTCCCTTGAAAATTTGCCTGAAAAGCGTTTTCGAGCTCTTCCGAGCTTCCAATGGAGTTTTCGGGGAGGCTTTTAAGCCAGTGCCGAGCTGGCCCTTTGAGCTTGAGGGCTAAGTACTTGATGGCATGGAGATCGTCTCCTCGAGCCATATGGATATGAAGGATATAGTCCTCAATCCAGACCCCAGGGTCTGTTGTTCCGTCGTATGACTCTATGTTTACGGGTTTGAATCCCTCTGGGAATTCATGGTCCAACACCTCGTCGGTGAAACATAGGGGGTGTGCAGCACCCCTGTAGCTGGGTGTACCGCGTTGTTCTGATGCTTGTTGTGTTGCATCATATGCTGGGGTGTGCTTGCGTGGTCCATAGATGGATCTGGTTACGCCGTCCTTTTGGTGCGAGCCCTCATGTGGATCGCTTATTGGCTTGTGAGTGGAGTTGTTTGCCGCTCCATGTTGGCCGTGAGGTCGTCTATCCAGCCAAGTGGCCGTTTTGATTTTTGGTTATGGGGGATCTAGGGCCTCATCGAATTCGGGTGGCAATTTCCGCTTCGGGTAGCTCTTGGTGGGGCGATTACCACCATACTTCGCTGTTGTGTTGAGTACTTTACTCCATCTGATTTGGAGTGTGTCCTGCGCAGCCTTGAGCCTTTGCTTCTGCTTTTTCAGACTCCTCGCGGTGGCAACAAGCCTTTGACGGGCATTCTGCTGCTCCAGGTGCCTGTCCAGCATTATGTCATCCGGGCTTTTATCTTTGACAAAATTGGTTTGTTCGGTTTGATTTTCCGTATTGCCGTGGTCCGGAGTAGTTCGCCCTGCTCCAACGCTGGGTCTGTATGATTGTTATTTCTGCCAAGGCGGGATTTGTGGTGGCGCTTACGCCGCCGCTTTGACTGCTTCTCGAGGTGACAAGCCTTTGTTGCGTCCTTCTATTCCTCGTCGTCATCTTCTTTTGGTATGTCCACCATGTATACGTCATATGATGAGGTGGACGTCCAGCACCCTGTGGGCGGTGGTTCCTCTTCGCCTCCCCCATCGTCGTCCATACCGTGGATGTCTTCGGAGTCAAAGTTGAGCATGTCGGTTAAATCATCAAGAGTGGCTACAAAGTGGGTGGTGGGTGGGCGTTCAATTTCTCCGCCGTTCGGATCCCAATCCTGTTGGCCATAGTCCGGCCAGGGCTCTCCTGACAAAGAGAGAGACCTTAGTGAATTCAGAATGTCGCTGAAGGGCGAATGCTGAAAGATATCTGCGGCGGTGAATTCCATGATCGGCGCCCAATCGGATTCGATTGGCTAGGGCGCGGACAGTTCGGAGTCCAGAAAAGAGTCCGGCACCTTGGAGTCACGGGCTTCGCAGGGGATTAGGCTGGTGTTCGGCTCGATCGCCGTTGAGACTGCAGCCCCTGAGGTGGTGTCTAGCCACCCGTCCTCGATTGGCGCAGTTGGCTCCGAGCTAAGGGTCGGAGCTGATGCGGGCGCGGCCTCTGGGGTACTGTTCGGCGGCAGAGCTAGGTCATACCCGTCGTGACAGTGCGGCACGCCCGGCTGTGGCTCGAATCCGTCGAAGATCAAGTCTCCGCGGATGTCGGCCGTGTAGTTAAAACTTCCAAATCTGACCTGACGGCCAGGGCGTAGCTTTCAATATGCTCCAGATGGCCAAGCGAATTAGCCCGCAGTGCAAAGCTGCCGAATACGAAGATCTGTCCGGGGAGAAAAGTCTCGCCCTGGACCGCATCGTTATCGATGATAGTAGGAGCCATCAAGCCTAACGGCAACGACACAGAGGAACTCTCAATGAAAGCACCAATGTCGGTGTCAAAACCGGCGGATCTCGGGTAGGGGTCCCGAACTGTGCGTCTAGGCCGGATGGTAATAGGAGGCAGGGACACAATGTTTTACCCAGGTTCGGGCCCTCTTGATGGAGGTAAAACCCTACGTCCTGCTTGATTGATATTGATGATATGGGTAGTACAAGAGTAGATCTACCACGAGATCAGAGAGGCTAAACCCTAGAAACTAGCCTATGGTATGATTGTATGTTGTGGTTGTTATCCTACGGACTAAAACCCTTCGGTTTATATAGACACCGGAGAGGGTTAGGGTTACACAAGGTCGGTTACAAAGGAGGATATATCCATATCCGTGTTGCCTAGCTTGCCTTCCACGCCAAGTAGAGTCCCATCCGAACACGAGACGAAGTCTTCAATCTTTTATCTTCATAGTCTAACAGTCTGGCCAATGGAGATAGTCCGGCTGTCCGGAGACCCCCTAATCCAGGACTCCCTCAAAGGGCTTATAAGTAAATTAAACAACAAGCATGCCATAGTCGGGTGTCTGAGCGACACCACATAAAGGGCTTATAAGTAAATTAAATAACAAGCATGCCACAGTCGGGCGTCTGAGCGACACCACATAAAGGGCTTATATAAGAATAGTTACAGTGAATATCCAGGAGGTAGAACCGTCCCAGGGATACTCAATAATCCAAATAATACAAATGGTTAGTCCACAATAATCATAATCATAACCATCATAAGTCACAAGTCATGATCAATGTTCTGGTTTAGCAGTTTCTCCTTCGAAGACCGACACTAAGACCGACACTTGACCATCCCAGACTGTAGTCCTTAACCATGGACACGGCTATTCGAATAGATATATCTCTGCAGAGGGTGTACTCTTTACCCACGAGTAACGGATTTCTTTAGTCCGTTGGGACTAATTCCGTCTACGGTCTTTTGATTGAAAACACACCTGACCACACACACCAGCCTAACTCACCAGTGTCTGGAATCACCCTTGACACCTGTTAAGCAAAACTCTAAGTGGGGAGGCTACAACCTCGACTATCATGGGATCACAAAATTTATATCGCGCGCAAACTAGGGGAGCTACCCCTTCAGCCACAACCGAAAACACCCATGCCCCCGGACTAGGTGGCATGCCTACCGGATGCCTCCGGTATCTTCCACCATTGCCTCTCTGTACGGTGTGTGCTTGGGAGGGGTTGACAATTTACTAAACCGTACCCTACCTGTGGCAGGGACAAGTGGTAGTACGAAACAAGTATGGGGGTTACTGGAACAAGACTCGATCTATGGTCGACTCAGGAGGTTTAGGTATTCCCTGCATGATTAGCATAGCAAATATATATCAACCAACAGACAGAGTCACCGGTCCGCATACCTCATCATGCCATACCGGACACAACCTTCTCGACGGGGAACTAGGGATAAGCTCGTGTCTACCCAAGACAGAGACTCCCCCGGCTTCCTTCCAGTAGGCATGCGACGCACACAAGGCTGCTTACTATCACAAGCATATCCATTTCCAATAGCAAAGGATCTACATTATGAACCCATGCTATGATTATATCATCACAAAACAAATAACGAATGCTCCATGTCAAGGTGGTGTGTAACCGTTGCCAAACAACACACAACATACTATGCCAGGGTTCAGGATGCTTGCCTTCAAGTTGTGGAGAGGCAGGGTGCATTCCAAAACTTTTGAAAGTTTTCTTCCTTCTTCAAAATCCTATTTAAGAAAATTTGAAATCAACACATAGTTTCAAAATAGTACAAAAAGTTGTTTGGAAAATTTTGAAATAAATATGAAAATAAACTAGATCAAATTTGAGGGTCAACAAAGAAAGAATCAAGTCAATTGGATTTATATTTAAAAAGTTATGGCCAGTCAAAGTTTAGTCAAAAATCTGTTTTTAATAAAAATCAGAAAAGAAAACGTTTCGGGGGGGGGGGGGGCTTACGCTTCTCTCTTAGCGAAGGCATATTTGGTGAAAAGCGCCTCCACTTAAAACAGCACGGGCCGGCTCGAGGTCACTGACAGTGGGTCCCTTGGGCCCACTGGTCAGGTTTGACCAGTCGCCCGTGCCCTCTTTCTCCTCTGGCCAAGCCGAGGCGGAGCTCCGGCGATCGCCGTTGATGAACGGCGGCTCCCCGCGGGGTTCTGAGGGCGGGGATGGATCCGCCATCCCAGGGCGGTCCTCCCGGTGGTCGCCAGGTTGGCGGGGGTGGAGGGAGTCGCCGGCGGCGAGCTCCGCGGCGGAGGTGGCTTCGGGATGAATTGGGGGTATTGGCTACGGTGGCTCCCGGTCGAGGACGAGGGGATGGGTGGCTCCGCACGATCAAGGGGAGTCGGACGGTGGTGTTGGGAGGGCAGGGGAGGCTCTGATTGCGACGGATGGCGCCGGAGCGTGGCGGCGGCCGAAGCGGCCGGAGACGAGGAAGACGGCCTTCCCTCGTCGATTGTTAGCTGTGGGGGCACTAGGAGGAGGCTGCCTGAGGGACTGGACGCGCTCGGGGGTCCCTTTTTATAGCGTGGCTAGGTCGGTTCCGCGGCGGCCGGAGATAAGATCGGCGAACCGCCGTTCTGTTGCAGTAGGGCGACGTGGAGGTGGTTGGGGAGCGAGCTAGCGCGCGCGTATGGCTCGGGCGGCGCTTCCACGGCCAGGGCCTGCTGCGGCTGTCAGCTAGCCGCCATGGTCGACCTGACGGTGGCGCTGTGGGGCTCCAGAGGCGGCCAGGGCGGCTCTGCGACGTGGGAGGGGACGGACGTGTTGGAAGTGAGTGGGCAAGGTCCGCACGTGCGCTGGGAGGGTGGCAGCGAGACGCGGCGGCTCGGTGCACTCGCGTGCAAAACGTGCGCTCTAGGCGTGCCCAGTGCACGCACGCTAGGTGTTTGCCGAAATGCCAGCGTGTGCTAGGAGCTTGGTTGAGGCTGGCAACTAGCAGATCTAGGTTAGAAGTAGCTAGGAGTTTAGTGGACAAGGCTGTTGGGTCAGAGGATCAAGTCCACAGTGCAAACTAAAAAAATCATGCCAAATCTGGCTATGCACACAGGGTGTTTGACAGAATGCCAAGGGCATCTAGGCAACTCTTGGGGTGGCCAAAATCTCCAGATCGTAGTCTCTTTAGATGATGAAGAGGTTGGCAAGGTTAGTTTGGCAAAAACAGAAACTTGTTAGTGCAAGTTTTTGAGAAAATCAAATCTGGACAGAAAGAGAAGGGTATAATATCATGGACCAAAAATACTCCAATGGGTCCATTCTCCTGGACTTAATGGTTTAGTAGTGTGGACTATAAGCAGGAAATGGCTCATGGGCACTAGAGCAAAATAAATTAGGGTTGAAGTAGAAAATGCCAATCTGGTCCAGAAAGCAAAAGAGGAGGATTTGCTCAAAATTTTCAAGGAACACCAGTAGGTTTTTGCATAAAGTTGAATTATATACTACTACTAACATCCCATAATTTTGGTGGAAGCTATAAAGAAATATTTAAATAGGTTGTAGTGCAATTCCACAAACTGGACCAGATTTGAAAACTAGGGGTAGAGCTCAAAATATCCAATGAATAAAGGATATTTTTGCATCAAGGTGGTTTAAAAACACAACATGACATCCCCAAATTTTGGTGGGAATTTTAAAGGATTTTCTGAAATGGTTGTAGTGCAAATTGAGCTCTGAAACCTTAAGAAAAAAAATCATATTCAAGGAATGAAGCTCAGGGAAAACAATTATGCAAATAAATCCACTGATAATAGAAACGTTTTTCTTGAGTGGGTTTACAAGTCCAACAATACATTTGGAAAGTTTTCATTTGGGGTAAAAACTCCATAATATCAAGGAAGGGAGTGGTTTTGAAATCAAACAAAATTCAGAAAATGAAAGATTTAATTTCCTGGCAAAATTTTATTAAACAAGTCATGTTTAAAATTTTGGGGTGTTACATCCTTCCCCTCCTCCAGGAACTCGCAGTAAGTTCGATTTGCCACTACTCCAAATCCTGGTCAAGTAGTTGTTGTTGATTCCCGCAAAAAAGTAGTTGCTGTTGATGTAGTCTGAACTTAGAGTGGAATCCTGCAGTTGATGTAGTGCAGTATGTCAGATTTGATTTAGTCTGAATTTAGAGCTGCGTGTAGTGCCAAACTGGATGATGTAGTGCTCTGAATTTAGAGGTTTATGTAGTGCCAAACTGGATGTAGTGCCAAATTTTGCAGTATGTAGACTCTATTTTGAAATTCAGAGATAATGAAAAGATCTAGCGGAGATTAATACCAGATCAAACTGAATAGTGGAGTAGTGCTCACTGAAAAAAGTGGAGTATTCACTCATATTTTTGTATCCCAGTTTAAGTTACTGAATTTGCAAGCACTGTTCAGAGTAGATTTTTGGCTGAATTACAGTGCTTTTAATCAATTTGCAACATTTGTCACTGTCAGATCATCACAAGCTAGAATTCCATCAAAGTGAGTAATACTTTCACTATCCTAATGCTTTATAAATGCAGAGAAGATACTCATTTTTTTGTAACCTGTAGATGCCATGCTCAATTTTTTGGTAAAGCTAGAATTTCATATATTGTCTGCTTGTGTGATGCACTGCTGTTGTATATTCCAGTGCCCGTGATCTATTCGTCCTTTAAGCATGTTATTTTCTGGAGTGTCCATGGAAATATGAGCAGAGTAACTAAACTGTCTAAGCATACATTAACCGATGCCTCACTCTTGAATGCCCTACATCTGTTCAGAAGGGCCAGTATTAGCAACTTGTTACCGAATTAATAATATTTCTCGCAGCTGGTAGGGGGTTTGTACCACACGGAGCAGATGATCTTGGATCGGAGCTAAGATAATCAGTTTGCTGGGTTTTGTCTCCAACCATCGTGTCGTGATGATTTTGCAGGTACCCCGAGAGGCCCTTGAGTTTGCCGGAATGTCGATTAACTTCCGGTCTGGCAAATTCGGGTACTTCATATGTCCTATTTTTAGCAAAGGTCATGCTGAAATTTTCCGTGAATTTTAGCATGACTTTGCTAAAAATAGGACATATGGGGTACTTGCGACTAATGCATGGGCCGGGGTATCTTAGTACTTACTTAAGTAGGATCAACTGCCCCGCCATTCCGATAAACCCTAGATGATAAACCCAACATAGGTGGCAATAGAGCCAAGTGATTAGTGCCAAGTGATTAGGCCCAACCTAGGGTGCCTCGGCATCGATAAACCCTAAATGATGAAAACTTAACTTAGCATTTAGGGTGCCTCGGCGTCGACAAACCCTAAATGATGAAACCTTGGCTTCTATAGGGTGCCTCGGTGTCGATGAGAACCTAAATGATGTACGCTTAGGCTTTTAGGGTGCCTCGGAGTCGACTAACCCTAAATGATAAAAACTTAGCTTTTAGGATGCCTCGGTGTCGACAAACCCTAAATGATGAGACCATGATCTTGTTCCTTGACAATAACCAACTTTTTGACCAAACCTTTTTCCTATTTAGAGCAAAACATGGCCCACAACAATGAGACTGACGGTTCGGGCGGCAAGCAATTCTGGGAGCTGTCCCGGGAATTGGAGGAAGAACCTCACCGCTATGAGGACGCCACGGAAGACACCGATCCTGACTACACAACCACTAGTGGCGTCGGGGATGACACCACTGATGGTGCCGTCGAGGATGCCACCACTGATGATGGCGGCGCACGCACAGATGGCAGCCAACCGAAGAGGCAACGGAAGGACCGGCGCCCGAGCATGCTCGGCACCGTCAAGGAGGAATTTACTGAAGTGAACTCCGACGGGAATCCGACGACGCACAAACAAGTAGTCAAGGGGTACTCGGTTCAGCTCGGGTGCATTCTGCGGAGCACCGTCTCGATCAACACCGAGAACCTAAGGCATAAGGACTGAGGGAATTTGCGTAGCCTCCTCTTCACGAAGCTGCATGAACATTACAAGTTCCCCGCCGAGTTGGCAAACACATGCATCCAGGGAATAAAGTGAATATTGCCTCCCTCACGAGCATGAGCATGGCCCTTTCTACTTGGAAAAGCATGATGAAGGAAATTATTGAAAAAGGTGATAGTTATTAGAAGATCAAGGAGAAATATCCTTTGATGAGCGAAGATGACTACAAGGAGTTCAAGATCAAGTGCGAGAGCAGCGTAACCTCCGAATCAAGTCAGTGGGGGAAAGAAATGCGGAAGTTGAACTTAGGGGTCCACCAACTCGGTCCCGGCGGTTACGGAGTGGCGGAGCCTATATGGGACAAGGAGGACGCGGAGCGTGCCGAGCAAGGCCTACCGCCCCGCTTCGAGAAATATCGTGACAAGCAGACCAGGAACTTTCTCAGGGCTCGGTACAAGGAGGACCCGGTAACAAAGGAGCTTACCACGGATCCGAAGACCAGGGCGCTTGAGCTTGTTCTGGTAAGGAATACACCCCCGCGTAATTAGCTCCATATGGTTGCATTCTAATTAATCCCCAATATTTCTAAATGGTCCACGTTCCTTCCGCAGGACAATGAAAGCAGTAGCGCGGGGTCATCTCATAGCTCCCCTTTCGACACCCCTTTAAATAGGGCGTTGAACGTAATGAAAAACAAGGATAAGCTCAGTAAGCCGACGTCAGTGGGTCGTCTGGCCGGCAAAGGCTTGTCCAAAAAATGGTCGTCATACTATACCGCTGGTGGGCGAAAGGAGAAAAAGACCAGCTCGGAAAGCCAGTCGCGCGAGGTTGAAGCACTCAAGGTACAAGTGGCGCGGATTCCGGAGATTATCCAAGAGAAAGTGCAACAACAACTGGGAACGATGCTCAACGCCATGGTGCCTACGTTGATTCATGGGATTACGACGTGGATTGCGGGCGGCCAACATGGGCGTCCCCCAGTTCCCAGCTTCACAGCCAGCAACTCGCACAACACGCAGGCGGCGCCATTGGTGTCTCCGGCGGAGGCGGTATTCGTGTCTCCGGTGCCGGCACGGGCATTGGAGCTCAATGCACCCGGGTGTACGCCGGCCGGCACCTCGCCAGCAAGCGGCCCCTCCGTCAGTTGCACGCCCGCCATTGGCTGTGCCTCGACATTAGCCGAGCTCAAGGGCATCACGGTAAGTAAGTCTCTCGGCCGATGACTTCATCTCCTTGCCTTTGACTGGGCATCCCTGACGCCCTACATGTTTTTGCAGGGCGCCGCCCATGTTCCTTGCACTCTCCTGCACTTCGTGGGCGACGTGTTGGTCGATGTCGCCAAGGGCAGAATCGTTCAACCGGGCAACCTGTGTTCCACGGTAATCCGACGCAACCCACAGTGTATAGGGTTGAAGTGGTTCGGGTGCCACCAGGCTGCGACGAGCTATTACCTCCGATTCGACCTACTGGGGCCGACGAAGAAGATGAGATGATCCTCAGCGCCTGCGTAAGTTGGCCCCTTCTTTGGCCGAAGAGCCAGATTCATTTGGGGTCGAGGGACACCACCCCACAGACAAGACCGCTAGTCGTTCCGGTGCCAAGCCATGGCAAGAACGCTGCAATGCTACCGGACGTGCCGGACATGCCTATGGCACAGGATCCGGACATGCATATGGCACAGGATCCGGACGACGACGACAACGATGACGGTACATTTACCAACGTTGATAAGTACTTTGCCTACCATGGGTACGGTGACAAGTTTTGCGGGCCTCCTTCTCAAGAACCCAACCAAGACGACCGCGATCTAGCTGGTACGGCGGAGAAACCTAATTGCAATAGGCGTCATCTGGCATTCAGTTCTTAGGAGACGCCTCCAGCTGCCGCCTTCACCGAGCCTCAGATAGCTGAGGTGCAAAATATTATCAGCCCCAACACGCTCAAGAAGGCGGTCTGTGAGAAGAACTCGGTCCCATTACAGTAGATCAAGAAGAAGGGATAGAAACGAAAGGCTAAAAACGGCGTCGATGCGAGCCAGCCGGCGCCGAGTACGATCCGTGCTCAGGACGGGCCACCTTCACCAAAGGATATCTCGAGGAGGGTGCATGTGTCAGGTAGGGCGATGCTACCGACAAATATGCTCAATCCTGCAACCGGTGCTATGCGAAGTCTGCATGATAGTGTTCTTTCTTTGGAGAAGCGGCGTCTCAGAGAGAATGATGTGGCATACCCGGTTTTCGTGGCCAAGGTGCCAGAGGGCAAGGGCTTTGTGGATGGCGCCATCAGGGGTACGATCGTCCTGTGGTTTGATGACATCTTTGCTATGTTTAACCTTCATTCGCTGCACTACACCTTTGTTCGGCTGTTTTCACTGAGTATGGAGATGCGGATCATTAGAGACAAGACCCCGGACATCGTGATAGTCGACCCCTTCTACATGTGTGACAAGCTCTTGGGCAGCGCTGGGGACCGCCAAGTCGCGAGTTCACACCTCGAAGGCGTCATTCTGGCAAACCCAGATAAGGATAACTTCCTCATGTCTTACTTTCCCGAGTAAGTCATCCCTTAACCGCCCCGTAACATATGATTTCTTAGATTTCAATCGTTTTTTTCTAACATTCCGTGTTCTGTGCAGTGACACACATTGCACTTTCATCCTCTTAAGCCCGAAATATTCCATGGCCACGTATTTCGACCGAACCGTGACTCCAAGATAGACTACACAAATATCAAGAAAGTTCTTGATGATGTTCTCCCCATCTACACCAAATCTGGAGGCACCTTCACCAGGCCAGTTCGTAGGTACGGCAGGCACATGTTCGCCCACAATACTAAGTTCTACTGCGTAAAGCAGCCGCCTGGCGGTCAGAAGGATGCCTACAATGCCCTCCATCACATGCGGGCGATCGTACGGGACCATCATCACCTTCTGCTACCAGATAATCTCAAAGATTGGGCCGCGAGCCTGTCTGCAATCTAGGACGCGGACATCAGACAAGAATTCTTTCGCATCCAGTCGGAGTTTGCGGAAATCATCCATCAAGATGTCCATCATACCTCGGGGAAGTTCTACCTCAGATATCAACCGTCCAATAGTGAGATAGACACAACGCTACAAATGCAGGCTGACAACGCCCGCGATTTCATGACCATCACGACAGACGGCGGCTTCATCCACGCTCCGGTCCCATGAGTCGATTCGAAAGTTGTGATGCTATGTGTAGTTCTGAAACATTGATTGGCTCATGTTGTAATTAAACTTTAATGAATTGTATGTCTCTTTGGTTTGGACAGTCGTTCAACTTAGATGTAACCAATGCTATTTATTAGTAGGACCATGAATCGTGTTATTAATGTCTTGCTTTTCTCTTCCGATCCTTTTGTTGCATACTTATATATTGCTCATGTATTGTCTGTTGTTTGGCTTGTGCATAGAGATGCCGTCGTATGTCGTGTACAAGGGTAAGGTTCCCGGAGTCTACGACGACTAGGAGGAGTGTCGGAGATAGGTTCACCGTTTCAGCGGTAACAGTTACAAAGGGTACACCACTAGGGCGGAGGCGGAATCTAGATGCGCCCGCTATCTAGCAGGAGAGAGGAGGGAGCGTTGGAGGAACTGGATGAAGACCAGTTTCATCATGATGACCGCAGCTCTCTTCTATGTGATGGTAGTTTAGATGATCGATATCGACTTGTAATGTGAAGACAAACTCGCTACTCGCGGTCTCGAGACTTGTAGTGTTCTATCTTTGTTCGGTCTTTTGAATTTGGAGACTAATATGATGAATTGTATTCGGAGACTAATCTTCTATTGTATTCGATGAATCTGCTGTTGCTATGTGGTGCTGTCTATATTCTGTCCAATAATATATTTTGTAACCTGTGCAAAAATCAGAAAAGTAAAAAAAACCTAATATTCATACTAATGGCGCATCATCTCAAAGTGTGCCATTAGTATGCCGAAGGATACTAATGGTGCATCACTACATAGTGCGCCATTAGTATGCCAAAGCACATGGGTAAATATGGCGCTCTGGGAGGCATACTAATGGCGCATGTTCGTCTATACGAATGGCGCACGGCGTGGTACGCCATTAGTATACCAGATATTAATGGCGCACCCGTGGTGCGCCATTAGTATATAATACTAGTGGCGTAGTACTAGTGGCGCACCAGTAGTGCGCCATTAGTAGGCAAAACTGGTGCGCCACTAGTAGGCGTTTTCCTAGTAGTGTGATTAAGGATTGCAAACATTCGCAACATATTGAATCAAGGGACCCAAGATGATAAAGGCAAAGGATGTCAATGAATATTTCTAGGCATTTGGAATTAACCATAGTGCGGGCAGACAAGAATTTCAGGAGCCATAGGGTGCACAAGATTCTCGAAAGATCGGATAGTATTTCGAAGAATCTTGTGAAACACTAGAATCAACTGGGAATGAGCGTATACTCGATAAGTGTGAGGAATAATTCATACATTTATTCATGAGAAAAAGGAGCTGCAAGGCAGCAGACACAAAGGATTCTCAGAATACCCGAAGTATTTCAGGGTATCTTGTAATAACAAGAATAATTGGAAGTGAAGTTATGGACGACAAGTGTATGTAGTTTTCCGTAGGGATTTATCGGTGGTATGGAATTGCAAAGCGATGTCACAAAGTCTCGAGAGAACATTGTAGAGTATCTTCGGTATCTTCTGGTGCAACAAGCGATCATCTGGAGTGAGGGGCTCTCCGTTAGAAAGTTTTTTTGAAGAACCTAAAGATATTTTTTTAATTATTTTTTTGCAAAATGATTTAACCCGAATAGAAGAGAGATCAGAGTCCCAGAGTATAGACAAGGAATAAAAGATCCTAATACCACCCAATGGTGACGTGGGCCCGTAAGCCACATAGCCATGTTAGTAAAACAAATTCAATGACTAGACTCAACTTCGGCAAATGAGTTTGGAAGGGGGATTCCTACAGGCAGTCGGCTCTGATACCAACTTGTGACGCCTCCGATTTGACCGTACACTAATCATACATGCAAACGTGTACGATCAAGATCAGGGACTCACGAGAAGATATCACAACACAACTCTACAAATAAAATAAGTCATACAAGCATCATATTACAAGCCAGGGGCCTTGAGGGCTCGAATACAAGAGCTCGATCATAGACGAGTCAATGAAAGCAACAATATCTGAGTACAGACATAAGTTAAACAAGTTTGCCTTAATAAGGCTAGCACAAATAGGGATACAGATTGAAAGAGGCGCATGCCTCCTACCTGGGATCCTCCTAAACTACTCCTGGTCGTCGTCAGCGGGTTGCACGTAGTAGTAGGCACCTCCCGAGTAGTAGTAGTCGTCATCGACAGTGGCGTCTGGCTCCTGGGCTCCATCGTCTGGTCGCAGCAATCGGGTATAGAAAGGGGAAAAGGAGGGAGCAAAGCAACCGTGAGTATTCATCCAAAGTACTCTCAAGCAAGGAGCTACACTACATATGTATGCATTGGTATCAAATGGAATAAGGGTATCATATGTGGACTGAACTGCAGAATGCCGGAATAAGAGGGGGATAGCTAGTCCTATCGAAGACTACGCTTCTGGTAACCTCCATCTTGCAGCAGAAGAAGAGAGTAGATGGTAAGTTCACCAAGTAACATCGCCTAGCATAATCCTAACCGATGATCCTCCCCTCATCGCCCTGTGAGAGAGCGATCACCGGTTGTATCTAGAACTTGGAAGGGTGTGTTTTATTAAGTATCCGGTTCTAGTTGTCATAAGGTCAAGGTACAACTCCAAGTCGTCATGTTACCGAAGATTATGGCTATTCGAATAGATTAACTTCCCTGCAGGGGTGCACCACATTTCCCAACACGCTCGATCCCCTTTGTCCGGACACACTTTTCTGGGTCATGCCCGGCCTCGGAAGATCAACATGTCGCAGCCCTACCTAGGCACAACAGAGAGGTCAGCACGCCGGTCTAAATCCTATGCGCGCAGGTGTCTGGGCCCATCACCAATTGCACACCTGCATGTCGCGTACGCGGCCGGTGAGCAGACCTAGCAACCTCCATTACAAAGGAAGTTGCGTTACGCGGTCCAACCCGGTGTGCGCCGCTCAGTCGCTGATGTCACAAAGGCTTCGGCTGATACCACGACGTCGAGTGCCCATAACTGTTCCCACGTAGATGGTTAGTGTGTATAGGACAGTAGCCAGACTCAGATAAATTAGCAAGATCTTGTTAAGCGTGTTATCTTGAAGTCACCGCGAACGCCGACCAGGGCCAGGCCCACCTCTCACCTAGGTTGTCTCAACCTGCCCTGTCGCTCCGCCACAATGATCCACACAGAGGGCCATTGGGAAAGTATGTCCTTCCAGCCCCCAATTCGTGAATCAACCGCGGGTACTCAACGAGCCGACCCGACTTTAGTCACAACATATATATGTGTAGTAGGTATAGTATATACCCGTGATCAACACCCGACGTGATCACGACCCGATAGTATAGCATGGCAGACATACAAGAATGTACGGCCACTGATGATAATCTAGCATCCTATACTAAGCATTTAGGATTGCATGTAAGGTATCAATAGTTGTAGCAACAATGACAGGCTATGCATCAGAATAGGATTAACGGAAAGCAGTAACATGCTACACTACTCTAATGCAAGCAGTATAGAGGAGAGTAGGTGATATCTGGTGATCAAGGGGGGGGGGCTTTCCTGGTTACTCTGGCAAGAGATAGGGGTCGTCAACACCGTAGTCGTACTGGGTAGCAGCGGTGTCGGTCTCGGTGTCTAGGCAGAGAAGAGGGGAAAGAAACAATCAATATTAAGCAAACAGATGCATAGCGACGCATGACATGACAAGTAGCGGTGCTAAGGGTGCCCTAACGCGGTATAAGGTGGTACCGGTGAAGGGGGGGAACATCCGGGAAAATATCCCCGGTGTTTCACGTTTTCGGACAAATGAACTGGGGGGAAGTTGCGTGTTCTCTATGCTAGGGATGCATGGCGGACGAACTGGCTGCGTATCCGGATTCGTCTCGTCGTTCTGAGCAACTTTCATGTACAAAGTTTTTCCATCCGAGCTATGGTCTATTTTATATGATTTTTCAAAGTTTTAAACAATTTCTAAAATTTTCTGGATTTATTTATTATTTCAAAATTAAAGGTGAAAATGCTAAGTGTACCCACATCTTGTACACAACAATGTACTAAAGGGGCTGACAGGTGGGGTCCAGTTGACTGCCTAGTCAGCATTCTACTTGGACCATTGACTGGTCAAAGGGGTCTAGTGGGACCCTCCTGTCAATGACTAGGCTAGTCCAGTCAGCAGTTTGACTTGGTCAAACTGGACAAGGGGTCCACCTACCATTGGCTGATATTTTAACAGATTGTTTTAGTGGGATAATTAGTTGACGAGGCCCATCTGTCAGTGTCACATGTGATTTAACAAATTGTTTAAATCAGTGTAATTAGAGGTGGGGCCCTACTATCATGGAGACATCAAGCTAATTACAGGTTAATTAGGTATTTAAGCTACATTAATTAATTTTAACTAACAGTTTAATGAACTTTCTAATTAACAATTTTATTTATTTTTATAACGTTTTAAACTGTGGGGCCCACTTGTCAGCGACACGGGAATGCCAAGTCAGTGGTTGAGCGGGTCAACTGGGCCCATTGGGTCCCAGTGGCAGGCCAGAAAGGTGGGACCCGCAGCGCCAGGTTGTAGCCACGTAGGACGCCGGCCACTTGAGCTCTCCGACGAGTCCGAACGACGACGACAACTCCGGCGAGGTCGGGTTTCTCGTACGTGCACCCAATCGGGCTTTCTTTGGCTCCAACAACCTGCACGTGAGGCCGCGTCCGGTGGTGCAGTCCACGGTGGCTGGGAGAGGCCGGAATGGGCGCCGGCGATGACATTGGGCGGCGGGGCGACGCGGGTTCGGCAGGAGTGAGGCGTGGGCGGGGGGTGCAGGGCACAGCGTCGTTAGCCATGGCACCATGAGGCGGGCATGTGGACGAGCGGTCGGGCGCATCGAACGGGGACGAGCGATAGAGAGAGGGGAGGTGGAGGTCGGGCCTCACTTGCGGTGCAGGGGAACGGGGCGGCGAGGCTTGGAGAAGCGGCGTGAGGAGGGGACGAGGACGAGGCAGGCCAGCGGGGAGGCGGCAAGGGCGAGGTGGCATGCGATCTGGTGAACGGCACCGGGGGCGATCCGGTGGCAGCGGCGACGAGCAGTGACGGTGTGGGGGCGCCGAGCGCTCTGCGGGTCGGGGAGGAGGTGAGGACGGGGCGGCGTCGCTATGAAGGAACGGCGCCGGCGTGAGGCTGGTCGGAGGCGCGGCAGTCGTGGTGCGGGAGAGGTCCGAGACGGCGAGGACGGCGACTCGTGCTTGCTGCTCGGTGGAGGTCCAGGGGCGACGAGGTGTAGCAAGAGTGAACGAAGGGAGGACAGGCTGCAAGGGTGGTCAGGTGCTCGGGCTCAGGCTTGAGGCGCCTCGCCTCTGGTCTCGGTGTGCGGCGGCACGAGGGAGAGTGGGGAAAATCGAGGGAGGAGTGGGGGTCGTGCGAGATGAGTGGGGGGGGGGGTCATGCGGGAGGAGTAGAGCGATTAGGGTTTCAGGTGGGGGGCCTAGTAGGCCATGGGGCGCGGGGGGGGGGGGGGGAGGAGGCTGCTCGGCCACCCGGCCAACTGGGCCGGAGCCCAGTGGGGGGGGGTGGGGGTGCTTCCTCTTTGTTTTTTTAGTTTTGTTTTTCTCTTTTGTATTTTCTTTCTTTCTTTCTTTATTTATTTACTTTTCTGTTTTAAATCATTTTAAATTATTTAGGCATTTTATAGAAATGTGTTTACTACACCATATTTATCTATGTAATATTTAGTACAAACCGAACATTTTTTTTTAATGTTTGAAAACTTTTATTGTATGCCATATTTGGAATTTGAATTTCGAATCGGTTTTTGAACTAATGAGGGATTAGCAACAGTAACGAAGGTGATGTGGCATCATTAGCAGAGTTTTACTGTAGCCTAATTATCCGGGCGTCACAAATATACGCTTTGATAAGTTGACCAAAGCATATAGTTTTATACAGACTTACGGTGAAGCCTGTATTTACAAGAAAGTGAGTGGGAGCACTACAGCATTTCTGATAAGTATATGTAAATGACATATTGTTGATCGGAAATAATGTAGAATTATTCTGCAAAGCATAAAGGAGGGTTTGAAAGGAGTTTTTCAAAGAAAGACCTCGGTGAAGCTGCTTACATATTGAGCATCAAGATCTATAGAGATAGATCAAGACGCTTGATAAGTTTTTTTCAATGAGTACATACCTTGACAAGATTCTGAAGTAGTTCAAAATGAAACAGTCAAAGAAAGAGTTCTTGCCTGTGTTACAAGGTGTGAAATTGAGTATGACTCAAATCCCGACCACGACAGAAGATAGAAAGAGAATGAAAGTCATTCCCTATGCCTCAGCCATAAGTACTATAAAGTATGCCATGCTGTATACGAGATCTATTAGATACCCTACACTGTTTTTGGCAAGGGAGTACAATAGTGAGCTAGGAGTAGATCACTGGACAACGTCAAAATTATCCTTAGTGGAATAAGGATATGTTTCTCGATTATGGAGGTGACAAAAGGTTCGTCGTAAAGGGTTACGTCGATGCAAATTTTGACACTGATCCAGATGACTCTAAGTCTCAATCTGGATATATTTTGAAAGTGGGAGCAATTAGCTAGAGTAGCTCCGTGCAGAGCATTTTTGACATAGAAATTTGCAAAATACATACGGATCTGAATGTGGCAGACCCGTAGGCTAAACTTCTCTCACAAGCAAAACATGGTCAGACCTTAGAACTCTTGGGGTGTTAATCACATAGCGATGTGAATTAGATTGTTGACTCTAGTAAACCCTTTGGGTGTTGGTCACATGACGATGTGAACTATGGGTGTTAATCACATGGTGATGTGAACTATTGGTGTTAAATCACATGGAGATGTGAACTAGATTATTGACTCTAGTGCAAGTGGGAGACTGAAGGAAATATGCCTTATAGGCAATAATAAAGTTATTATTTATTTCCTTATTTCATGATAAATGTTTATTATTCATGCTAGAATTGTATTAACCGGAAACATAATACAAGTGTGAATACATAGACAAACAGAGTGTCACCAGGATGCCTCTACTTAACTAGCGCGTTGATCAAAGATGGTTAAGTTTCCTAACCATAGAGATGAGTTGTCATTTGATTAACAGGATCACATCATTAGGAGAATGATGTGATTGACTTGACCCATTCCGTTAGCTTAGCACTTGATCGTTTAGTTTGTTGCTATTGCTTTCTTCATGACTTATACATGTTCCTATGACTATGAGATTACGCAACTCCCGTTTACTGGAGAAACACTTTGTGTGCTACCAAACATCACAATGTAACTGGGTGATTTTAAAGGTGCTCTACAGGTGTCTCCGAAGGTACTTGTTGGGTTGGCGTATTTCGAGATTAGGATTTGTCACTCCGATTGTCAGAGAGGTATCTCTGGGCCCACTCGGTAATGCACATCACTATAAGCCTTGCAAGCATTGCAACTAAGGGAGTTAGTTGCGGGATGATGTATTACGGAACGAGTAAAGAGACTTGCCGGTAACGATATTGAACTAGGTATTGAGATACCGATGATCGAATCTCGGGCAAGTAACATACCGATGACAAAGGGAACAATGTATGTTGTTATGCGGTCTGACCGATAAAGATCTTCATAGAATATGTAGGAGCCAATATGGGCATCCAGGTGCCGCTATTGGTTATTGACCAGAGAGGTGTCTCAGTCATGTCTACATAGTTCTTGAATGCGTAGGGTCCGCACGCTTAACGTTCGTTGACGATATAGTATTATGAGTTATGTATGTTGGTGACCGAATGTTGTTCGGAGTTCCGGATAAGATCACGGACATGACGAGGAATTCTGGAATGGTCGGAAGATAAAGATTAATATATGGGATAATAGTGTTTGGACTCCAGAAGGGTTCCGGAATTCACTGGAAGGGGTTCCGAATGTTTCCCGAAATGTTTCGGTACAAGAACACTTTATTTGGGCCAAAGGGGAAAGCCCACAAGGTTTTTGGAAAGCGCAAAAGGAAGTTTTGCGGAGTCCAGGGGCCAGACGCCAGGGTCCCTGGCGTCTGGGTCCAGACGTCGGGAACCCTGGTGTCTGGCCCTGGAGTCCGAGAAGGACTCTTGCCTTTCGAGTGAAACCGACTTTATGGAGGATTTTACTCCAAGTTTCGACCCCAAGGCTCAACATATAAATAGAGGGGTAGGGCTAGCACCCAAGACACATCCAGAAACACCAAGACGTGTGCCGGCAACCCCGTCCCCTCTAGTTTGTCCTCCGTCATAGTTTTTGTAGTGCTTAGGCGAAGCCCTACGGAGATTATTCTTCACCAACACCGACACCATGCCGTCGTGCTACCGGAACTCATTTACTACTTCGCCCCTCTTGCTGGATCGAGAAGGCGAGGACGTCACTGAGCCAAACGTGTGCATAACTCGGAGGTGCCGTGCTTTCGGTACTTGGATCAGTCGGATCGTGAAGACATACGACTACATCAACCGCGTTGATATAACACTTCCGCGAACGGTCTACGAGGGTACGTAGACAACACTATCCCCTCTCGTTGCTATGCATCACCATGATCCTGCGTGTGCGTAGGAATTTTTTTGAAATTACTACGTTCCCCAATAAGCTAAGCACTTCTCCCATTGCAAGAAAGATCAATCTAGTAAGCCAAACCAAACTGATAATTCGAAGAGACTTGCAAAGTTAAACCAATCATACATAAAAGAATTCAGAGAAGATTCAAATATTGTTCATAGATAATCTTGATCATAAACCCACAATTTATCAGATCTCGACAAACACACCGCAAAAGAAGATTACGTCGCATAGATCTTCAAGAGAATCGAGGAGAACTTTGTATTGAGATCCAAAGAGAGAGAAGAAGCCATCTAGCTACTAGCTATGGACCCGAAGGTCTGAAGTAAGCTACTCACGCATCATCGGAGGGGCCATGGAGTTCATGTAGAGGCCCTCCATGATCAATGCCCCCTCCGGCGGAGCTCCGGAAAAGGCCCCAAGATGGGATCTCTTGGGTACAGAAGGTTGCGGCGGTGGAAATAGGGTTTCGTGGTGCTCCTGGATGTTTGCGGGGTATGTGAACATACATAGGAGGAAGAAGTAGGTCGGTGGAGCTACGAGGGGCCCACGAGGGGGTAGGGCGCGCCCAGGGGGTAGGCGCGCCCCCCTGCCTCGTGGCCGCCTCGTTGAT